>NC_139835.1:6562417-7037417 GCF_963691815.1 Echiichthys vipera | reverse complement strand
CTACACTTATCTAATCTATACTGCTACTTTTACATAAACCAATAAATACAAACATTCTGCATACTTACAATACCTAATAATATGTAATTTCTTTAAAAGGCAAGAAGAACTGCATCTGTGTGCAAGGTTTTGAGCATTTGAATTGCTCATATTACACAGAATTACTGGATGGAAACCTGCCTGTCAGCGGATACTCATGCCAGATTTGATGCTATGCCAATGAACTCGTACTCAAAACCTCTGGTGTACTTGAGCTGAGGTTAAAGACTTACCGGAGCTCCTTGAAATCTTTTGACATATCAAAGATATGTACACACAATCTACAATTCAAATGCTTTGTGTAACCTTGTTTCCATGAGCAGTACTTTGCAAGCAGGTCATTAAAAGTTTTATCGCTGTCATACTGTTCACTGATTGTATATTTTAAAATGTCCCTGTTGATGCTTCCTACACTTTTAACTGTAAAAAAAATTAATTCAATTTGCTTTGACAATCTTAACTCAAGATGTAAAATCTTGACAGCATCCAAGTGCTTCTATGAATTCACACCCATCCATTCTGTAGCTGCAGAGAGCTGCTGTTGTTGTTTGTCAGTTTTCCCATCAACACTTGTCATCTCCAAATAAGTGTCACTAAAGAAAAATGGCCCTTGCGGTAATGGCTGTGGAAAGTGCTGCGCGGCACCACTATTCCTATCACTGCTGTGTGTGTGTGTGTGTGTGTGTGTGTGTGTGTGTGTGTGTGTGTGTGTGTGTGCCCATGGGTTGCTTAGGTTACTAATGAAGTGTTGACATGAGGACGGATTAGGATGGGGGGCTGACATTGACAAATGTGATACTAAGTGGGTAAAGGTGTCTATGAATAAACCAAGTTCATAATACATGTAGGGACACACACACACACACACACACACAATGATATTTGTGCTGCAGATCCCGGTCTAAAGATGGATGACCATCAGTGGGAGGGGTGCTATAATGATTGTGAATACCCCTGACAGATCTGCATATTGGGACCATCATGACCATGTGTGCAGTATTGTGTCACCTTTATTGGAACAATTATGCCACCAAGGGCTTCATGAATCCATTGTTATTGTCCCTTAGCCAGTCAAGCCCAACATCATGAGTGATGGAATGTTTTTATCGTATTTCAAAAATGTATCTGTAATCCATTGCAGCCAGTGTAAAAACACAGAGTAAGTTGAATATTCAGCAGATGGAGTGTTATGTAATGCTATTCCTGCTGCGATTATGGAAGTATGTGCAATGGCTTGCATGTGACTTATAACAAAAGTTTCGTAATCTTCTGACATGTCAGCAGGTCCTTGTTAAGTTAAAGTGATGGGACTTTCTCACGAAACCCAGTGACATGATTATTTTCCAAACCACCAAGGGATTTTAAAATATGATTGCACAGATACTTTTATAAATCATTTTTTATTTATAAGCAAGAGCTCTAAATGTGTAAGACAAGATATAGAGATTATCCTATAATAGATATGAAACTAGTATGCATGTGAATCAGGTCAAAGGGAATGAGTTCAGATTTTCTCAAGTCAAATTTAAAGGTCCCATATTGCAAAAGTGAAATTTTCATGTCTTGTTTTATTACAAGGCAGGTCGAGGTGCTATACACACAACCCATATTCAGAAACTGTGCCTTTAAACGAGCTGTCAGGACTCCTGTACGGTTGTGATGTCACAACTATACTATATATAGGTAGAAAATGCTGCCACAGTGCCATCACAGTCATTCCCCGACTGCAATGACCGTGCAGAGATGCAGAGTGGGAGACCTGGAGACCAATAAGAGCACAATGGGATTTTTCAGGAGGGAGTCTTAAAGTGACAGCTGATAAAAGTGTTTCAGACAGAGGGGGGATACAGGTATATTCAGACAGACAGTATGAGGAAAATAATGTGTTTGAAGATTAAAGCATGTAAACATGGTCTAGTATAAACCCAAAATACAAGTATGACCTTATACCTGAACATGAGCATAATATGGGACATTTAATGCATTACTCACATCTACAGTATGTATGGTAAAATAGTTATTGTTCCCCCGAGTCATTCCTCTTCTCCACACTGAAGTGGCCTTCCTAGCCAGACTACACTGTAAATATGAGACAAATTTCAGACTTCCAATTTCATGCAAAAATGTATTTTTAGGTTCAGATGAAGCTAAAATGAAGGCTTGGTAGTCTCCATCCATCCATCTTCAACCGCCCGTTGCTGTGTGCCTCAGTAGTCTGAGATACCCAAATGAAGAGGATGCAGTGCAGTATGTACAGTATTTACAGTATAAATGTACGGCCAAATTCCCTGTGTGTTTGCACAGATAGTTTTTCCTTGCTGAGATGGAAGAGAGATCCATCGTAGCAGCACATGTAGGTTTGTTGCATGGAAACAACCCCAGCAATAAACCTACGCACTGACAAATCAAAGATGCACACTACATTAAAGTAGCTTCAGCTGATGTTTGGAATGCATTTTTTCACAGAAGGCCTGTAGATCTTGTCTCCCATGTTTTAGTGTGTAAATGGAACTGACCCATAACTCTTTAAATGTTCATGTGAGTATTGTGTTAATGCAGAACTGAAAAAAATCTAATGAAATGCTCTGTTAGTTTTCATGATCAGTTTCAAATAAGAAAAGATGACTGCTGATGATTGCACTGACTAATTTAGATAAATTATTGTACATGCATGTCAGGACATATTTAAAGTTACTAAAGACATAGTCCATTTTACGTATGGCTTTCAAAAGTCCCCAAGAAAAGTCACCATTGATTTGCAATCAAACGATTCAAGATTTGGGTGTAAAGAAAGACGTCTTTGAAGTTCTATCCACTTAGTGTATCATATGAGACCACTCCTGACTGGCTTTGGCCCTGTAACCTTATCCATGTACCAGGCTGCCAGTTAGCTGAGCACCAGTCCCAGAAACACTCTTTCAACTACAGCTTTACAGCTTTGTTCAGTTTTGTGACGCTGTTTTTTTTTCAATTTCTTTTTATTTTGTCCTATTAATGCTGGATATTTGGCAGCTATTTTGCTTTAAAAATTTGACAGCTTGGCTTGGTGTCACACATGGATCCCGGGTGTCCCCGGGTTGTTCAGCACATTTAATGGTAGTTTGAAGCTGGCCTTTTCTGAAAACAAATAAAACAAGTGTCTTTTGTTTCGGGTTTGATAGATCAGGCACAATAGGCTGAGGAGGGTAGTTTAGCAGTGGGAATAAGAGTGGGGGTGAGTATGTGTGTGCTGGCGTGATTGTGTCTGTGTGTGTATGTGTATGTGCAAAAGCACATGTGCGTGTATTGGCCTGGAGAGCCGAAGATCTGCCCTACTTTCAGGCTAGTATTTCTTTTGTTACCATTCAACAACTTCCCTTGAAATGTTGATGGTGGGTCTACGTCTAAGACTCACGGAAGCTGTACTTGTTGAATGTTAACAAAATAATTGTTGTTTTATCTTTGTTAAAATGACACGGTGCTCCAATGTTAGCAGGAAGTACAACAGCAGAGACATTTATCTGTGAATGCTGACAAAAGAGACAAACAACCTCTCTGCAAAAATATACTGTGTAATGGAGGCTTGTGAAACCTGGAGGTACGAGAAGACTTGAGCTCTCTATAGTCAGAGTAACAGAGCCAGTCATCCGTACTTGTATGAGGGGCAAGAAAAGAAGATTATATTCACACTACGATACTGTAATGACAGCATTCAGGGGTCACCTCATGGCCTGTTCATGCATGCACTGCACCCAATGGGTGGTTAAGGTTGGGTGTGGGGTCCTTTGAAGTTAAAGGTAGGGCTGGGAGAGTCCCGCCACGTATTTTGAAAAGCAAAACTGTAAAACTTATTTGAAACCATAAAATGATTTGATGTACCTCCCCGGTTTTGAACCACCACCTCTCTTTCATAAATAACAGTCCATGATATATTAATAATTAGTAATTAATATAACTTGTGGTAATTTAGGCTAGATCACTTGCTTCAAATGTTATCAGCAGATTGGATATTATCAGTTTTTATCACTACCATAACCATTCTCAATCACTGTATAAGGAGGCATGTTGGGGTAGTAGATGGGTCAAAAGACCACTGGACTTTCATCCAGGAGCCCGCGGTTCATGTTCCGTTCATGTCTTATGCCTCCTGTGTGTCACTGTAGGTATGTAAAACACACTTATTTTTAACCTCACCTGTAATCTTTTTTTAAGTCTAACCAAGTGGTTTTGTTGCCTAAACCTAACCACATATTTTCTGTGAATTTACAACCTTAACCACGTTAATCCCCATGTTAAGAACAGCTACCCAGTGCATTGATGCGATGCCGGAAAAAACAGCCAACGCTAACCGCTACCATGTGTCTAGGTGGAGCAGGCACCCTCCAACCCATAACTACGAGGCTGATAACGGAGGATAAAGATTCAAAGCAAAAACACTACAGCTTTATCATAACTTGGGTAGTAGTTTGGCTATTGGTTTACATCAGGGGTGCCCAGCCCGCTCCTGGAAAGCTACAGCCCTGCATGTTTTAGGTTTTTCACACCTGATTCTAATGATGTGCTCGTTATCAAGGAGATAAAGCTTGTCACAGGTTTGATAATCATCAGGTGTGTTGGAGCAGGGAGAGACCTAAAACATGCAGGGCAGTAGCTCTCCAGGATCAGGATTGGACACCCCTGGTCTTAACTCACCTATCACTGAGGTCTCAGAGCACAGTGGCATTGTTTAAAAAAAATTAGACCGGGGCAAAACCATGAGCATATGACTATAATGAGAATGGTAGCTCAAAGATGAAACGATTAAGTCGGTCTGGTGGATGTTTACAAAGAACGGTTAGGTTTGTAGTTTTCTCTTGCAAATAATTGGTGTAACCTAACTGAGGGTTTGTTTACGACCTGTCTGACCACTTGTGTTTGTGTCCCAGTCAGAGCTATTTTTAGCAGTGAAATGTAGCTGCAGTCTGAGATCTCAGAGATTACTTTGGTGAGTACAAAGTTAATAGTTGCAAATGTCATATTGCTGGTTTTAATAGCCTAATCACTCATGCCGTGTTTTTCTCTTTTCTTTTTGATATAAAGCATATTTTCTTACAAGACCATCAGTGAAATAAAGGACTACTGACTGTGCCCTTGCCTGGCAGCCAGAACAGAAGTGTTATAGCTGTGACTGAAAATGCTCCTTTTATGTTTGTGGGATGTCAAGTCTTAATCTCAAAGTTGGTTTACTTAACATGCAGTTGTGGTTCTCACAGTCACATCCGATCCGCAGACAAGAACCCTCCATTTGGGTCCATCTTTGATGAAAGGGCTTGGATGAAAACTAGCAGACACTTGTCTGCCGTCTACTACCACCGGCAACGGAGGATTCCTACGCTAAGTCATATGATTTACTCCCGGGCAATGTACATTCTTTCAAATCTCCTTTCATCTCCATCCCGGTGATGAAAAGAACCACCATTACCTCTTTAAGAGATAGTATTATACAAGAGCACAAAGCAGGGATTTGTAAAGATCCGGATTATGCAGTGTAAACATCTGCATGCCATTTGTATGCTTAAATGCCCCATCATTGTTTCTAATAGTCATATTTAATGATATGAGCTACAGGCAAATCGATGCACAAGCAAGTGAAAGCATACCTAAAGCTATTGCTTTTGATTTTACAGCACTAAGCGCTTGTTTAATAACAGTATTGCATTCACAGAAATGCAGAGAGGAAGAGTGTGCAACCTTCCAGTAAATCTTTGAGGTCTGAGCGACACTGAAATGCTCGGCACACCAGTTTGACTGGGTTTGGGATAGAGTGAGGTGCGTGAGTTGATGTCAGATGCAGCAATCCGACGTTGTTGGCCTAATTATGTAATAAAAGGGGCATAAATGCTTTGAAGTCCTAAGTGCAGTTGTCAGTTTCTTTGAAGGCAAATAGTAATTGTCATGTTCACTACCTCACAAATCAAACCTTCTACACATGTTTCCTCCTCCCCAAAGTCAAAGTCTGTGCCCTCCCTTCTGCGTACACACACACACACACACACACACACACACACACACACACACACACACATATACCACAACAACCTTTACGGCAGCCTTGATCTGTTCACTGTACAGGAACTGCTGGGCCCTCTACCCTTTCATGCCCTGCTTCAGTCACCCACATCTGGAGTTGGTCAAAGTGCTAAGCTCCCCAGGGAAAGAGTTTTGGTGGCCCCCCAAAAAGAAAAAGTCCAATTCTGTCACTTCCCGGAATCCATGAGGGAATAAAAATGACCAGACGTCCCTCTGTGCAGATGCACAAACACAGATTGTTAGATCTCTTCAGTACAGTATCTGATCCTTATGAGTTCCTGCGTATGCAGCAGAAAGTCAAAACAAACACCTCATTGAGAGATATCATTTGTGCATTAAATCTTTCCTTGTGATCCCTGATGTTTTTCAGAAGACCATTGTGACCCGTGGGTGGGGAAAATGCTTCACCTTGTACTTACTATATCATCAGTAGCGAATTCTTGCTAGATTTACGAGACCTTTTATAGGTCGTCAGCTTCTCAGATTCTTTTCATACACTGGGCCTAATGCAAGAACAATTTTGTATTCTATTTTTTTTCTTTTTCTGTTTGCTGGGTTCATGCACATCAGACTCGGCAAACAATCCTAACTTCAGAAAACTGTGTAAACATGATGAATGCCACCTGTGCATAAATGAGCATGCGTTTATCAGAATTGTACATTAGCATAAATAACGCACTACTCTTACCATAGACATCTGCTTGCCCTGCGTCATATGTCCTTTTGAAATCCTGCTGACGGAGAGAAGTAATTTTAACAGCATTAGCAGCTGAGTTAATAGAGCTGATGAAGGAATGGGACAAATGACAAGTGCTGTGTATGCCTTGTCACCTGAGGGCTGTACTGATACTGAAATAAATCAGAAGGGGTCCGATATGAAAATGGCTTTTTAAAAAAAAAAAAGATGTCTCACCACATCCATGACAGCAAAAGAAAATGGTGAAATATTTTAAATCGTTTTGCAGTTTGAGATGTTCATATATCATATTTGTTGATATTTTAGTGCTTCAAAACAGCATCAATAGCCAATTTAAAATAATGACGGTATTGTTCAGCTGTAGGAATACATTTACACTTAAGAATGAATCTTTTTGTATGAGTGGTACTTGCATGAGGCCCATTGGGTCTATGTATGCACTTCACATTCAGTGCGTTGCACATCAGTAACCTGGCTTTACCCCGGTTAGGGGAATAATCGGATTATTGAGGTTTTCCTTTTTATATGAATGGGGGTTGAATGGGAAAATGACGGAGTAACTCTTCCTCTGGTTCAGTAGGTGGCGCTCCGCCAACATACAGCTGGTCGGAATACTTTTTTTCCCGGTTCTCCTTTGTCAAAATCACAAACAGACAACTTTTTGACAGAATTACGATAGAAATAGGTCTTCTTGGTAGTAATGTTACTTACCACTACAATAAAGCGTTACGGTTCAATGGTAACGCTTTATTGTTATTTTCTCTTGTTGTGTCCGGTGCCGTTGCTCCCTGATTTAATCTATTTCCGGGTCAAAAGCCACTGCCGCAGAGTGGGGAGGGGGAGTTATAAGCTACGGAGCATGCGTAGCCGCAAAACCTGATGTTAACCCAAGAATGCTGTTAACATGCACGAATAATCAGTTTACTTAAGGGGTTATCTAGGTCTGTTAACCAGGGTATGAGAAATCTGATTTTACCCGGGGTACGGTGTTTACATAGTGTCTGAGAAACCAGAATATGTTCTTAACTCATATATAATCCGGTTTTTAGACTGCATGTAAACACACTGAACGATTTGCATGTGTATGTCTTTATGAATTGACGTGTCTTAGTCCATTCTGCCTGGTAATAAAGGTAGGATTTCCATAACATGATGAATCCTCCTCTAGGCTATAAATCCCTTCTTCCCAGTCATTTGAGTAGTGAGCTGGTCCCACGAGATGCTACCACCCCCCTCCCCGCTTGAAGTTCAAACTCACGTTAAATGACTTCCTTGTTCCTGTGCAATCTTTCTGACTATAATGTTGAAAACCAGGTGACTTGCCCTCGGGCGAGGCTTTATAAAGTCACATCCTGCATGCTGCATGAGATCCTTGTGGGCTAGCCTGGGTGTCTCAGACTTATGTCTAAGAGGTTTATCAGCTTGCGCCTCGGAGATTAGTCAGTGCTTACTATCAGGATGATTCCACTTCAAACTGTACTTTTCAAGCCATTTTAGAGGCTCCTCACTCCACCTCTTATAAATGCAACGCCAGAAATGAAGACCTCACCAGAGTGCTTAAATGAATACATAACTTTATTTAAATAAATGCTTTGTCATAACAAAAAAAGACAAAGGTTAAAAGAGTACATAAATTACAAGTTGAATAAATATTACACAGTGATATTCACTTTAATAATTTGAGATTTTTTGTCTTTTCTTTCTTATTTGTTCTATGTATTTCCAAATACTGACCATTTTATTTCCCACTATCCTCTTGCCACCGATGGGTCCATTTCACAAGCCAGAGAACACCAAATTATGAAAAACAATTGTAATGACTTATTACATCCAGAAAGTGTTATGTACTCAGAAAAACGCTGTACTTTCGTTACTGTACTACTGAAGTATGAAATGTGAATATGAGTTTAAACCAAGTAGGACATGAAACCTGAGGAAGCCATTACTTGCAAACAGGCGTGAAGGACAGGAAGTTACTGTCACCAGTACGGACTTCTTTTTGAGTCTGAACCTCAACATGCAATCCAAACACAAGAAACAAACACCTGGAACATTGAAGCATTCACACATGACTGATCCAGGCTGTGAATGTTCCCAGGTATCAGACATTTCCTTGTTTTTTGACTCCTGGTTCCAGTATTTCATTCCCCAGATTTCCATGATTCCAGGTAACTGTTTTGCTAACTGTATCTAATGTCATGCAATTGGTGACCCCATATCGGGGAAGTGGCTAGGCCCTGATTATGACCACTGCCCATGGCGTTCACTCTTCCTCTGTCTTTTCCCCTGCGTCTCCTTTATCTCCCCTCTTGATCTCATCCCTCATCTCTGTGCAATTGGCCATGAAACCATCTCTAGCTGCATGTTACTTTAAATCTATTTTTCCCTAAAAGATGTTGCTCTATTGGAGGTCCCAGGCATGGGCTGCACAGCCCCTGTCGACAAATATTACCTCAAAGCACCACCTTTAAAAGGTAAGCACAAGATAACACAACATTTAGCTTTTGTGGCTGTTTTTGTTTTCTTATTATTTTTTTTCGTTCCACCAACTTCATGATACCCCATCTTAGGACGTCGTTGTGTGTCAATATCAATAGTGAGTAACTGAAATAAGTGCAAGCTGCTTTTATTCGAAAGTGGTAGTGGGGATTTGGTGTTGGAAGTGGGGCAAGGAGCCTTGATAATATATTCACAACCGGAAGCCATTTAGGATGCAAATATCATTTACCCCCAAAGATCCTTTGGCTTCCCCTCTCTAGCAATCATATACAATGGCATTCACAAGAAAAAGCAAGAATCTTAGCTTATTGGTTGTCATAGAAAGAGAAGAGGGAGGTTTAGCTGACACCATTTACGGGGGCTTTCTGCATTTACTGTTCTTCTCTTAATCAGAACTAAACCTAGACCTCTTGATTGTTGTATCAAGTATCAGCCATGGAGGGGGAAGGGGAGGGGGCTGTCTAAAAAAAGGAAATTGCCCTGTTTGATATCCATGTCACTTTCACGTCACTATTTAACTGTATTTGCATGTAGGAAGGCACTGTAACTTGCACACAGAGAGAGAACCTCTTAAATGACCCTGTAATGACCTGTAACCTTTTTGTTTTCATCACGCTCCTGTTAGATGTATAACCTTTGCATGGAGGGGTGTAAGCAGAAGGCTTCCAGAGGGTTAGCTTCTTTGACTGCTCTGTAGTCTAATGACTCTGGGTCATTCTCTGACAGGCTACAAGGACCTATTCAAATTCTTTACAGGCTAAAATCTTTTTTTTTTCCAAGCACAATTACATTGTTGCCATACTATGTTTCTACAGGAAAAACAACATTCAATAACTATATTTAAAAGTAATGTAATACACCATGGTTACACTGTAGTAGCAGTACTGAGGGGAAACCACTTGATAAAGGAACATGGCTCAAAAGTGGGTGGTCTTTACTTCACTGAAGGCAAAGAAAACAGCACAAACAAAACCATACAAAACTACACTTCACAACTGAATCAGAGAAGCAACTGGCCTGACTGGCAAGTTTGATTATGCACTCGGCTCGAAAGGTTGAAGTCAAAGTCGAGTCCCATCAATTTAGCTGGAAACACTTATCTTTATTTCCCCCGTCAGAGTCAGCGCTCTCTAAGCTCTGTGTCGCCCTGCATGGCAGTGTCTGTTTAAATAGGCACAGTTGGCATATCAGGCTAGCTACATTGTCGAAGAGCCACTTACATAGGTTCATCTGTGACGATCTGCTTACTCTTGTTTCCAAACGCTCCGTGTTCCGAGACATACTTTACATGGGTTATAGAGAAGGCCAGCCCCAAGACCACTTCAAGCGCTAGCAATACTTGTTGTGACAAAATCAAACAAAAGAGAAAGAAAAAAGGACATTCTTTTTGTAAGAGGCTCACTCCATCATACACCAACATAGGCGGATACATATCACACACACGCACTGTACACATACACACTCTCACGCACGCATCATTTTCTGAAGTTACACATATCTAAGCAGGTTCCCCTATTCATAAGTGCTCTGACAGAACCACATACCCAGATAGAGTCAACTGTTACAGCAAATCCCTATCTATTGTTTCTTTTTTTTCTTTTGGAAAACAAACAAACAAAAACCAAATTACTTTGCCAATCATCAGTTCCATAGTGGCATCACAGCCTCAAACTGATCTGTTTTCAATCAATGTGCCTGATATTTTTGTTTTTCTTCACAATGATTTTGTGTTAAATTTACATCATACAAAGTGTTGTATTGAAACCCCCAGCTTCTATAAAAATATATCCATAGTGTGCATATATTTTCATGGATCGCCTGCCAGGGGACCCGCCTCATACAAGGGGTCCCATGAGCAATAGTCAAGGGATCTGGTAAATCTTCTGGGACTTTCCCCTCATTCAGAGATGAGTGCTTGGTCAACAACAGAAAAGAAAAGAAAAAGAATACAGGTGTCTTTTTTCAGCCTGTTCTTTCGTTTGGATTTTTTCTTCCTTTTTTTTCAATTTGAAAAAACAAGAATCTTGAAGTGAACGGAGGCGGAGCATACAGATGTGATTCAGAGAGGAGGCGTGGGCCCTGGGTCACGTGGTGGTTAGGGGTGGGGGGGGGGGGCTGGGGGGTCAAGGGTGGTCCTCCCCTTTTCACTCGTTGTTGTTGCTGCTTTCCAGGTCTTTACATTGAATGTCCCCTCCACTGTAGTCTGTGCCAGGGAGCTGAACGCCGTACTTGTCCACACACCAGCAGATGCCTCGTTTGCGGCCGCGGGATGGCTTGCACTGTGGGCCGGAAAACAAAATGGTAGTTTTGATGAAAACAGGTACAAGGGTTAGAAAAGGTGGTGAGGGTAAAGGCCTCGTGACACCAGAGAGTTGCACAGCTAAATTTTATTTGCACATCTTTGCAAAATCAGCTTGTAGCTTGGTGATATAGTAACTATTCAAAGGGTTGGTTAACTGTTGTAGCTGGCAAGGTGGCGATTCATACGATGGGCCAGCCAGAGACATGTTTGCGCTTGTCAGTCACAACCTTAAAATGCTCTTAAAACTAGCTTAGCGTGTTTGCTAACTGTCAGCTAACAAACTTATTAGCTTGTCACTAACAGGTCAATAATCAAAGTTTATTGTAATGAAAGATTCTTGCAGAGTTACATTTAACCCAAAGCAAGCAAAGTCACAGAAATGAAGGGATGTCAAAGAAAATGTTGCTTTTTTTAGGGTGCTGTGAACTTAAAGGTACAGTACATCGAATGTCGGAGGAAAAGAGAGTCTAAATGCAAGTCATCAATGCGATGTTAAAAAATATTTGGAGGCTTTCTGATGCTGCTTTTTCATTGCATGCTACTGCTCTGTACTCAGTTAAAGAGTGTCGAGTTGAAGATGATGTCAGGGTTTCACTATGGCAATCAGCTAAAAAATCCTGCCTACACTTAAGGGGTACTATCCGTAGTGGAAAACAAAAAAGAAAAAAGTACTGGTACAAAAAGGGAAAAAGGAAGTTGAGTCGAGCAGAGCTGTACCATACAGTGGATACACAGCATTTGTGCTAAGTGCAAGGCTTTTCAAAAGCAAACCTACCTGCTTGCGCTTGAAAAATCCCTTTCTGTCACAGTTGGGAAGATACAAAGACAGAGCCATCACACGAGAAGTGTCCTTCATTCCCTGAATGATCCCATCCAGCTTTCTCCTGCATGGACCCTTTGGGAAAAGACAGCACAGGGTTACATGGCTGTGTAAAGGGATGCACCCTCACTTATTTCAAAACTCAAATTAAAAGTGTATTCATATATAATGATGGTGTAGCTTGCATTGCTAGATACTACCACTAGGCGTCACCAAAGTCATACATTTTCTAATTCTTCACTAAGTGACTTTAAAAAATGACACAGGCGCCAACTAACATTGCAAACTTACAAATTCAGGCTCATGCTTGTCAATTGGCAGAGGGGAGTAGTCCATGGGGGAGCCCATAGAGCGCTGCTTGCCAAGCTTCCTCTTCTGCTCCTTGCGCAGTGCGTGAACTTTTTTACTGTTCACAATGTCTTTGGGAAGGAGTGGCACTTTAGCTGGCTGAAGCTCCTCTGTAATCTCTGCGGTAATGGTGTCCTCATGTTCTCGAGACTCACGATCTGCAAAGGAGCAAATAAAATGTGGTTAATCAATGTCACTTTTATCCATACAATAGAGTTGCTTATCACCGTATTAAGAACATGTTCTTAGACAGAAAAGAACCATTGCCTTTTAACACATTCATCAGACATTAGCCTTTATTTGGTGTCCTGGATCTGCCCATCAGGAAATGTTCATTCCAATATTCACTCTCCTTTTAGTTGTGTTTTAGTCTCCACCAACTCCTGAGGGAAATATACTATATACTGATGAAAACTGTATGACTGATACTAAACAATGAAGTTGTCCATGAGTTGAAAGATCCTAAAATGCTCTGTAGAACTGAGGGGAAGTGCCAAATTGTTGATAGACTCAGTCATTTGATTCAGTGTTCATATATAATACTGCTAAACGCAACTTTTGAAGAATTTTCACAGCCCTAGCTCATACAGTATATGACATTCAGAATGGTCTGGAAATAATTCTTGTGTCTAGGGTTAGCAAAGGACTGTATGATAAAAGACAATGGAAAATGCAAGACTGAGGCTTGCTTCCATTTTCTGTAAATAGTTATTTAAAAGACGAAGACTAATTGCCCTTGGGTAACAAATGGTTAACACCAAACCCGCTGTAAAAATCCTCAAATCTGTGTTTAAAAGTCTCAGAAAATGGAGCTGTTTTGCACTGCACTGCTTCTTATGTGTGGAGTTTCCCATGTTTGTTTATTTAATATTTCATGATGAAACTAGTCTTCAAATTTCCATTTGAACAAGAACATAAAATTCAGGAATGTAATATCTCTGTAAAGGGTAATGTCTGCTCTAACAGTCGTTATAGACCCATAATCAAGTATTTATGAGAAACCAGTAAAATGTAGATATGATTTATATAACAATTTTTATAGTCACTGGAGGGAAAAAGTGATTTGTTATCTGCATAAATCATACATGTAAAGTTCTGCAGCTTGTTGTTTCCCACATAAAACCAGGTGCTTTTCCCAGGGTTTTTGCAGCCAACTGTTGCTTGCCATTTGTTTATAAAGGAGGGGCGGCTGGAGCTCTGATCAACAGCTGATGAATTGCTAAAACAACACAGAAGTTTAAACTCCCATCAACTCCACCTCCCAACCCCCTTCCCCTCTACTTATAACAGCTATAGAGCAGTCATGCTAAAACCTCCCTCCATGTAATGCCAGTAAGAGCTGATGTGCATCCATGAAAACAAGGAATGTCTTGTATCAGTGAGACATGTTGGTCTTAAGGTTAGCTGAGGTCACACATGAGAACAGATACACAGACATCAGGCAGCACATATTTGTGAGCATACAGACCTCTACAACTTTGGAAAACTTCATCACATGTTGCATGGCTGCCTACACGCAGTGCCTGGAAAATTTGCTTACACGTTATCTGGACTGCTAAACTTCAACAGGGACTAAGGCCTACGGGTGTTGTAACTTTACAGCGACGTGTCCCACATGAAACTGACTCAAATGTCAAGCTGAGGAAAATCCAGTTGCTCTGTGGACTAGTATAAATGCTTGTACATTTCTGTCACATTTTATGCGCTTCTTAGGTGTAATTTCAGCTCCCCAAGGGGGCACTATAGTCTCTTGATAGGATGTTCACAGGTTGAGGTCCTTTATCCTTAACCTAGCCCCCCCCCAACCCCCCCTCCTCTCCTCTCCTATGTTTGGGGCTCAGCCTCTTAAGCCTGGACCCCCAGCCAGAGGTTCTTTGAGGCCACAGAAAGAACCCCCAGCCACCCCCCACCCCTTGGCTTAGCTGTACCATAAGTACAGAGTTATTGTGGGGACTTTGCCAGGCCCCAACTGGCCAAGGTGCTGGTGCCAGTGGATGACCCTGGTTATATTTAACTGACAAGGAAACCCGCCGTGGTGCACAGGGCCAGACTCACTGAACCAGAGAGGAATGTTGGCTGCGGACTATAGGCCAACTGCTGCCGAAAGACAAATCAACTTTCATACTTGTATCACAGACAAGAGGGAATAAGCTGGAAAATATTCATTTAACAAGTTCGTTGACTGGCCTGTTCGTACACAGCCACTGTAGGAAAGGCACTGAGACGTAACAAGGTCCCAAGCTCTGAGAAACTGATGTTCAAAGAGCCTGACACAGCATGAGTGTCTGGAGACTCTGGGAGAGGGGCTGGGGGTGGGGGTGGGCAGGGTGATTACCAGAATTGGGTCTTTGGCTTCTGCACTGCATTGCCATCTCTTTGAAATTAATCTCCCAACTCATGACTTGGCAGGCCTTGGTTTGTGTTTAGATATGTCCTTGTGTCTCCCCACACAGACTATTACTCGCTATAAATAAATACGTCAAACAAGAATTCATATGTACACCGTGCATGTGGGCTCTGTGGAAAGACTTCATTTCTGCTGTACAGTCCAATAATTTTGTCAGGGAGCTTGATTAAAATGCCACATATTTGGCAATGAAATAATGCAGTCAAAAAATAAGGGCTGTGTTTTTTTAACGTGCATTCTTGTTTCATGTGTAATCTCATTTGAGCATATAAACGGCCAGACTAAGAAAGGTCTGAGCCGTGGCACATCGATTATATCCACCTTACAAGTCAGTTACTTTGAGAAAACGTCCCTTAAGAGGATGTTGTTTGAAATTTAGAAGAGAAAGGCTTTCATTCTGCATTTTTTTTAAATGCCTTTGTGAAGACAATGGTGTCTGACTTCTTTTCTCCTCCTCTCACAAAATCACCAAATTAATCTTTTCTGAAGTGGGCTCTTCGGCGCAGCCACAAAAACTCAGTTTTTCCATGCTCAGGGTACCCAGCTTGTAAAGGAGGCTTAGAGGGTCTGTGTTTAACTCCTGAAAGTCAGCCAAGACACTGGACGGGAGCCAAGTGAGCCAAGTCATGTGCAGCTCTTCAATTCAGCTGAGCCCATAGCTGTGCTGCTATCTCTCTCTCTCTCTCTCTCTCTCTCTGCTCAAGCTAAAGATTTCATTAGGACAAGAGGAGCAGAGAAGCCAAAGGAGGTGCACCTGATACTTCTCTGTTTAAAAATTAACATCTGCACACAATTATGCTTCATGAATATCCCAAGTTTCTTACGGGCAACAATCCAAGCATGAAAGATAAGCTACCCAGTCTTTGGATTTTTCTCTCCTCTGGATCTTGAAGGCTTTTTCATAATAATTTGTAATTTATAATTGGTAAAAAAGCCTGAGGGCTTGTGCCATACAAAGCAGTTAGTAAACCATCCGTCTGCCTCCACTACTTAATATTTGAAGGCAAGGCCATGGCCTGATAACCCTGCAGTTTCTAGAGCAGAAAGGGAGGTGTGAACAAACCAGAGGGGTTGTGCATGTCACTGTGTGCAGCAGGTCCTGCAAGTTAGGTCCTGATGACTAAAGGAATATGAGAAACAGAGGTGTTCTAAACTTGCTAAAACTCTTAGGTAGCAAAATAATTTGCAGATAAAATGACAAGGAGTAAAACATTACACATGGGTGCATTTTGGTAAAGGGACTTAAGAAACAACCTCTGCACAAGACAGTGCACAAAGCCTGGTTACAAGAGAGATTGGTGACTGGAAAAGGCTCAATTTCAAACCAGGTGGAGCGGCATAAAAACACGGATTTATGAAATGTTTTGCCGATGTTATGTTTCGACCCTCATGTCCTGTTCTGTCCTTGGAATTTCTGTTGTTCGACCATGTGCGTGGTCTCAGTCGGCTTCTGAAAAATGCAGGAAATAACTCTTCCCATGGTATTGTGCACACAGAATATGTTCATCGCAATCAAAAAGTTTCCTGCTTTTCTGAATGCATGGTATAAATAGCAACAAGAACAATTCAAGGATTATAAATCACAAAACAGGACTTATGAGAGGATGCAAAGACATTCCAAGAGGGAAATGCTGGTGTGGGTAAGCAAACTTTCTGACCTGTTGATGCAGTGCAAGTACATGGTGCACCATGTCATGTGCAAAGCACATTATCAGAGGGAGGCGCACTGCTCTTCTAATGTACATTCCGAATTTTGGTCTGAGGTGGCATTCGACATCAGATTTTGGGTTTCGACAAGCCGCACGGACAAACGCAACCTCTTTTTGGGTCACCATCACCACAACACATTTGCTGGGTGTGACGGTGTTCTAGCTCCCCACTGGCAGCTATTTTGGCGAGCACTCCTGGATGTACTGTACAAAGCTGATCTCTGAGCAGTATTAAGAAGAAACATCACACTAGCTGGCGAAATTTGACACTGATTCATTAATGTGGGTTTTGCAGTAATTCAATTCAACATTCATGAATGAGCAATCTGCCTGTTTATGTACCATTATACATATACCTTATAAGGGAAAAAAATTGTTTAGGTCTGTTGGAGATGGACCAAATCCAGGAACAGTCTTGGTTGTCCTCGACTGTTTTCAACATGGTGGCCGGGTCACAAATGTTCTCATTTTACAGCTAAATGATACACTGAAAATTTATTTCTGATAATATTTGAGGCGAGAAATAGGCACTACAGTAACAGAATCTCACTGAATCTTGACTGTTTGATCGGAATTTGTGAGCCTGATGCGTTGCGATGGATGGACATCGCTTGCATAATGTTGAGGTAGTCATGATTATGCAAATTCAGATAAGGCCAATTGTCAGTCAACTTGCTGAACCCTGTCCACCATGCAACATGTGGTCGGATCTCCTGCAAAATGTTCTCATTCCTAATATATGTATTAATTACAGTAAATATTACATCTGGAGAAAAGAAAGAAATCATTTGATGTTGAATAAGACCGCAAAACTCCTGGTAGGGGAGTTTTGGTGGTAGATGGGTCCAACTTAGCCAAACCACACCTTTTTTATAATCCTAACCAAGTCGTTTTGATGCCCAGCCCTAACATCCCCTTTTCTTGCCTAAACCTAACCATTGTGGTCCACTAATGGTGGCCATTTCATAGTGTTAAATAGAATGTAAAATTTTGGAAGATATAGATAAAGATATAACTTTTTGTAGGATATCATACAAACCTGTTACTGGGAATACTCTCCATCTTTATGCTTTTAGGTCATATAAAAAAGAACAAACAATAGCACAGTTTCAACTGGTATGTAGTATTTAGGTGAAAGCAGTATTCAGAGGAAAAGATGAGCTTACCTACCAGGAAAGAGACAGCAAACGCTCCACCTGTCTCACATTCTGAGACGACATCAACACTTTCAAGAAGTGCCTTTAACCTCTATTGTTTTCTAAGAAACTCAAGAGGCCTGTTTCTGGTCATTTCTGGCACCACTCCAACATGAAACCAGGTGTTGGAGGTGAGATTACAGTACACAGGTCAGGTGTAAACACATGTGACATCATTTTAAAGCCCAGCATGTGGCCATCCTGCCTTTATTGAAACGCATGCTCCTAGCATTGAAAGACTACAGCGAGTGATTTCTTTCACAGCTGTTGACACCAGCAGGCTAGGTGTCAGTGACCAATAAGCTGTACAAATACCACTGTAAAGTTTTACAGGCAGAAATCAGGCAAGTGTGCCAAAAAGGTTGTGTGCTTGCCAGCAACAGCTCCAGTGCTGCAGACTGTCCCTATGATCATACTACGCACTCAAAAGCTGTTCCACATCAATAGTATCGATGTCACATCTAAGAATGCTGCTCCTCTTCATTTTCTCGTCATCACGGTTTCCACCAATTGCATGCTTTTTTTCTTGACGTCCTCGTGTGATATCTTAACAAAACAACCTTTCAAATAATTCTCCTGAGCACCTGCAACAGATCAGTTGCAGCATGCTAAGCTTTCACTGTACTGTCTCAGATGTTCAAGGTGAGACGGATGGAAAGCCACATACGGTCTTTCCTTTCGCATGAGCCCACGATGAAGCTGTCAGGCAGCTGGGGCCACACGTGACACAGGCTATATCTAACGTGGCATGTCTGCATGAGCACGCAACGTCCACAGCAGACAGAGTACGTTGGCTGGTTGTCATTAGCCGCAGTGTACGGTCAGAGAGAATCAGCGTTTTACCACTTGCTTTAGTTTCTCAGCTGCGACCCGATTAGCAGCTGTGTCAGTGAGACTGCAGGCATGGAAAAAGCAGATGGCGATTCTCAAAGTTGAATAGCTTTCTAAAAAGTATGTGATGACAAGTGATTCTGTACGGTGCTTTGACTTGACAAGGCAGTGTAACCGTACATATGGGAAGTTCTCTGGCATCAGAAGTCTGCAGTTGCTTGACTCGCTCATGATTGTAAATATCAATGACAAATGTGACGTGGAAAAAAAATATCGCCAACTCCAAAACTGTCTGGCAACAAGTTAAAACTGCATCTGCACATGCAAAGATCCAAGACAAATGTAAGTTATTAAAGTTGTCAGTTAAGGCACCAGGTTTCCTGTTGCTATGCTAATAAGGGGCATAGTATTTCTGTCCATGTGTGTAGTGGAGTATTCTGGATTTGGAACCACTCCCTAATCATCTTTTGTTTCTTGGCAAAGAGCAATCTGTTAAAACATAAGGCCCTTTCAGGAGCTCAAAGCACGAGGGGCCTGCTGCTATGAAGTCATATCTGTTGGCAAGCTTTCCAGGGTCTGATTCACCCGTAGGGGGCTAACAAAGTCTGAGTGCCCCCACAGCACATATACCACCTCCTATGCCTTACAATTCAAGCAACCCCTGGGATCACAGTGCAAGAGCAAACTGAATGCACCGCTGGGACATGAACCCTTGTGCAGAGTGATGGCCTGGACTCTTTTTCTTACATGAGCAGTAAAGGGAGTTGGGGCTGGGTGGTGGTGGGGGCTGCAGGATAGCAAAGATTCCTTTCCCCCATTGTTTGGCTGCCCCAGTCAATATTTAGTAGGCTGCCGGACACTCGAGCTCCTCCTCCCTGTGTTTGGCTTGCTCAGCTGGTACAGCACACAGACAGCTGCAACCCCACACCACAGGAAACCAGAAGCTCACCTCACAAGTGCCCATCGGCGGAGCTGTTTGACAGAAGGCCCTTCAGAGGAAAGAGAGCGCCAGAGGCATTCTGCTGAATCACTGCGTTGTGACTGAGCGCCCATGCAATGAATGCACCGCCAGGGGCAGGAAAAGATGCTCTGATTACCTCTGTGGGCCAACAAAGAAGTCAGGTTTTGTGTGTGTGCGTTTGTGTGTGCGTGAGACAACTGCCTAAGGTGTCATCATTCACAACAATTACACACACCAGACACCCACACAGCCCCTCCCCAAGTATACAGAAGAACGAACACACACACACACACACACACACACACACAGCTAAGAGTCTACCTTTACTTTGCTTCAGTTTATGATTAACTCTTTGCAAAAAGTTTGCTGTTTTTTTTTTTCTCAGAACCATGGCATTCTTGGACAAACAGACTATGCTGTTTTGTTATTAAGAGGAGAGGTGTTCTGCTCATGGGGTGCACATATTCTAATGACTCTGTCAACAGGCAGAATGAGCCCAGTGGCAGCCTATTTTATAGAATGAGGCGTGGAGCCAAACCCTTTGTGGTTACCACCTACTTATCTAGTAGTTGACAAGCTGCTAAAACTCTGAGTGACAGTGAACCTCTCAGCTACCAAGAAATACCTTAAATAATTTAAAGCTATCGGCTCCACTGTCTTTTTCTCTCTGTCTGTCTGACTGACTATCTCCGTATTTCTGTCTTTTCTCCGTGTTCCTCACGCATACAGATTTAGTGGTAATCCGACTCTGTAGACCTAAATCTATCTGAACTCCGCTTTAACAAGACGCAGTGTTTGCAAAGTGGCACATCACTCCTTAACATGTATTCTACATTGTACTATACATATACACCCCCCGGGTAGATTTCACGTCTCAAGGTAAGAATGACATTGGAAAACGACGAAAAACGAAAGACAGAAAAGCTTAACGCGCTCGGGCGTAAGGATGGAAAATATGAGGTTTGACAGACACTTGTTACACCAGTGGATATTAAAGGCGGCACTTTGCAGAATATGCTCCACTTAAGAGGTTCTCACATTTCTCCTCTTAATATCGCTTATAAAAATAAACTATCATGCGGTGCGCAGAAAGTTTTTCACTCGGGTTGAGACAATTTTCTGTGTGCGTCGCGATAACATCAGCGGTGAAACCTCCTTAGAGAAATGCGTTTAAGGATTCGCGGTGCCTTAAAAATGGAAGGATCGGAAACTGCCTGGATCCTTTACAGCCGCTCCTCGCTCTTGCTAGACCGCAATTTGACAGCCGCTGCCCCGCACTAGAGGCTCAAATCAGCCGGGACGCACCATGTGCGCATCTCCCCCAACGGATTAACCAGCACCGCGCACACACAACCACACTGTTGGTCCACCTCGGGATGTGTCTGTGGACGTTCATAAAGCGCAGTCGGTCGGTGCAGCTGGATGCTGAGCCTGCGACAGCCAAGGTGTATGTCTGTCCCCACAAAGACCCGAGAGGAGGAATAAGCTCCTGCAGACAGTTCAATCAAGGCAGCAGTGGATCAAAGTTAATCAGATGGCACCTCAAACCATCTGTCAAACAAGCGCACTGTCAGAGCGCAGTGCCGGCTACTCCTGCTCTACAGCATCGGGTTTCTCTGTGAGGAAAGGGGACCACTGGGCTCCGTGGGTGGGGCAAAACATATCTATCAATCAATCATGTTGTTGTATCTACACAAAAATGAGCATGACAAGACACTCGATTGTGCTGTTATTTATTCCCGCTAGACATTGCCATTCCACAGCAGCACACAGTGGATCCCAACACGGGACAGGCATCCACAGAGAGGAGCGGAGACCCCGCTGCTGTCCTGGTCCCGTTTATAACAGCAGTCGCACACATCCCTAAAGTCCCCGTTAACCCCCGAGCATGCATGCATTGAGTCAGCCGGCCAGTGTGCGTCTTACCTATAGGCGGGTGGACAGGTTTGTATCCTTTCTCGTTGGTGCACACTCCCCTGCCGTGGAGAAGGGCGTGCAGGGGTTTCTCCTCCCCGCTCCTCGGCAGGCAGCGGAGGCCCTGGGTGCACGTCCCGGTGTAAACCCCGCACGCCTGTCCCTCAGACAGGGCGCATGTTAGGCAGCAGCCGCAGCCCGGCTCCTTGACCAGCTGGCAGCCGACCGGGACCGGAGGGCACATGGACAGCGCCTTCTGGTCACAAGGCTCGCACGGCACGTATGAGCCCAAGCACCCGGACAGCCCCAAGATAAATGTCACCAAGAGGCAAAAACTCAGAAACATTGTCGGTGTTCTCTTCAGTTATAGCATAGACCTCAAATGCGAAGAGGAGGGGGGGGGGGGGGGAGTAGACTGGTCTAATGAGCACAATGCCTCAGTCAGATAATCCGATTTTTAAAGCTAAAGCCAAGAGTCTTTATCCAAGAGTGTTGCTATCTGTTTGAAAACACATTAATGACAGGCTTTTGCGCCGTGCACCCTGCAAAAAGAGTTAAAATGAGCAATTTATAAAAAATAAAAAAAAGGATGTGCTGCTCTCCCCCGATATGTTGTCCTCTGCAGGAGCAATGCGCACAATCTCAACTTCTCTCCTCTTCGGTTCGGACTCCAGTACTTTCTCCACCAAGTTTCCTGAGCAGACTGATCAAGCGGAGAGCTGCCTTGCCTTTTTAAAAACAGCCGAGCCCAAACCCCTAACTATGAATACGCTAAACTGCAGGGAAGGGAGGCGCACTTGTTCCACAGCTTGGCAAGCGGCCAAGCGTTTTTTTTTTTCTTCTTCCAGCAGCAAGAGGATCGCTCTTTCACCCTGAAGGCTGAACTGATGCCGAGGTGCAAGAGGCAACAGCAGAGAGCAACGCAACCCGCATCTAAACATTTCAGCACAGAGCACTCCTCATAGAGCTGCAGGCTTTCACTGTCTGCAGATCTGTAGCTTCACAGTCTCCACTGATCTTTATAGTGCACCACACTGCAAAACAACAAGTCAAACATACTCACATCCAGCCATGCAATCTCACTTGGGTCAGACAAGCTTCCATTTAGTGGTTGAGATAGTTCTCCTGGAGATTCCTAGAGTTGTCCAAGATTAAAAACATCTTTACAACATGTAGAAAGACGGACATAATGTCTTCGCTGGATCAGTTCTGTGACTTCTACAATTGAAAAAATGATTTCAAACTCATCATGGACTTAAAAACATCTGAAAGTGTTATTCTGCTCTGAAGGGAATAAATGATTGCATGATTGTTTGGTGTCCATAAAAAATATAAATCATCGGTAACCCCCTCATAAGTGCCTCATTGTCGGTGGTTGGGTGGAATATCCTCAGTAAAGCAAAGCAGTACGGAGGAGTCTCAAGTGCTGCTTTGCATTCATGGTTGGACCAGAAGAAGAAAAAAAATCACCACATGTGTGTTCATTATTGAACCAGTCACTTATATAATGGATGGAACAGGAACATGGATTTGCAATTCTTTTTTTATGTTCTCATCCCATTTACAGCATTTGCACGCTGAGCTGTTTTGTGTTTAAACAACACATACAGGGATACCTGCTCCAGTCTGTAAGTCATATTTAAAGCCTGCACCTGTTGCTTCCATTGGACACCATTTGTGTTACAAATGTAACCAGAAGGGACATCCACTAACATGTCCACTTTCACTCTCTCACACACACACACACACACACACACACACACACACACACACACACACACACACACACACACACACACACACACACACACACACACACACACATATACAGAGTCATGCAGAGAAGAAAGAGGAAAAAAAGTGGGGAGGATGTCACAGACTTTGAGATTTGAGGCAACGGCCTGACAACTTAAGTGCAACTGGGCTCTATTATTTTATAGCCTGTATGCAGAATGATGCCTGATTGCTTCAACGTGTGCTGTGCTTGCACCACATATGCACTCTAAATCAGACGGGCCGGGGCTGTTATTTCCATCTCTGCAGCCTTCAGAGCTGATCTTTCTTCTTTAAGTAATAGCGGAGTGTCAAAAAAGCTGTATCGGTTGTCCTTCTCATATCCACTCACTGCTTGATAAACGGTCACAGTCATTTCCTAAATGATCTTTTTTTAAAACTTTACTCTGCATTTGCTGGCTGAGGATCCACAGAGGTGATTTAAGCAGAATCATTTTGTAGTCGACCACTAGAAGGCACTGTTAACAATGATAAACTCTGCAGAGGAGCTGACTCACGTCCTCTGCATGTACTTAAGAAATCACACACACTAACTGGTAGATGAATACACCATCTTAGCTTTAATAGCAAAATATAGTACTGGAGTCTATGTTGTTGTTGTATTGGTACATTTGAATCTAAAAATAGAGCTACCAAAGTGTTTATTTTGTACCAAAAATGTTCTCCATGGAATTAGTGACTGGATAATTACATAATCTCACTTACATGACATTAAATTCACATTGTATTTACTTTGGGAGAGCTCACAGAAATTAGATTTGTTTTCACCACAACATTAGTATGGCACATGTTTAGTGTTTCCTTTAGTTCAATTCAGCCATGATTGTTTAAAACTTGGTTTACAGAGGATGTCGAAGGGTTCCATAACCGCCGTTTACATATCTGGACTGTCTTTTTTTCTTTCTTTCCATGGCTTTTCCTCTGGTTTCCAATGCATGCCTCCATCCATGCTATCACTTCCCATCTTTTGCATTCAACCAGAAACATCTGGAGCGCACTGACATTTTTTTCAGGGCTGGACACAAAGGGACAGCTCCTGAGAAGAAAAACAACAAAAAAAGAGAGGTCGCAAATTAATCCAGCAGCCGCAGAAACTGCAAAGAGTGAGCTGTGATGGTTAAACTTCTCACCAGCCAGCTCTAGACTGCGGTGAGTCAGTGTTCCCTCCAAAACCAACAGGAGCGGCGAAAACCCAGCAAGAGTAAACTAAGACATAAATCTGAGCTACTTTGGCCAAACCCGAGCAGCGATAATGAACAGGATTAAGATGGTAAAGCAGTGTGGATTAATGCTGCATCCACCAAATCTTAGCTTGACATGAGACGATGGATGAAGAGAGAGGATGACAAATTACACGGAAAATATGCTCCCAGTTCAAGTTAAGGATGTACAATATTATACATGTTTTTGTCATTGAGGGGAGACAGTGTTCTTTGCTCGATGCAGATTTTTATTCCTCAAAGATCTGTTCCCCCCTCAATCCACCCTCCATCTATCCATGCACCATTCTGTCTTCAAGGAAAAAGCTTCATGTTCATCAAAGTGCAAATTCTTGATGACTTCCTTTGGCGATGGTAAAAACACAGAAAATGCCAGAGGACTCGTCACCTGGAACTGCAATTCCCCAGAGTCCTTCCACTCAAGTACTGGCATTTTCAGCTGCTGTTGTCCAAGTCCGGCATCCCAAAAGAGGATAAAAGCTCTTCAATGCCCCACTCCATCCGTACCACAGGAAATGAACGGGGACAATGGACCCACAGAATATGTACAGGGACTGGAGATTAAAAGTTTACAGTAACTAACGATATACACCATGATATGCATGGAAAGTAATAATCAATGTCACTGAATTTTTGTAGGAAAGAAAAGGCTGTGAGATGTCGCTGACAGTACACTGATAAAGAACTCAACATAACAGTTGAGGCTATAAGGGGCGCATCTACTAACAAGCCAAACGAGTAAATTATATACCTAACTTTCCACCTCACTACGTAAGGGGCACACTACTTCCTGCGCATAAAATGATCTATAGAATATTACATATTTATATAATGGCATTGGACAGGACACCAGTCTATCACAGGGCACGTAGAGACAAACAGAGATAGAATCCTATTCACACTCACACCTACGGGCAATTTAGAGTCATCAATTAACCTTAACACATGCATGTCTTTGGACTGTGGGAGAGAGCCGGAGAACCCGGAGAAAACTTACGCAGACACGGGGGGAACATGCTAACTCCACACAGAAGGGCCCCATCAGGGATTCGAACCAGGAACCCTCTTGCTGTGAGGCGACCACACCTAACCGCTACATCACCATGCCATGCGTTTCCCTTCTAAACTGTTTCTGGTAATAAGCAGCTTTAAGCAGGCTTTACTTTTCAGCTATGATGGTTTCCTCTGGACATGCAGGAAAAAAATAAGGCCAGCCAGACTCAGAATCAAGCATTTGAAAAGATTCATGTAAAAATCATAATTTTTTAGAAAGCCGCAGGAGCCCTCGTTTCTTTGGATCTCTACAACGGAGCCACAATGGCCACATTTATGGGAAATACGCCAGGCTGAAATAAACCAGAATTAAGGTACATACTGCATAAAGTCAGTATTGTTCGACACCGTCTGCTTCTTATTTAACTAAATACCAACAGTCATGGTTTGCACATTGCTTACCGAACACATAAACTACTGATTTTATTATGACAATGTCAGCAATATCTGCCAAACATGCTGAGCCCTCATACGTGCCCCGAAACCTGTGCACATGTAGGATGTTCTTACTGTGTGCATATGTGTGTTTAACTGCAACGTGAAGTATGTGTGAAAGAGTTTGTGTTATGTTCCAATGTGCTGTGAATTGTACGCATATGTTTGCGTGGGCAGGTGTATTTGTGTTTTATGTCCTTGCATTCCCCCATAGATGGAAAATAACGAACGCCAGAGAATGTAGCTTGTAATTTTTCTTGCTCCACTTTGTGAAGTCGTCACTCTACATTAAACACAAGAGGAGTGCGTGATACACAAACACTCTAGGGCACACAAACAGTCCCATTTCCAAGGACACACAGAAAGGTGTTTTTGTGTATATCTGTTGAGACCAGACAGCAAGGCTCCAGGAATGAACCTGTTGGCACTGTGCATTCTGTCCTTTAAACTGTGGAATTCAACTCTGTCTGCAAAGTCAATAATGTGCATTGAAGTATGGGAAAGACATGAGAACGTGTAAATGTGAGTGTGCAGAGTAGAAAGTAAGAAAGACAGAAAGAAAGGAAGGAAGGAATCGATTTAGAGAGATAATGGAGGTTGGTTTATTCTGTGTAAAAGCAGTGGCTCTCTCTCCTGCAAGGAGCTCCAAAACCTAAAATAATTTCATTTATTTGGGTTTTACTGGAACGCTTTAATATCGTATTATGGTACAAATGCTGTTTGAGTGTTTTATTCGCTGTCAAGAATAAAAATATTGACTTTTTGGGGCATGACCATGGTTAAAGTTTGATGAACCATATTGAATATCACTGCAAAATATGAGCTATTGACAGCTTCAACACGAAAACAGTGATATCAGTATCAGCCTTGAAACACTGGAGAACCACATCACTGGACAATAACTTATTTTAGTAAATGACTGAGAAGAAAAGTGGTTTTAGCTGTATGTGTGTTGGCTCAATGAGAGCAATCAAAAACTCACTTCTGAAAGACAAAAAACTCAATCTCCTCCTGGCCATTTGGAGGCATTCACACAGCTTTTAACTGACCAACTGGTGAGAAATATTCAACTTGCTCCCGCTTGGATTGCATCTCCCCACAGTTGACAGTGTTGCTATAGAGGCATTGTCAACAACACGGTGAACTTTGTGGTGATGAGCGGGCGCCCTGCGGGTTTCCATTAACGTGGGATCACCTCGATGTGTCCATGAGAAGATCTGCATGATCCTGCAACGTGAGACGGTGCCAAGGCTTATCTGAGCGCTGCGATGGAAACTGCGCAGATGGAGATAAGCTGGCTGTTAAGTGTAAAACCTTACACAAGTGGTAGTCTTTTTATAGTCTATTAATGTATGGTTGGCCTAAAGCATTTCCAAAACAAAGCCCATTCAAAATTGTGCATGGAACCAAAGAGAGCGATGTGAGGTGTTTGAGCATCATGGGGTGGTTCTGCTTTGTGGCCTGGTCCCTGGCCAAACCTTCAGCTTGAAATGGCTAACGCTCGGTTTTGTTAAAAGGTGATGTATTTGTGGTTTCTCTTCCCTGCTGTTTCACTCTTTCAGCACCACAGATGAATTACTGCAAGGGATAGTTTGGATTTTTTTGAAGTAGGGTTATATGAGGTATTTATGCATAGTCAATGTATAACCTACAGTAGATGACGGTCGGCACGCCCCCAATTTGGAGAGGCAGAGTAGGACAGACAGGGAAGCTAAGAAATGTATTGCTGTGGACACGGGCAGCTACTAAACGTATAATGGACACCTTAAAAAAAGGATATCAGTCAACATTATATTAAGAATATTTTCATAGGGTTTACCTTTCCATCAGGCAATTTTACACGGGGGGAACTGAAGCTGTTGCTCTCTTTAAAGACATCGGACTCCAATGATAGCATTAGTTCCTCGTCTACTGATACAGGTTAGGTAGTCTGTGTTATTGGGTGATCTTGGTATTTCATACACCGTGTGTGTGTGTATATATATATATATATTGTATATAGCGTATACAGTACATTAGCGTCTATATTTGTCCTCTTCTCTGCTTCTCCAAACTGGCAGCATGCCAATAATCATCTACTGTAGATAATACGCGGACTATGGATAAATACCTCATACAACCACACACACAAAAATCTGAACTATCCCTTTAATGCTACATTTCTCTCCTCACTTCTCTGCTTGCAATCAACCTGACAAAAGAAATGTCTTTTTGTTAATGTGTGTACATGTGAATGTGTGAGTGCCTGGAGGTGGCGGGGTGGGTCAAAAGTGACTAATCATACTTACAAATATTTGAATTTTGACATCAAGTACTCTTCACGTATTCGTTAAACACTCCCAAACAATGTCATCAATTTGTCATTTTAGGTATTTAGCGAACACTCTTATCCATAATGTCTCACACTAAGATCAACATAAGAATTCCTCCGCTATAAATGCAATGAAATTCCTACTGGCAACATTTCAAGAGACCATGGAATGCAAAATACACAAACACAAACTCAATGCACACACACACACACACACACACACACACACACACACACACACACACACACACACACACACACACACACACATACAGTGAAACAAAATGTCCTCATTAATCATCTGTATTTGAGAAGTGCTAAACTGAAGCTAAGAGGTAAACAAAAAATATCAAAACTGAGCACACATGAACTCTAGTTCATTCTACTATGTAACAGAGCTGTTTTATTAGAATAGCTAACAGCAAATGTCAGGGCGGAAAATGAGAACAAGCAGTCACCTGCATTAATGCATTTATATAAAAATGTCTAATGAATGTGATAAAATGTCTGCAGTCTAGAGAAAAAGAAAACAAGTTTCCTGTCTTTCCTTTTTGGGTCTTAAGCTAGTGCCTACAACTTCTATCCAGGCCATGCCAAGATGGCCTTCTTCAGTACCAGCTGCCGCATGGTACAGTAACATTTCTATGCAAAATACTTTAAAACCAGGCAGCCCAGGTATGTGCCAACCTTTGCGTATGAATGTCATTTTGGATGGTAGGGGACAAGCTGGCAGAGCCGGACCTTAGTAGGACTCTGACAGTAATTTGTATTACATCATTCATAGGCCTAACTTTAAACGTCCAATATTTTAAAAAGTTAAATTTCCATGTATTCTTTGATTATAAAGCAGGTTTTTATACCGTATATTGTTAAATCGTGAAAAAATTCAATCCGTAGAGAAATTCAAAAAGCCTGTATTCAGAAACTGCCTTTAAACTAGTCATCAGGACTTCTGTACACTTGTGAAAGTGCTGCTACAGTGAAGTTAGTTATTACCCGGCTGCAATGAAGGTGCAGAGACATCAAGAGCGCAGTTGCAAAAGACCAGGTTAGCTGATCAATCAGAGCAGACTGGGCTTTTTTCAGGAGGGCGGTCTTAAAGGGACAGTGGCTAAAACAGAGCATTTCAGACAGAGGGTGAATACAGGTAAAATCAGAAAGACGGTATGAGGAAAATAATATGTTTCATGCAAACATGTTTTAATAGAAACCCAAAATAGAAACATGAATCTGAAAATGACCATGATATACGTATAATAACCTTTAACGTTTACTTGGCCAGCTTAGATGATGAGATATAGTGATAAAATGATATCATCTTGGGCGTCCCTCCCTTCCCTTGCAGGCACCACTCTCAGGCACTTCCGGTTGCAGCCGCCAATGACCGCCGCCTCGCGTCTGTCAGCAAGACCACAGTAGGCCTATATACTGTATATGTACATATATTACTACTATACTATTGTCTTTTATTACCTGGTCATATGATCGATCTGCTCATCCTGTTCAAATTCAGCACTCTATTTTACAATTGATATGGTGGTTGGTCCACACAGGTTGACTGATAAATCAACCACACACCCACATTTCACAAGCAAAGTCAGTGAGTGAAACCCAGCTCATTCCACAACCTGTTATATTTTAAATGTCCATAGCAATCTCAAATCTCATTCTGCCAGGTGTTCTGGGCTACAGTACATCTCAGCAGGTGGACATGGTCTGCACTGGTTGCTGCACATGCCGTCGGTTGTGCTTTGCACCTTCCCTGCTCCACGCGCAGTCTATTTAGAGACTTCCAGGTTGCTGGCAAGACATTTAATGGATGTAATTCCTCTGTCCAGCCACTCGGGTGTCATATTCTTTTTCCATGCATCTTTCCAGGTGTTGGCCCTTGCTTCTGGTTCGGTCATCTAGAGGGCAGGACCGTCTGCAAAAAAATGGTTTTAGATGTCAGCCCCTGTGGAAGGGCTGCATGTGTTGCTTGGTGTCAGGCTCTTGCGTTCTTTGCTCGTTTTAAGAGATAGCAAATCAGCTGAAATGGGAGGGTTGAGGGGTGATGCCAGCTAGGACATAGATGTATGGGACAGGTGTTGTCTCAATGCATCCATTCATAATGTTGCAGCTGTAATGTAAAACGTAAAATGTCGAAGTGCAATGGCAGTTGTACAGACAGTTGATGTGGTGGCTATGGCTCAGGAGGAAGAGCGGATTGTCCACTGATTGCAGGGTCAGCGGTTCAAACCCTGGCTCCTCCTGTACACATGTCAAAGTATCCTTGGGCAATACACTGAACCCCAAATTGCTCCCAATGGTTGGCCAGCACCTTTCATGGTAGCTTACTGCCATGGGTGTGTGAATGGGTGAATGAGAGGCTAAAGCTCCTTGGATAGAAGCGCTATATAAATGTAGTTCATTTACCATTTCATAGCTGTGCTTTGATGAAGTAGGAGAAAATTTCAGTTTCCCAGTGTACAATCTGTGCACAATCTACACTAAAGTACCCCCTAGGCCACTATGTGTACCTTTTTGAGGACCAAAAAGTATATGTTCCCAAGTCAATTTCAAGGGTACAACAGCTGTACCTTAGAGGGTACTGCCCCAGGGACAAATTTAGCACATCATTTGTGGCAGTGATCCGTGCATGGGGCACAGAGGATACAGAATATATGAGACCTTAGCAAGAGCCTGCCAGCTGCAGGTTCTCAACCACTGCTGATATGCACACCAGCTTGAGGCAGGAGATTACTAAAGACTTCTTGCCCATTGTTTAGGATTCAGTCTAACACTGAATATTGTGAAGTTTCTCTTACTGCTCAGTCTCTGAAATATCTTTTCTGCTACCTGACCAGTCGTTTTTTTTTGGTCTCAGTCATGCATGCAACCTGTGCGACACTGACCATATTGTTGACAGCAGTTTGTCCCTTTCCTAAATTATCGGGTGCTTCCCATCAGCCACAGTGATAACTTTTCTGCAGCATGTTGTCATTTCTCCCAGCAAACCCCTGCCAACTGTAATGACGGGACATGTTTTGCAAAAGAACTGCGCAGACTGCGTCTCACCCGAGAGCTGTTTTGCTGTGCCTCAAATGAAAAAAAAAGAAGAAATTACACCCCAATTGTTGGTGTAAGGGTATTTAGCAAACTGCAAACATAAAACTTTGCCTCTGGATGTGCGTTCTCCAGTTTTTTTGATTAGAGAGTGGGTTTGAGTTTTGATTTGGTCAAGGCTCTGGTTGTGACTGCAATGCTACAGAGTATCCCAAATGGGCCCGAGTGGACACAGAGGCTTTTGCAGAGTATGTAATTACATAGTAAATTATTCAGCGGGTCCAAACCAAAACATAAAGGCATTCATTTTCAAAACCAGCTTACAAGGAAGCCTCTGGCAGCGCAGAGCCACACTGTTGAAAAGAAAAAAAGAAGAATGTATGCTGGAACCATATACCTCAAGTGGTTTATTGTTTTTGTAAAGAAGGACGATGAGTTTTTGCATTTCTTTATTCGTGTGGCCAGTTAAATATTGTCAATACGAGGTAAACGCGTCACATCTGCAGGAGGAAACAGTGAGGCGTACCTTGGCTTTAAGAATGAAATGAGGGTGTTAAACAGTTATTTACACAACAAGATGCTCGCCATAAAAGTGACAACAGAAACACAGTGATGACAGAAAGTGAGAGAGAGGAAGAGGCAAGTATGTTATGTGAGTCTGATGGGATTGGCGAAGATTTTGATCCTGTGTAAGCAGATCCAAGCAGTGTTTATACAGGCAGAACATACCCATTAGATCCTGTGTCTGAAGGATCAAATACGTAGTTGAACATCTTCTATCTCATGCAATAATTAAGGCATGATGAACTTTCAGGGTTTCAATACACACTGAGTAAATATGACACATTATTTAAGATACATATCACATTAGAGACTTCAGGGACTGTGGTTATACTTCTAATTACTGACCTTTGAGTTCACATCTACTGCTCTTTTTAATGTTTCCCTGTTCAATGTTGCTTTTCTTAAATGGATTAAACATTGCTGTTTGCTCAGGAGAAGTCCCAGTGGCCGGTACTGTTCCATCTCTGTCTCATACATGCACACACCTGTACTCTTTGATGACAGTGGCTGTCCTGGTCAAGTTGAAATACAAATTTATGTATAAACTTGTGGTGACCAACCCTTTCATATCTCAACTTGGCACATATAGAGGCTTTGTCAGGACTCCTTGACGTTACTTGTTAATGCACTGGATAGCCCTGTGTGTCAAACTGTGATGGTCCACTACGGTTGCTGTTTTATTACAGGCTGTTTAAAACCAGGCCGCTGTGCATTGGTGCCAAATGCACCAGGATTTAAATAGTAAACCCATCTGCAGTGATACTAGAAGCTCAGGGTATGTGCTCCAGGATTAAGAGCACCAAACACAACAATCACCAGACTTTCACCCAGGAGATCAGGGTCCATGTCCTATTCATGTCCCCTGCGTCCTGTGCGTCCCAGTAGTTACATTACATCACACTTATTATAACCCCATCCACTTTCTTTCCCTAACCCTAACCCAGTGGTTTTGTTGCCTAAACCTTACCACAAAGATTGATGGGAGTTCACAACATAAACAGCATAATGCAGATGCCGGCCAAAACATCAGTATGTGACAAGTTGGTTGTTTAAACACTGGAAAAATGTGATTAATGTTGTAAATTCAAACAAAACAACTTAATTAAGGTTAGGAAAGAATTGTAGGTGGGGTTAAAATAAGTATATTGATAAAGTAATTAAAGTGAGACATGGGACACAAACTGGTTGATAGTCCTGTTGGTTTGACCCATCCACCACCCTGACCTCCTCCCTACGCTGACTTTGTCACTATTACTTCTGGAGCACTTGCTCTGAGCGTCTTATATTGCTGCAGCTGGGTTTACAGTTGAAAGCCGATGCTCAAGTTTGCCTTGTGCATTGGTATCAAACGCAGAGGGTGGATATCTGGGAATGAAAACAATCTGTGGTGACAAATATAATCTCTGCCTGGATTATGTTCATTGTGGCAACTTCTTCATGAATGAACAACTATGTTATCTATTAGGATCTAGTCCAAAGATAACCTTAGCACTTGGCAATAAACCGGTAGCCTAGTCTGTCATAAGAAGCATTGCTTGTCTGTGTGTTTATGTTACTCTTTTATTGTTTCTTTGTTGGTGTTTTCTTATTGATTGATTGATTGTGTTGTGATGTGTCTACCTTGTTTATTTAACATCAGCCTGCAAAAGGGACTAGAGATGGAAATTAGCTACTGGCTATGATCTTGCATATTTACATGTATGGTAAATGTGTATTCATATGCACTGTCCCTGTTTTAAATAAATGAATCTGAAATAGATCACAGTGAGGTGTTAGGGGTGGATGAGGGGCTTCCAAGACCAGTGTCCGCATCCAGTCTGTTTTACTACTATCTGCCTGTTTAGCCATTGCACTGTATCAAATACTGCAGGCTTTACAGGTTACCTTCAAAAGTAAGAAAGAGTGCTAAACTGCTAAAAGGTTGTGGAGACTATGTGACTTAACGCACCAAGCCATGTTTTACATAGAGTTGTGTTTGTCACGATTGCCTTGAGGCTACAGACTATTTGACTACAGAATCATGTTACAAGTTGAAGTCAGTTGTTCAAAAACTATTGTTTTATTCTATTTCCAGTGGTCAATTGGATTTGTTTTTGTTGGATTGGAGTGGTGTCAACTACAGGGCTTTGCTGTTTATTTGTTTGTGGCTGTGTTGTAACTCCAAGTTTCCAAAAGCTGATATATAACATTAAAATATTTAAAATCATAACAAGACAGACATTAAAATCTCTCAGCTTGCTCATGTGAAAGTTTGGTCCTGCCAATAGCGCCCACATCCCCCTCCTGACCACCCCACATTGATCCACATTTCTTTCATGAGCTGAAAGTGAGTCCCACTCGGCTCTTTGCTACACATGATATCACACTCATTAGCTTTATGGTAGACTTGGGTATTTCCATGGGCTTTATCTGGGTCAGCTTGATCTTTATTTCTGACAAAAAAACATTGATGCTATAAAAACAGGAAAAGAATAGGACTTATTTTTGACTTGTTTATTCTTCTGTGCCTCTTTGAATATTATTTATTTTCACATAATACAGTAAATGGCAGAAATATTGCATATTGACAGACAAATAATGCTGCCAGTTTATATGACAATTTACCAACATGCCTTAGTGACTTCGGCAATTTAGAACCTGACTTTGGGCGAATGACTTCTAGAATAAGTGACTTAGACAAATCAGTGCACTTCTTTTTCACCTACTACTATGTCAGACCATGGGGAAGCACCGACCAATAGGGGACGAGTCCATCATGTCAATAACTTAACTAGCTATAGAATTTCTTTGTTTTTGAAGCGGACCCCATCTTGAAAAGCTTATAAAAAGTCTCTCTATCTGACTTTGGCAAAATAAAATGGCCTAATTCACACTCTTGACACAGGCCATTATACTACATAGGTAAGATCTCATGATTTGTTCCCCTGAAAATGGAGGTGATTTTACCAGAGGAGGCCAGCATCATGAAGAGCTGACTTAGGCAAAAATGTATTTTGTCAAAAATATGACTTTAGGCCATTATTTTAAAAAAGGTGATATGTGTACAGTATATTTTTGTTATCCTACAGTAATCTCCTGTTGCAAAGAATGCATTTACTGCAGCACTTCACATCTCTGTCTCTTTTCTTTTTCAGAAACCGCATATTCTATAAAGCTACTCTGAGATGGGTCATTTATAGTTTGGATTGAATTCGCAAAGGAAAACAAAATGCATGCATTTACTTAAGCCAATAAAACAAAAATGTAGAGAGGCTTCAAAAGAAACAGCACTGCAAAACACAATCTATGATCAATCCAATATACTGTCTATTGTGTAAGGGCAGACCTGACATATATAAATAATGCAGTCCATCTGATGTTAGTGTATTTATGAAATTGTGCTATGATTGACATAATGTCCCTGTTAGAGGAGAACACATGTTATTGTTTTGGAGGAATTGTTTGTTTTGGGACATGTTTGCAGGCAGTGTTTTGGTAGTGTATTGTGTAAATTTATTATTGTATTTTATCAAATTATTTTTGGAGTTTAGTTTACAATGTGTGATTCTGAGCATGAAATGAACCGTTTTGCCAATTGTGTGTTGGTGCGTTAAAAGTTTAGGAAAACTGTTTGGAGCACTGAAAAAATGGTCATAGCGATCGTAAAAAAAAAAATATAATCAAACAGAAAAAGCAACAGAAAAAGAAAAAAAGTCTTCTAATCTGACCGGTCTTGAACGAATTGGAAAAAATACATGGGATATAGTGTATTTGTGTTTCAATCTACAATATGAACAGCTGTTCACTTCGACCTATAAGTCTATAAGTTAGGTTTAGGTTTACATTTGTAAATCTGGCAGTAAAAATCCATTGTTTTGTTCTTGGCTAAGCTTGTGTGTAAAAGAAGTTCAAATATTTGACTATTTTGTGTCAAAAAAACAAGTAATGTGTTGATTGTATAGCCTATGAAAATTATTAAAAGTATTGAAAAAATGGTCATAGCAATCGTAAAAAGCTGTAAGTAAAAGTACCAATACCACAGTGTAAAAATACTCGATTACAAGTCAAAGTCTTGCATTTCAACCTGCTAAAAAAAAGAAAAAACTGACATGTGAAATACTGTATATTGTGGCTTTAGCTGGCTGATGTTAACTGATCTTAGCTTGTTTGCTAATGGGGCTGAATTGCTAGCTAATTGACGTAACAATATACTTGATAACGTCAGCTAATTCATCCCGACTCCCTCGCTGCCTCAGCTAACATTACGGAGTAAGCAACACCAGATCCATGTAGTGTAGCAAGTTAAAGTTAGCATTAGCAAGCAAGCTAAGGTTAGCTCACTGAAACCTGAGCCTGCTATGGCTCGGCTGCGCTGCATGAAACTGCTGTCAGTTGCATTTGGGTGAAGATTGCTTGTGATTGGCTTAAAGCAACAACAAAACAAAAAAAATCACATATTTACATACATTTTTTTTTCTACATTTGGTTACAAAAAGGATCAAATGTATAGATAATTTGATTAGAAAAGTTTCAATACTCCTGGGTTATTTCTGTCCATATCTTATAGGTATTAAGAACTGATACCCAGCCCTAATGGTTCCCAACGTAGGGGTCGGCCCCTTGAAAGGGTCACAAGATAAATCTGAGGGGTCATGACATGAATAATAGGACAGGGGTGAAATGGGATAAGGGTCTGCAAGTAAAAACTGCTTTTATGTGTATTATATTTTATACTTATATGTTTTTTAAAGTGCACTTAATTCTATAAAGTAACTCCAGAAATAAAGTACAAGTTCTTCACATATTCAAAATTCAAATAAGAAAATGAAAGAAATGGGGAAAGAAATAAACTGCAGGTTCAAATGGTCCAAACTTTCATTCTTGGTGTAACATGTCAGTCCCTCCCTGATCTTTGTGCACCTTAACAATCCTTCTTTCACGTGTTTCCACTCAGAGAAAGACAGAGAGAAGTGGTCTCATATGTTAAGATTTATGCAGTGTTGTCCGATGTTGTTATCATGCATTTATGTGCTTTGTTACGCAGAGCGTTGTGGCAACCCTGGTTTTGAAAGCACTTAATAAATTACAACACTGACTGGACCAGACATCTCTCCCCTCTTGCTCTCTCCGCTATGTGAATGGCTGGAGATAAATTCGAGAAGGCACAATCAGTCCAGCAAATAAAGTGGCTCCATCTGGTTTTGTGAGGGCTCTGGTGTTGACATTATTAAGTCAGAGAAACCTCCAGTGTGGTGGGGCTATTTTGGACTCTCCACAGTGCATCTGCTCTACTTCAGCTGTAAACCCACGCAATAGATTTGTCACAAGACACCAAACATTTATCATACGTCATCCTGGAGTCCCTTATTAGTGGTAAGTATCATTCCACATTAATGAATGCATATGAGAGTTTAAAACACTCAGCCAAACAACCATTGGGATTGTGAGTTGAGGCAATAATTCAAACATTACAGCAATTTCAATGTGATGGAAGCCAAATAGATGTCTCTTAATAAAAATATGATTAGGTATGGTCAGAAAGCAAAAAGGGTCCAGTATGAAATGATGCACAAAATGATGTTTGCTTGCAAAACATTGGTCGTAGAGCTTAGCTGCATCTTAAACTCATTGGTTGTCAAATTACAGTGAAATGAGATACAGACCACCAGCCTGTCTTGGAGCTGGTTAAGTATATATCCTCCATTATTCACTTAATAGTAAAACTAAAGCATTTCCATTGGAAATCAAATATGAACACGCAGGTAAAACTAGTCTCCTCACAATCCTCATTCCAGGTCAAAAGGCTTGCTTGATTGCATTCCCTAATTACCCAGAAGCCTCAGGGGGTTGTTATCCCAACAGATTCTCAGTTGCCACTCGTCATGGCCGGGGCAGGGGCAGGGTTGAGGCGGTGGGGGTCAGAGGGTCTTTGTCAACATGTGGGCCTGCTTTTAGCATGTGACTGCTGACCCATGCATTGTATCACATTGCACTCATTAAAAAGGTCAAGACTTGTGGAACCTGGTGTCTTTTGCCTAACCCGACCCTCAACCTGGTGTGGGCACTTGCTCCGTTTTAACCCCCAACAATAGTTCCCATTCAGAGCGGGCCAACCTGTAGCACATCTGTTTCTGTGCTCTGGAGCAGACCATAGATCAGCAGTGAGGTAAGGAGCCGACTGTAGGTGCTGCTTTATTACAAGCTTTTACTTTTTTGCTTAGACAGCTGACCAAAAATGAACAAGAATAGAAAGAGGACTAAATATTTTATTTGTTGAGTAACTACAGAAAGCTAAGTGATACAAATGCTTGTATGTGTGTGTGTGTGTGTGTGTGTGTGTAACCAGTTTAATATCTGTAAAGCAGTGCTTTTAAATGGGGTATCAGTACCCCTAAGGCTCATATATGCTTTATATTCGATATGCATACAGATACGGACGGAGCCTTCTGTCCGTACTCCGCATACATTTCGTCTGTATTTCTGCACGTATCCTGCAAGCTTGCGGATGCATACGAATACGTTGCAGTTCCACCTGAAATTGTGGGGGCAGTGTTGGGCACTTAACACTTAAAAGTGCTGTGAATAGCATGAGCGAGCAAGTCATCAAAAGCCCCAACGGACATCACGAAATACTGAAAGTGACATTCGTCGTCCATTCCTCTCATCTGTAAAACCAATGTCTGGAATTCTCGTCCACACTCGAGGATGTATTTAGGGTCTCACAGACCAACGCCTTCTACCACGCTGCCTGCCATTTTGCCTCCCTCTCAACAGACACAGGATCGTTATCTCCTCTGTCGTCGCCATGTTTGTTGTTGTCCAGGATGTTTTGCTCCATTCCAATGTAAAGGACGCATGAAAGCAGTGACGATAAGTACGTTGATAACGTACGTCTCTATTTAAGCACAAAATGGGAGCAGAAATCAGCCTTTAGAGTAACTGTACTTAGAGCGTCACAGTCCTGCCAGAATTTTGCAACTATTTTACCCATATCCAGGTAGAGGCAACATGCCAGATATGCAGCAGTGGGTGAGCAAAGACTAGGCTGGCAAGCAGTCAATAATGGATTTAAAATACTTAGAAATCTGCTTTGCAAATGTTTTGTGGAAAGAAAGGAAAGGAAATTCATTTGTCACGTTTGTTAGACCTCGAGGATGCCCACAGCGTGTTTTGATGACGTTTCGATGGTTTACAAGAAAACTCCACAGGGAGTATCATGCTGAAGCCCTCAACCAAGCCAAAAACAAGACAAAATCTGATGGTGCATTTAACACGAGTTGGGTTCCATCAATGTTTCAGGTTAGTTTCTGTAACAGCCATTCCACTTAGCATTTAACAGCAAATCCAGGCTGCTTGTACCCGTCTGTCTTCCATTATTTATCTCTTGTAGTGGCATTTTCATTGGTCCGGTTAATGTGATGTGTTTACCAGTGACCGATGACAACCTAGACGCAAACGTTGTCATATGATGTTTTTCCAAATTTATGAGTCGATGAGGACTGCCGGAACGCACCATTAAAAAATTGTCTGGTTTGGGGAAGCTAACAGCAGCAAGATATGCAGCAGATGTGTCCCGGAAAGTCACAAAGCTTGCCGCATTTCTCAAACAGCTTGCTCGAGTAAAGTAAGGTTGTTTTTTTCCCCTGCTGCAAATTTATTTAAGGAATGACATTCATGAATTTGAACCCAATGCAATCTTTAACCAGTCTTTAAAATGAACAAATGATTGTTAACAGTTTTCTTTATATGAAGCAGATGTTTCTATGTGCTATGCTTAAGCAGATGCAGAGCTCTAGCCTACAAATCTTTAGTGATGTCACAATATTTGATCAGATATTGACATATAATTGGTTGGCGATTCAAAGAAGCAGTATCTATGAAAAGTGAAAAAGATCCCCCATCACATACACCAAACTACTTTTCATTTACTGGTATGTTTTATATATACAGAATTGAAATTATGTCCATTAGAAAAAAACACACACTCCCTATAAAGATTCACACATCAAATGAATGCTGCATTTAGAGTCTTTTTCATGGTATTTTATGCCTTGGGTTTGCTTTGTACCTGTTTAAACTTTTATTCCAACGTTATTCGTGAAGGGGTTCTTTTGTCATTTTTAACAAACATGCTGCTACAGATGCATGCTTTTAACCAGCAGCAGCAGTACTTGCAGACTTGATGCCATGCAGATCTAGTTACACATGTGAGCCACTATCTGCTCCTCTCATGACAGGCTCATAGCACCTCAGGCGCTGCAATGTTGGCAAGCCACAACAAGATGTGATGAGCCACTCTAACAAAAAGTGCTGACACACTTACTTCTCTCTGCCTTCAACAGTCTAGATAAAACCAGCGTTGTCTCTTTCCGTGTATTTGGGACCATGGCAAATCAAACCACATGGGGCCTAATCAAATGTCACAAATGATTTTGGCATGAAGTTTCTCATCAAACTTCATAAGCGTCCTATATTTGCCTGTCTCTATCAGTTTCATTAAGTGTTTTTGCAATAGTCCAATGAAAAAAAAATAGCAATGTACTTGATCAATATATAAAACAACTCAAGCCAATGATCAATCAATTGTTTGAATAAAGCTGATTTCATCGACAACTTCTTTTGACTATATGTTCTCTACAGGAAACGAATATATACAAATATTAATGAAAGAGGACAGTTAAATGTGTACATGTACAGTATATATGTCTTTTTGAGAGACTGCATTTGTTCAGTGTTATGTTTGCGTGTGAGGAAGCCAGCATGAGGTAATTCCAGTGTTGCATGCCTGTTAAGTATAAGCATATTCCACTGTCTTTGCTATGGGCGTCTGTATGATAAGATGTTCCATGTGTTGGGAGTTTCATAGAGCGTTTCATCGAGTGAAATGATGCACAGGTATTCTGAGGTAATGACACAGTGATGCTAATCCGATTAGCCATAATGATGGCACCAAGAGAGGAGACATATCGCGATGACGTGCTTATGATACTTGGAGAGATTGCCTCATGAATAATCTGATTGGTTTTCCCTCTGGCTGAGATCGAGTTTTGATAAACAATAATTCTACAATGCGTAAGGAGGGAGGGTTGAGTAGTTTATTTCCTTTTTCACAGTAACCAAAACCTTCATGGTTTTCTGGATATACTCAACATTCTTACTGGGTCGTTTTTGGATGATGTGATGCATGCAGTAAAAGTTTTACAGGGCTGATCCAAATTTTCCTGATTTAATCTAATAAAAATCTAAATGTATGGAGTTGCTGAGTAAGCATGGTGCTTTCCAACAGCAAACTGCTTCATTCACATTGATACAATTATATGGATTCACACCTGGGAGTCCAGCAGTAAAACTGCAGTGCACCAACACTGAGCAGTTGCATCTGGAGGTTAAATGCATTTCAACAAACCTCACCAGAAGTTATTAGCCATTTACCTCACTGGTATTAAATGTGTTCCTCTCCTTCGAAATTCCTGTTCCCTTATTTCTCCCCATATGGCTGGAGCTCTCAATGACTGCCATTGTACTGTACGCGATTTGAAATATCTTCTTCTGGTTAACAGAATCTATCTCTAAGCAGGTAAAACCAAGGCCTAGGTATTATCATCTGATGGAAACCCATGTTGTCAAATGTTAAACTGCTCAAAGTCAACATCAAGGTTACATATACTCACAAAAGAACATTCATTGCTAGAATGTCCTCAATCAATCTTTGTCCTAAACTGAATTCCATGCAGATCCTAAAGTTCTCAGTTAGCTCAATGATCATTTCCTTTTAAACTTCTCTCTCTTTTCCTACTTACTAACTTTGGTTGATAGACTGTTAAAATGGGAAATACTGATGTTGCAGATGTAACAACATATATAAAAGTCTCACATTTTTGTTATTTGTTTGGTTTGTATGTTAGCATGGCCATATATACTGAGTTATATACTGAGTTGACAAGTTTTGGTTGTCCTGTTACCCTGTTATACCTACCATCTATCCATCCATTTCTGTTGCTTATCTGGTTTTCAGGTGCATTGGTAGCACGCTGAGAATAGTATTAGCATCAGTGTTCCTTGCCCAAGGTATTTCCTCCAGCTTCTACTGTAGGGATCCTAAGGTTTTCCAAGGCCACATGCATAATCCCTTTAGCATGGTCCGGGCCTACCCAAGGGTCTCCTTACAGTTGGACAAGCCTGAAATATTTACATAGAGCAGCGTTAAAGTGGCCTCATACTCAGAAATCAAAAACACCTGACACTGTTGGTTGTGAAGGACCAGCAGTTCTAATACAAGGCTATTTTGTGTACCCAAGCTAACAAACTCTGCTGGTATCTAAAATCTCATTTTTTTCACTACCATGACCATCCTGACCATACGGTAGATGAAGGAGAGATACAACATATCAATCAAATGGTAAATGGACTTGTATATAGCATCTTTCTGGTCTAATGATAACTCAAGGCGCTTTCACAAGACATGCATGGGAATGAATTCGGCCGACCATATATTTCTCCCTTTTCCCTGATGGTCTTAAGTCGCTAAATTGGTCGCTCGTAGCTTTTTTATAAATTAAATTGCCAAGAAGGTCGCAAAAAAGAGACAGTGCCCGTCTGTGAGTGCTTTGGGACGGGGGAGGGGCTCACTGCAGCACCCGCTGCTCGGTGAGGACACTAACTACAGAGTGATTGGTGCATCAGTCTCCAATAACACCAGACTCTGGGCTCTAGATTTCTTTCTAGGATGAATAAGGACTTGGGAAGTCGCCAGATTTGGCAAAAAACTCTCCAGTGTTTGATGATTATGATTCTACACAACAGCGTCTCCCCGTCTCTTCTTCTCCTTGTTGGTGTATTTCTGTGGCAGTTACAGCACCACATTCAGGACTGGCATGTGTATTACAGCGTTTTCACTGGTTTCCTGTAGATGCAGATATTTCTTGAGCCGAGTCCATGTGGATGGAAAGCTTTTAAAGAAAGACAGAGAAAAAAAAGGTTGTTTTAAATTGTGTGGACGTAACCTTATAGAAAACACTGGAGGTGCAACATTCATTGTGAATTGAACTTCCACTTAACATCCTAACACTGTCCACAGCTGTGGCGCAACCTGCAGATGTTGAGAAAGATTTCACTTCAACATGCAAATGTCCTCCAACTCACTGGAGCGACAACAATCATTCACATTTCATAAAGAAAAAAGTGCAGGCACTCAGATGGGATTGAAAAAGTTAAAAAAAAAATGAAGACAAGAGATCGTTTACATTTGTTCAGAATTAAAAGCATTTTTTTTGCTCCCTCAACTCAATTTTTCAATGTAAAAAATGTAGAAAATGGGGGAAAAGCTAATTGCCGAGCTCAACAGCTTTGCCATTCAATATGATACATCTATAACAAACAGGACTTAAAGCTGGGGGTGGCAGAATGCAGAATCCTGTGTCCTGGGCACCTCCCACCACACAAGCTCCAGGTCTGATAAACACTGTGCTTAATGTTGATGGTAATGTTGATAATGATAACTGAAAGATGACGTTAGACATTGCTGGAATTTAGAAACTGGCTTTTGCACAAACATGAAGCTGCTTTCACAGAGAAGCTGCGCAGCTTGGGTTAGCCTTTAGCTTACCATACATGACTACAGATTCCTCTCATGCTGGCTCCAGGGTCTCGTCATCTGGATGGCATCCATAGGCAGTGTCGTGGCTTTGGCCCCTGATTCTCGTAGCAGGGTCATATTACCATCTGACAAAGACACCTGAGGCTGTGTTAGAGGAAATGTAAACATGGCAGAAAAGAAACACTCTCTACGCCTCAATGTCAATAGACAATTGATTATAAAATGAAACTATGGCTTAAGTTCAGTCAGGAACACTATCCCTTTGAATGCTTAGATCTGTTTTTATTTCTCATTCATCTTCCCATTCACACTTTGGTACGTAAATGCTGCTGTTATCCGCGCCTCATTGCTTCTGTTAGTTCACTGCCCCGTCTCCTCACTATCGCTGCCATTCTTCGCAGCTCCATAAGCTACATCAGTCTCATGTGAATCATCTGCCACCACCACCAGTGTCTGGACTCCATGGGGCGATTTATCTTGCTGCGGCTTAAGGCAGACGCCCTTCAATTACAAATCTCCCTGTTGAGTCAAAGCACTAACCACCTACTGACAATATTTAATTATCACATATCATCTCTTATAATAAACATTTATCTTTTCTTAATTAACCTTACTCTCCTGATTAAAATAAGACTCTTTCTTAAACAGCTCAAAAATAACGTTCTTTCCTTGACAACATTATTTGATTCTGAGGGCATTGGAGACATGAAATAAATATTCATTAAGAGGCACACTTTAAACACATTTTGTATGGCTGGATAGACAATTCTTACCTCTCTGGCATTTTAACACTTTTCTTTTGTAATCTTAAAATGCTACTTATAAGCGCATGGCACACCGTAAAAGAAATCCACCAGATGTTGAAACTCATCAATATTAAATTCTCATATATTACTGATAAAACTCTGACAAATCATTTTTGGCATTTTGATTTGCCAAGCTTCCTGCCTGTCTGTCATCCGTCGTGTTGCATTACTGCGGAGGGTGTCAGAGGTCGGCCAGGGGGAAGAGGATGGGACTTTGGAAGGGAGGCGGAGTTGTTCATGTTCAAATGTTTACCAAGTGCTGTGCGACATGTTAGAAAGGTAAGATTTGCTTTAATTGTCCTCTCATTTCTAGTAAAATGGATAAAATATTTTCACTATGCTGTTAGGATAGAGGGCTTGAGGTATGATGCTAAGGCAACACATCCCTTTCTGTTTCTCTGCTTTTCAGTTAAGGTAAAGAACTGAAAGGAATGGCACGGTTGGGGCAGTAAAGTTGATAGTAGGAGGGTGTGGGGGCCAGTGTGAAAGAGAACAGCTGGGGATGGATGGTAATCTAAATCTGATAATGCTCATGTACCGTGCAACTGAGCGTGGAAAGGTAAAACATGATGCCAAAGACCCCACTCCCTTTTTCCGTATCTGTGTTTCATTGCCTTCCCTCACAATGTATGCTTCAATGAGTGGTACGCGAACAAACCCAGTATAAGAAATCATGTTTATTGACACATTTATTTGGTGATACATACAAGCCGGTGAGGATCCAGTGCGACAGGTTTTGGGCAAAACCTTTTTTCTATAAAAAGAAGAACTTTTACCTGAATACAATACTTTTGTGTATTTTGTGTCTCTCGTTTCATCACCACGTCAGACATTCGAGGATTGTGTTTCTGTGTCTGAGGGCAAATGTGTCTGTGCAAACCAATCTTTCATTGTGTGGTGCTAAATGTCACAATCATGCCACAAAAGGAGAGAACATGATACACACTGTTTTCAGATAGTGGGAACACAGCATTGTAATATATAACACAAAGTTTTTCTTTTTCTTTCTGTTTTTTTCTTTGTTTTTGATATGACTTCGAGACATTGACAGATTTATAGACTAAATCATTTCATATTATATTACCTATGACACGTGATTTACAGTTACATTAGCAAAGGGTATGGATAATTCAATTAGACCTAAGAATAAATATATTTCTGCATTCTAAGCTTATGATAATTTTACTCTTTGATGCCATCAGTATGCCATTAAAAGCTATTATGAAAACTCAACAATAAATTGCTTCCAAAAATCTACTGAGTACATGTTTAAATTTTAGTATGCATCCAGGGTCGAAATACAAATGGCACGCTAAAACAACAACTTGGCCTACAAAGTAGGATTCCACAGCAACAGTTTTAGTACCTGATCAGACAGAATGCATAATGCTCATTTTCCATTTTCAGCCTGACATTGCCTCCACTGCAGAGAGTGGCAAAGAGTGGAGCTGAGCAACAAAAGATGCCTACAAATGATATCAGGCTATATTAAAATAGATTGACAACAGTGTTAGTCCTGCAAGTTTTGTTGATTGGCTAATCCGAGGTAGTAGTTAGTCTCCCAACGGCACTCCTTGGATCGATCAATTTTCAACAGAGAAGCCGCATAGAAGAAGAGAAGCTGGGGCATATTAAAAGGTCTGGAACCAGGCAAACCATTTAAACAAGCAACCAGACTGCATGATAGGTTTAGATGAAAAATGAATAGCATGGCGCTATCTACTTTAGACTTTAATGTTGATGTTCTCCGTCAGTCTCTCAAGATGGCGCAGCCGCATCACGACGTGCTGGTCTGTTTATCGGAGGTTCTAACTCCGTTTTGTCTTCATGTAAGTGAAAGAAGTTGTGTATCTTCATCCACCAATTTCCTGTCCTACGCGCTGTCAGCGACACAGGCTGGCAGCGACACAGGCTGGCAGAGGTGTGGCAATCATTTCAAGAATAGCTCAGTATGCTACGGAGGCTAGTCTGTTTGTGTGTGCAGGTGAAGAGAGAGGGCGGATGAACTCAGAGCAGACAGCTGGAGCTGCTGATGGCCGGAGCAGAGAAGATATACGCAGTTAAGTTGTTAAGTTTTAGTAAGTGTTTCATATTTCCTGACGCTGGTTTGTTTCTGTAAACAGCGCCTCTGCTAACAGAATGGTATTCATCATGTGTACGGGAGAACACAATTATTGCTTTTGTTATTTAAAAAAATGTACATGTTCAGTTTAACTTTTACAAAGAAAAGGAATTGTGCACTGTTTTGCAGTCTATACCTCAGAAATAATAATTTTTTTTACTTGAAAAAGAGAAGAGAATAACCTATATATATTGTAGATTTGAACACTTTTTGTTCAAAACATCGTTTTGTGATCTCAGTATTGTGAATCAAATCCAATCGTGATTCAGTAAGTGTATCCTTACATCCCTACTGATCAGACTTGTTAAATAATTGTTCAATAACAGGCTTCTGGTCCAGCTGCAGTATTGTTTTTGTTGTTACTGTTGTCAGGCACCATTTCATTTTCGTCATGGTGCCAAAAAGCTATTTCAGTCAAATAAAAAGGTATTTCTGCAGATCAAAGGGACTGGTTGGCTCTAATGTGTCCCACATAAATATATGTATTAAGTATAGCCTAATAGATGTCTTAATCACATAAATGTCAGCCCCATCACACCATAAACTTCAAACTTTAAAAAAAAAAAAGATATATCTCTGCTATACCCACAGACATATAGTTATGTTTATTATGATTCAGATAAAAGCAGTTCACATATCTGGTGTCAGAGCCTCTACAGGGGAGAGGTCAGAGCCCCTGCCCCTCAAAAGGTCTCTGTACGGCCCTGCACCACACATTGCTACCTGGTCTGTTGGAAACAATGTTATACTAGAAGCTGGATCCAAAGATGTCCTTCTGGTTCTTAAGAAGTCCTTGCCCCTGAGCAAAATGTCTAAAAGACACTAAATTATACATTTTCAGTTTGATCAAAAGACAAATAATCCGTGGAAAGTTTTTTAAAACAACAAACAAGTGCAAAAACTTGATGTGTAAGCGATTTAAACCATATTCAAATTTGCATTTAGGTCTATATCTATCTGAACAAGAGAATTGTCATACTGTACCTGAAAGTACTCAGTAAAGTTGTATCTGCCTCCAAAGTGGTCAGGGACACATTGTGCTGTGACAAAACGCAGTAGAGAAAACATGAACCGTGACCCTTGCTGTCCCACAAACCTTAAATGATAAAGCTGGCGCTATTCTAAAATTTTTGTTATTGTCGACAAATCCCATGGACCATGTTAGACAACTCCAAACAAAATTTATCAAAAGCTGTCTCTTAATGTTTTCAACCTTCTTACCTTATGCCCGGTCAGCTCTGAGTTAACGTTATCTACTGCCTTCTGCTTAGATGTGATAAATTTATACCTCACATGACAACTTAATATGATACAGTGTCTGGCTCTTTTTTGATATCTAGTGTCTGCAAAAAAATATTGTTGAACATTTCCAATCTGTCATTAGCATTGTTGGCATACATAAGCGGCAGAATAAGTCTGCCTGTTATCCCTGAACCTCCAACCAAACACTGTTTAAAATCTGGCAGTTCAATAATAGCCATAATAGCAAGACCATCCTGATCTTGCGAGCTCCATTGTATTTTCTCGCAGCTCAGACTGGTAACTTGCGGCTTGAAGTGTGACGAAACGAGAAGCAACTGTTTAGTCTAAACTACATGGCTGCTCCCACGGATAAGATGAGTACAGCTATCGAGCAAGCCGCTCGCTAGCGTTTTTTCTCCTTCTGTTGGAATATGGAACGGTCACCTGAAATTGGGCCTTTTATTTGTTATTTTACGTTACAATTCAATTATATTCAATTCAATTTTATTTATAGTGCCAAATCATGACAAAAGTTATCTCAGGACACTTTACAAACTAGGTAAAGACCACACTCTATGACTTATTTATGATAAACATAGACCCAACAATTCCCCCGTAGAGTACGGTGGCAACGAAAACCTTCCCTATTACAGACAGGAACGTCAGACAGACCCAGCTCTGTGGAGGATGGCCATCTGTCTTGACCGGTTGGGGAGGAAGAAAAGGAGAGAGAAAGAGAGAAAAGATGGACAGAGAAAGACGAAGACAGACACAAAGTCAGAGACAGACACACTTCCAGTAACTATAATAATATCTATAGTAATGTGAATATGACTTATATGTTATGGCAGTTAATATAGCAGAATAGTAGGAACAAGCACAGCTAAGGTCATAAATTATAATAGTAGCAGGAAGCGTCATGCAGGACCACAGCAGCAGGCACCACCACGATCAGCAGAGAGCTGCGAGACGACAAAGCACAAACAACTCCGGGGAAAAAGTTGAATTAGTAACAAGCATTGATGAGACATGAATGATACAGACAGAGAGGAGAGAAGCTCAGAGTATCTGAAAAAGTATTATCCCCCGGCAGACTAGGCTTATAGCAGCATCATTAAGCAGAACAAAATCAGCTTAAAAATAACAACATTGCTAAGGGCTCGTAAGCCCTAGCTGTAAGCTTTATCAAAAAGGAAAGTTTTAAGTTTACTCTTAAATATGGGGACAGTGTCTGTATTCCGGATAACACTTGGGAGTCGGTTCCACAGGAGAGGAGCTTGGTAGCTGAAGGTTCTGCCTCCCCTTCTATTTTTGGAGACTCTAGGAACGACAAGTAGCCGTGCATTCTCAGAACGCAGCAATCTAGTCGGGTAATACGGTACTATGAGCTCTTTAAGATACGATGGAGCCTGACCAATAAGAGCTTTTTAGGTAAGGAGAAGGATTTTAAATTCTATTCTAGATTTAATAGGTTGCCAGTGCAAAGAAGCTTATACAGGAGAAATATGTTCTCTACGATTTGTTTAGGTTAGCTGCAGCATTTTGCACAAACGGCAACTATCCTTTACCGACATGTTGTTTACTTTCTGAGCTTTGCCCGACGCTGTTCGTCGTACGTCATACTCTCCTTGATCTGGTTGGTTGATTTGGCCTGTCCATCACCAACATAAGTGTTGATAGACTGATGATTTCCAACCAAGAGTTCCCAGATGAATATACAGAGCAAATGCAAATTATACGAATCATTCATCTGGCTAGTTAAGGTTAGTTCAATAAAGGGTTGCTTGATTGATTATAGACTTTTTACAAACCCATTTTCACAGAAACAAACTTCATCACTATTTCTACATCCACCTTTGCGGGCAATATTTTTTAGAATCAATCCATTGGTGACTTTTCATTGGATTAGTAGATAGTAGATTTGAGTATTGCAAGCCTGCTTACACCTGACTCACTTGTGTTTTGAAAAGACAGTAGTTCTGCAAGCTAACAAGGCAAACAAGACTGCTGAAACTGTAACTTGTTGGCAACACACAAGTGGTTTCTAAATCAAATAAAGCTAAAAACTCTGAGGATTGTCTCTGTGTTGTAGGGATGCCCGAAAACCGTGCCATCAAAAAATTCATCAAAAGGACTTACTCACTTTACCTCAACAGTTCCCGGAATGGCTCTTTTGTTTATGACTCTTAACACTTTTGTTTCCTACCGACGGAAGCAGGATCCTCTTGGTTCAGGGAGAAGTTACACTTCAATGAGGTTAGAAGCCTGATACTCCCTGTGGGTACGATGACGAGCGAAGACACTGTATAGGGGATGAGGAATGGATATTTGGACATGAGACACATAACATGGAGACAAAGAAGCGTGGCGATAAGTCCCTGTCTCTGTCACTGCAAAGCGGATGACAACACTGACACCCTTGTACCGTTGTTAGTCATCAGAACAAGTCATGGAAACATTGTGTGGAAATATGTACTACAACATTCTCTGAAGAATACTCACCCACCAGAGTTTGAGAAAAAAATCTGTGTTTGTCTTTATCATGGTAAATGAAAGTGACTGCTCCTCTGTTTTGTTTTAGGAGAGCACGCGTCTGAATGCCGGTGAAGCGGGGCGAAAAACCATGTTGTCTTTCCTTGAAGTCGAGTTGGGTATTCTTGCATCTCTCCCCTTGGGGAAAGTGCCTCAAAGAAATCGTTTCCCCTTTGGAATTCATCAAATGTGTTATAGGTCATTCTGTAGCAATCACATTTCACACACAAAAAAACAAGGATATACGGTATAACTGCAAGATGAATTAATCCTGGCAATAAAAAGAAGACCTGTCATACCATGTCATTTTAGCCATTACTTCTCAAATGCTGGCAGGCACTTCTAACAGTCAAAATTTCTACGTAGGTCAGTGTTTGAACTCATGCAGAGCAGGCTGTGTCCAAGCATAAATATGAACATTTGTGAGTAAATTTGATGAGAATCACATTGTGCTCACTTGAATCGATATTATTTTGAAATATATAAACAAGGGAGCTGCACAAAATATGCTTTCTACATTTGACTTATATTTTGATTCCAGGCCACAACATGGGCCACAAGTGCAAAAATCTCTGCCATAGTCTCCTGCTGCAGCCTTAGATCATGGTTCTGGGAATACCCAGATCATGGTTCTGGGTATTCTCTGTGGTGAACTTCTGGTCACAAGCCCATTTTGTAGACATTTAGGTTTACCACTATTCCATTCAGCCATAAGGGTAGCTACTGTGTCAATGTATAATGATGTCAGTGTATTTTCAGTTGAGCCTTCAGAGAAACACAAAGACTATTACAACTTGACATTTGACTGTAGTTTCAGTTTCGATCACTTATATATACACAGCCCAAATTTTAAGTTGGGATGTTGTGTAAAACATAAATAAAAACAGTATTTAATGATTTGCAAATCATTTTCAACCTATATTCAATTGAATGCACTACATATTATAAATTAATCATAAACTGTATGGTTTGTCTTGCAAAAAAATTCACTGATATTGAATTTTAAGCCTGCGACACATTCCAAAAAGCTGGGACAGGGGCATGTTTTCCACTGTGTTACATCACCTTTCCTTTTAACAACACTCAATAAGCGTTTGGGAACTGAGGACACTAATTCTTGAAACTTTGTAGTTGGAATTCTTTCCCCTTCTTGCTTGATGTACGTCTTCAATTGCTCAATAGTCCGGGGTCTTCATGTTGTATTTTGCACTTCATAATGCGCCACACATTTTCAATGGGAGACATGTCTGGACTGCAGGCAGGTCAGTCTAGTCCCCGCACTCTTTTACTACGAAGCCACGCTGTTGTAACACGTGCTGAATGTGGCTTGGCATTGTCTTGCTGAAATAAGCAGGGACGTCCCTGAAAAGGACGTTGCTTGGATGGCAGCAGATGTTGCTCCAAAACCTGTGTGTAACTTTCAGCATTAATGATGTCTTCACAGATGTGCAAGTTACTCATGATGCCATGTGCACTAACACCCCATACCATCACAGATGTTGGCTTTCGAACTTTGCACTGATAACAATCTGGAAGGTCTTTTTCCTCTTTGGCCTGGATGACCCAACTTTCATAATTTCCCAAAACAATTTGAAATATAGACTCGTCAGACCACAGCACACTTTTCCACTTTGCATCAGTCAATCTCAGATGAGCTCTGGCCCAGAGGAGCTGACGCCGTTTCTTGGTGTTGTTGATATATTGCTTTAATTTTGCATGGTAGAGTTTTGACATGCACTTGTGGATGTAGCGACGAACTGTGTTAGCTAAAAAGGGTTTCATGAAGTGTTCCTCAGCCCATGTGGTAATATCCTTTTAATGCAGCACGGCCTTGAGGGATTCAAGGTCACAGGCATTCCATGTTGGTTTTCAGCCTTGCCGCATACGTGCAGAGATTTTTCCATTGAGAAATATTGTTCTTAAACTGTTGGACTTTCGCCCCATACCTCGCCCCATCCTTGCTCCTGAACAACTTATCCTTTCTGGGATGCTGTTTTTATACCCAATCATGACACTAACCTGTTCCAATGTACTTGTTCACATGTGGAGTGTTTCAAACAGGTGTTTTTGGAGCATTCATCAACTTCCTAGTCTTTTGGTGCCCCAGTCCCAGCTTTTTTTGGAACGTGCTACAGGCATCAAATTCAAAATGAGGGAATATTTGCAAAAAAAAATAAAGTTTATCAGTTTAAACATTAAATGTCTAGTCTTTGTAGTGTATTCATTTGAATATAGGTTAAAAAGGATATGCAAATCATTGTATTCTATTTTTATTTTCACGTTTTACATACCGTCCCAACTTCATGTGAATTGGGGTTTTATGCTGCAAGTCTGTATGACCAACTCATTCTTTAATTTGATAATGACTGCCTATATATGCCAAGTCCTTGAAAAGAAACCAAACAGGCATGGCCATGTGTCATTAGAATAACAAGCCGCAAATAAGTTAGAGTTGACCTCTTTGAGTGTGAATAAGTCTTGGCATCTGCTGTATGCATGAACGATGCATTGCGCATAACAGACTGAGAACGAATCAAGTGATGGAGCAAAGATAAACAGGTGGAGACAAGATCACCATTATCAAGCAGTGACGAAAGCTACATAGGGAGGGTAGTATTGTGATGAGCACAAATGGTAATGCATAGTCTGAAAAGTGAGCTTTTGTTCAGAAATGAGCTGCCAAGGCCTAAATTCCTCGTACCCAAATGCCTCGATGGACAAGAAAAACCCACAGTGATTCATAGGTTTACAGTTCTGGGGATGTGACTCAAAAAGGGCTATTGTTTGACATTTATGTTCACCATAATGGGGCAACGAAGCCTGACAAAGCAACTGGAAAATGCCATGGCTACACTTTGGCCGTTAAGACGTCATAGCATTGCTTTTCTTAAGAAATTTCAATACAAAAGACTAATGAACACAATGAGGTCTAGTTGCTGATAATTTATAAATGTTAAAAAGAAAGGGTACCAGGCTAGGCTAGCTATCTAGCCCACACACAGACTTTCAAAAAGTCCCTTAGAATTGACAATGCCTTACTGTTTTTGTGTTCGACTGATGGTGTGGCAATGTGGAACCGGCCTGTAAGAATTAACAAGTTCTCACTGAGGGAGGAGTGGGAGGACACAAAGCTCAGGGACAGCAGGGGTGCGACAAAGTCAAATATTCTACATGTCATTGACCACTGTTAACTGGGGACCATATTAAGACTCACTGGACTTGTAAGGCTTTTCGCCCATTAGACTTCAGTGAAACGTTAATGTGTTCTTACACAGACGGAATTGCTGTGTGGTGAGAGCATGACTATGTAGGCCCTCTGATCCGCCCTTCTGTGTTAATATAAAGCTTCCCACTCATTTGGAATAAGACTTTACACACATGGAAAGCTTTTTAACATTGCCAGTTAAAGAAAAGCAGGAAAAGTTATTTGAATTCCTCCAATGTGGCATCCCTGTCTGGCACAAAGCAACAAGGAAACAGTCATTGCCTCCCACTAACAAAAGCTAAACCTGAATCAAATGTTCCGCATTATTCAACAGCCCTTTATCAAAGGAGAGGTCCATATTAAAGGGGTGGTCCATATAAGATAATATTGAAATAGTGATTTATTTATTTTTTTCATGTTGACCAATGGTCAAGTCATCACGTTAACAGTGACGTTTTCCACAAACTACAAAATGTTTATCTTTCAAAAGACATTTAATTTTCATCTCTTGTGTCGCTGGTTTGTTTTCCTTTTTCCCCCAAATGTCCATGTAACACTCCTCTGGCATAACAAAAAATACAGATGTGGCTCGGTTTATTGCGTTCTTTTTTCTTTCCTAAGAATGAAGAACCCAAACGATATTTCCCAGACCACTTGTAAAAAGTAATCTGTGTAGCATCACTCTCCACTGTGATTTTTCCCATTTTTGCATATGTGTCAACATGTCAGCTTTAGAGCACAGGCCACTTCCTTCCATAGGTGTCACTTGATTGATTTGTGGTTTTTATGTGTTGAGTCACTTGACATAACATCAATGAGGGAGAGGACGCACTCATAAAACTTTTACTAGAAACAGACTTCAACATGAGGCATTTAGTCCATTTCTGCTGTTTGCTACCATCCATCATCAGATCCTTCAGAAAAACCTGCTGAATGTGACAGAAAATTAAGAAGGCCACTGACAGTTTATTGGCAGCAGATAATAACAAATGATAGTGGTTCTGTAAAGGATATTTCCCCAGTGGGTGAAATGAAAGTAAATCAAAGTAAATAAGACAGTGAATCTATCTTTTCTAATATCTCTTGAATCAAAGAAAGATTTCCCTTCATATTAAAAAAGCAAGAATAAAAGAACAACTTTAACAGAAGTGTATTGCCCCGTAAAGCATACTGTCTCTTGTGCTGGAGGCACTACTGTATATGTTTTCCTACAGGCCTCTGCTGCATTGGCATCTTAGCTGTGGCATGAGTTCGATGCCTCTGTGTACAGATTTACACCAAGACTTTTTACACCCTGGTACATATATCAATGTATACTATTTATACCCGGGTGTCCGAAGCCAAGAATGCTTTAGTTGTCTAAATCTAACCAAACTTTAAATGACTGTATGTCCCAGTCTAGATTCAAACAAAAATAAAGGCTGTAGTTGTATAAATATGACAAATTAATTAAGCTGAGCGCACGCACACACACACACACACACGTCAGAGGGTTTTTTTTAAACGTCAGCTGCTTTCTCTCTCTCTCTCTCTCTCTCTCTCTCACATACACACACACACACACACACAATTAAAATTTAAAATTTAAAGTTAAAAAAAGAAAGTTATGTTGAGTATAAAAACCTCTTGTTCATTACATTCATGTATTGTATCCAATGTTCCAAAACTTGTTGTGTAAATAGTTTGTTTTCTGTGATCAAAACCATTGATCTGAAGCTTAATGCTGATGCTGTCCTGTAAATAGTTTTCTAATCAGCAATAAATAGAACTATTTCTGATCAACCATATCAATTGCATGCTTAAAATCACATACTGATTAAAGCCCTGGCCATTTCAAGACAACTCTACCAATATCTGGGTTGAATCCAACCCACTTCCCAACTAGGCCCCGCCCACCCAGAGTACGGATACGGATAATTCATATGGTGAACAGACACAGATAATGCTGTACTCGCTCATCCACATGCCAAGTACATGCCACCTATCAGCCCACCGTTTGTAGTTGCAGATAATTGGATTTATTCTAGTTTGAATTGAATTTCCTCAAACTATTGAGCTTGACAGGAGCAATATAGTGTCAGTGATGTGATTTGGCAGAGGTGGAAAGTTAGTGCTATTTTGTGTAATGCACCAATTATAATGACTTGTGCCTGTTCCTGTATCATATGGCCCCTGAACACAATTTAGGAATATGCACCAGCTCAAATGATGAAGACTCTAAAACTAGATGTGTTATAATGAATAGTTCAACATTTTGTGAAATATGCTTGCTCACTTTGCCAAACGTTAGATGAGAAGATCGATACAACAAAGAATATGAAGCTTTTATGAGTCTGTTGTGGCCAGTGCGATGCTGGGGCAGTGGGCTGAAGGTCGCAGACACCAACAGACTGAACAAACTGATCAGGAGTGCCGGTGATGTCGTGGGGGAGGAGCTGGACACCCTGATGACCTTGGCAGAGAGGGGGATGCTGTCCAGGCTCCGGTCTATCCTGGACCAGGGGCCTCATGTATCAATGTTGCGTACGCACAAAAACGTGGAGTATTCAATTTTCCACGACAACGTTCAGATGTATCAAAAGTTAAATGACCGTGGAAATGTGCGGTGCGCCACGCAAGCTTCATGGCTGGCATACGCACGTTTCTACAGCTATTGTTCCTTTGGCGACACTTAGAGGTGATGCTGGGAAACTGTTAATTATGTGAATTAAGACACACGTGTTTGCAATCATATGGATGGATATAAAAGCATGCGCAAAGTGATGAAAAATGGCATTAACAATCGCAGCCTTGGCCTTGTTAGAAGACATCGCAAATGGTTATATCAGACCTGAGAGGGTGGGAGAACGGGAAGATCTGTTGAAAAATGACGACAACTGGCTCATGAGTCGTTTCAGGTTGCCGAGGCCAGTGTTACCGGAGCTGTGCGCGGAGCTGTGCGCGGAGCTGTGCCCGGAGCTGTGCGCGGAGCCTTGGCGCGGAGCCTTGGCGCGGAGCTGTGCGCCGAGCTGTGCGCCGAGCTGTGCGCCGAGCTGTGCGCCGAGCTGTGCGCCAAGCTGCGGCCAGCCCTAGAACGACACACAGCCAGGAGCCAGGGGTTGTCCGTTCCCACACAGGTGCAATTTGCAGCAAGAGCCGGTTTCCCTTATGTTATCGTAGCTATTGACTGCACACATGTTTCTATAAAAGCGCCGTCACAGGATGAATTTGTTCGTGTGAACAGGAAACATCTTATTCAATAAATGTTCAAATAATATGTGATGCGCAAATGCAGCTCACCAACATCGTGGCAAGGTAGCCTGGTTCAACGCATGACTCGTTCATTCTAACCAATAGCATGGTGGGTAACAGGTTGGTGGCTGGCAGGGTGCGCGATGGGTGGCTTCTCGGTGAGTAAATCATTTATCCGTTTAATTGCGCCCCGAATTTAAACCAGCACAATGCCCGTTTGGGCATGTGCATTCAAATATGTGTATTTGTTTTTCCCTGGTGAAAATAGAGTGGCAGAGCTATCTAGTCAGCCTTTTTTGTCTCCTTGTGTTCATTATTTGTTTCAATGAACGCGTATGTAAAGTTGGAAATGTCACACTGCAGTAGCCAAGGCGCACCTCTGCAGTCATTAATATAAGTGTGATCAGTTTTGTCAATCCTTGTAATGAAGTTGTTTTGTCCTGTTTGTTTTCCCGCGAACAGTTGTGTGATTTTTATATATATATATATATATATATATATATATATATATGGTTACCCCCTGAGAACGTGGCCTCTCTCACTAACCCCGGCACCGACCAAGAGGGGAGGTACAACGACCGCCATTCCCGAACTTGGGCAGTGGTGGAGAGGGCAATTGGCCTATTGAAGGGGCGCTGGCGCTGTCTAGACAGGTTGGGCGGGGTGCTGCTGTACATACCTGAGAAGGTGTGCCGCATCGTGCTGGCCTATGGTGTCCTGCACAACTTGGCACACCGCGATGGCATACCACTGCCAGAGCACATCCCCCCACCAGAGGAACCGGATGCCGGACCCGTCAACCTCGACCCACCCTGCGAAGCGATACGGGCCCGGCATCATCTGATTTCAATGATGTAAAGAGGCAAGGACACAATTTACTTTGTAAGTGCATTTATTGCATGATAAATATCTCCTAGTGCATTGACAATTTGATCTAGACGATCACTGACGCCACGGACTGCTCTCACTATTTCCTCCTGTGATTCCAGCACAGCTTGTGAAAGGACACGGCCAGTCGGGGGGACACCAGCTGGCGTGGAGTTGCCGGGGTGCGTGGTGCTGGAGGTGCCGGTGGAGATGCCAGGGCGCACAGTGCAGAGGGAGGAGCCATGTTTTAATAAGAAATCCATGCAAGTCTTAGTACATGAGGCCCCAGATCTCCCACCCTCTCTACGACACACTGGCCCAGCAGAGAAGCACCTTCAGCAGAAGAGTCCTCGCACCCAGATGCACCACAGAGCGCCTCAGGAAATCTTTCCTGCATCCCTAGGAGAGTCTGTCCCCTCCTCTCTGTAATTCGGACTCAACCACAGACAATCTTTGATCTTGTATATATTCCACTACTGTAAATTTCCATTTCTGTAAATTTAAATTTGAGTTTTTTGAATATATGTTGTCTCTATAATATTTGTTGTTTTTATATCTGGAGTTTAGTAAAAAATAAATAATTCCCCCCCGGGATTATTAAAGTATTTCTGATTCTGATTCTGAAGCTACAGAATACCTAGCAGCCAGCTAAGTTAGCTTAGCATAAAGGGAGAGAAACAGAGAAGCAGCTAGCCTAAATCTTTCTGAGGGGAACAAAATCAGCCTACCAGCACCTCCAAAGCTCACTAAGACTGTTTCTGGACATTTGGGTTGAGCCAGGCTGTTTTCTCCTTTTTACAGGCTTTGTCCTAGGCTAAGATAAGCTAAACGAAGCTAACCACCTGCTGACCGTAGCTGCAGAGTTAATGGAAAACAATGGGCGTGGTATCGATCTTTGTTTATTATCTTTGGCAAGAAAGCAAATACGCATGAAATAATATTAATTATATTAATATGAATGAATTAATACATCATGAAGTAGCATGGGATCGTGGAGTTTGTGTCTTTACCTGTTAAACAACCACCAAAGAGTGCTGCAGGAATGAGACCTAAAACTTGGATATGAGCTAGCATTTTTGTACTTTGGGTTCCCTCGTCTCAATGTCAGTATTTTTTTTTAATGGGTTTTTGATTACATGCCTTAAATAAGGCCTTTGGTTAACACAGGCTTAAGGGGTTTTCACATATCCTACCGTGAATTTTGAAGCTTGTATGTCACTTTTAAAAGGCAGTTGCTAACAAGTGGCTAAATGAGACTACAAACGCCTGTGTGTATGTGTGTGTAATTGACTCAACCACTAGCCATTTCAGGGACAAATAAAGGAAGGCTTTCTTATTTCTTTTCTTTGCCATAGATCTTATTTTCTGTAATCCAAAATCCAATTGGCTTTTTGTCAAGGGAACCAGGGAGTCGCTAACTTCCGGGTCAGCATAAAAAGACATCATCTTTGCAGCAATTTATTGCATGTATTGTATTTTTTCATTCTGATGAAAAAACTGCAGTGTTTCCCACAAAATTAGATTATATTTGTGGAGGTAGCTGACCGGTCAGTTACTCACAGTGGCAACTCGGATTCTGCTGGGGTCTGATACTGGACTGTCCCGACTCCTAGCCAGATCAGCAACCCCTGGCCAGTGATGCGCAGATTGCAGTTATATTAGCGGGCACCAGGGTTAATCTGTTGTTTATCCATTAAAATTTAACATTTTGATTAACATCTGATGAGTTGCGGGTGAGTGAAGTAATACATCATGAAGGAAAATATCAATTACATTCTATAAAAGGTTATATGATGCTATTGACAGGCGACTTAATGTGACGGACCGCTACCGTGAATATAATTATAGATTTCTCTGAACATTGTATTTGGTATAACGTAAGTACACATCTTAACAAAATATATATATATATATATATAAAACATATATTTGCTGAGGTCATTTTCATATGGAAATGTTACATAATATATATTTAAAGAGACCACCTGCTGTATGTATTAAAGTGCTGCAGACACAATTGACTGTTTCATATTCTTCACATCAGGGAGCTGGAGTGTGTGAGTGTTTGTGTGTGTGTGTGCAGCAAATTATCCGGACGAGTCACATTTTAACAGGCTTCTCAGCCCTCCCTTCACCCCCTTGTAAACCATGTCCTATCCTTGCTGGTATTAATAACTTACTTAATTTAGCTTCTTATAGAACAATGTCACCTGCATAAAAAGTTGCGTGTTGCAGATTTGGGGAAAGTAGAGATCATACAACCTTTTATTTAAAGGAGACCTCCCACATAGTGTATTACACAATCTTAATCCCCATAAGAGATATACTTTATTGGTAATTAGTTCAGTCACAAGCTCAGACTGAGGAAATTGCTAACATGACTCCGCCAGATGTATTGATTTGCATAACTCTCATTTGCTCAGCATATCCACCTGGGAACTGTCGTATACAGATCTTTTGGGAAGGATTGAAATTACTGGTTGCTGATTGGATAAACTATCCATCACCAACATAGGGGCCAAATCAACCAATCAGATCAACGAAGCATATTTCGGAATAACAGCATCAAGGGGAACCATCACCTTTCTGTGGTGGAGAGGTTTGTGTGTCCCTCTGAACCTGAGAGCTGTGCTGTCTGGAGCCTAGTGCTCCTGGTAGGGTCTCCCATGGCAAAGTGGTCTCAGGGGAGGTGCCGGACTAAGAATGGTTCACAAAGACTCAATGGACAAACAAGGAAGAGGAAGAGAGACCCTGCCCGGAGGAAGCCTGGGGCCCCCGTCTAGAGCCAGGCCCAGACGGAGGGCTCGCCGGCGAGCGCCAGGCCCAGACGGAGGGCTCGCCGGCGAGCCTGGTGGCCGGGTTTGCCCCGGAGCCTTCAACGCCCACGTAGGCAATGATGGAGACACCTGGAGAGGCGTGATTGGGAGGAACGGCCTCCCTGATCTAAATCCGAGTGGTCGTCAGTTATTAGACTTATGTGCTAGTCAAGGATTATCTATAACTAATACCATGTTCAAACATAAGGATGCTCATAAGTGTACGTGGTACCAGAGCACCCTAGGCCAAAGGTCGATGATCGATTTTGTAATCGTATCATCTGATCTGGGGCCGTATGTTTTGGACACTCGAGTGAAGAGAGTGGCAGAGCTGTCAACTGATCACCATCTGGTGATGAGTGGACACGGGTGGTCAGGGAAGCTGTCCGACTGAAGAAGGAGGCCTTTTGGGATATGTTATATTTGGAGAAGGCATATGACCAGGTCCCTCGGGAGATACTGTGGGAGGTGCTGCGGGAGTATGGGGTGAGGGGGTCACTTCTGTGGGCCATCCAATCTCTGTACACCCAAAGTGAGAGCTGTGTCCGGATCCTCGGCAGTAAGTCGGATTCGTTCCCGGTGGGGGTTGGCCTCCGCCAGGGGTGCCCTTTGTCACCAATCCTGTTCGTGATTTTCATGGACAGGATATTGAGGCGTAGTCGTGGTGGGGAGGGGTTGCAGTTCGGTGGGCTCAGGATCTCGTCTCTGCTTTTTGCAGATGATGTGGTCCTGATGGCATCGTGGGTCAGTGACCTTCAGCACTCACTGGATCGGTTCGCAGCCGAGTGTGAAACGGCTGGGATGAGGATCAGCACCTCTAACTCTGAGGCCATGGCTCTCAGCAGGAAACCTGTGGATTGCTTATTCCAGGTAGGGAATGAGTCCTTACCCCAAGTGAAGGAGTTCAAGTACCTCGGGATCATGTTCACGAGTGAGGGGACGATGGAGCGTGAGTTTGGCCGGAGAATCTGAGCAGCGAGGTGGGTGTTGCATTCGCTCTACCGCACCGTGACGAAAAGAGAGCTGAGCCGGAAGGCAAAGCTCTCGATCTACCGGTCAACCTCCGTTCCTAACCTCACCTATGGTCATGAAAGCTGGGTCATGACCGTAAGAACGAGGTCGCGGGTACAAGCAAAACCCGAAATGGGTTTTCTCAGGAGGGTGGCTCGAGTCCCCCTTAGAGATAGGGTGAGAAGTTCAGCCATCCGTGAGGAACTCAGAGTAGAGCCGCTGCTCCTTTGCGTTGAAAGGAGCCAGTTGAGGTGGTTCGGGCATCTAGTAAGGATGCCCCCTGGGCGTCTCCCTAGGGAGGTGTTCCAGGCACGTCCAGCTGGGAGGAGGCCTCGGGGAAGACCCAGGACTAGGTGGAGAGATTATATCTCCACACTGGCCTGGGAACACCTTGGGATCCCCCAGTTAGAGCTGGTTAATGTGGCCCGGGAAAGGGTAAAACATGTCGGTAAAGGATATTTGCCATTTATGTAATGCAAATTTATGGATTAAAGGCACAGTTTCAGGGGCCCGGTCCATATTCCAACAGAAAGATCCAAGAGAAAAAAAAGCGTTAGCGAGCAGCTTGCTCCATGGCGGCACTCATCTCATCTGTGGAAGCCGACATGTTGTTTACACTGAACAGTTGCTTCTCTTTTTGTCACACTTAAATCCGCCTCAAAACCAATGCTGATCAGTTCGGTTGGTTGGCAAACTTTTTCAAATTGCCAGACTGATCTGCGAGTAAAACACAACGGAGCTTGCAAGATCAGGATGGTCTCACGTTGCTATGAAATGTCCGCCCTCTCTTTAAATTTAGAATGAAATTGTTCAGAATAAGGTGGTTAGGAAACATATTAATGAACAGCCATGTAAACAAATGAAAAGAAAGCGGCAATAAACTGACAAGCTACAATATAACTTACTCCACAAAATAAATCTGCCTAACAATCTGATTTAATTGGCATTTAGTTTCACTTTATTCAGGTGTGTACTTTGCTGTTTCCATGACACAGTGATATGCATGGTGTTTTCTCAATGTCATTTTTAGTCAACACAGAAGCTGCATTAATAGATGTTACAAGTGTTTTTTTTATGATGAGGGAAGAACTTATGACAATTAAAGAGTTGTTATATCAGTATGTTGTCTTACAACATCCTTGAGTTACAGCTGTGGTACTCTCATCCACATTTGCCACCATTTATGTTGCCATTGTCATTGCTTTTTATGGATGTAGCCAGGTAGCGAGCACATAGCCAGTATGTAGGAGGGCCACATAATAGTTCTTACTCCATTATGAATTAGCTGTTAGCTGTCTTGAACCAGGACCAATGTCTGTGTTTGCTAGTTCTTACATTCTGAGTGTTCTGTGAAGCCTGATCTGGGATGTTCACTCAACCTTTTTTTGGCAGATTTTGCACAGGAATAAAAGGTATTTGCTTGAAATTAGAATTTTGCCAGGAACACTGTGCACCTTTTCTATGGTTCTCTTGTGATCTCTTAGCCTCATTAAATGCACATCATGATTTGACATGTCATGAATGATAGCTAAATTGCTTAAATATTTTTCCAAGAAGGAGCCCAATGCCGTGCTTAAGAAGAACCTGTTACTTGCACCTCTTTTCCACTTGGTCTTCAGGAACGTAGTATTTAGTAGTCCCACTTGGAGCAGGCAGCAATGAAAATAGGCCTTGGAGTTCACATATATGCATTCCCACAATCACTTTTTTATCAAGGATGTCAGAAGGTTGTCGGAAGATTACATGGGGGAGACAAGGTCATAACATTTTAGTACAAACAAATGAGAGGAGGACTTACGTATGCACTCACTTATGTACTCATCAGATACACAGAATACTTTATTGCCAGGGTGGTACTGCAAAGCAGACAATTAATGCCCTGTCTGGTTTGTTGAAGTTCAGGGCGTATCTGAATGTGGGTCGTTTGTATTGAGTTGAATTCTAGATATGAATATGGTTTGAGAGACAAACAAGTCAACAAGTTCATGTTGTCGGAGTCTGTTCATGCACAAGCTCCACTTTAAAAATGACCAGGCAACGATAATCCAAAGAGGTCAAATAGGTCTAAAAAGAAAAAAATAATTCAAATACGCAGAACACATCATTATCATTCATGTCTTTTTAGTTCTCAGACACACGGTGTAGATAGTTGCTTTGGCTTGGCTATGACTTTTTAGTGACTGCACTATACCAGGATTCAGACTTTACAAGATGGCGGGCAGACAGATTGTTCAAGAAATTGTGATTTTTCAGGTTCAGATTGGTTTGAAAAACAGATACAAAAGAGTTGTATATTTTTCTGTTACGGGCAGTTTTTCACACATTGGTATGAAATCAGTTAGAACAGACCTGATTGTTACTGCATCAGTTGTCTCTTAGGGTATTTCTACTGGTGTAACAGAGATAATGGCTGGTTAGTTATTGATTTATGACAACCAGTAGCATGGCTGTCAATCATGCAGTGGTTTGTGAACTCTATTCCTTGCTAGCAAGGAGAACATGGAATATTGGTGGCTTGACACTGATGGTGAGACTGGTTCTTCCCTGTTCAGCATGTGTCAGTTCAATTCAATTCAATTTTATTTATAGTGCCAAATCATAACAAAAGTTATCTCAGGACACTTTACAGAGTAGGTAAAGAGATAATGGGTTCAGCTTCCCCCGTTTAAACTTAAACATTGGTGTCTTAAAAAACATTAAGCTGCTGCTCCTGGCAGTACCTAGTTTAGCTTCCGTGTCCTCCTGTCTGTTTCTCCAAACTTTTCCGTGTCCTCCTGTCTGTTCCCCCAAACTTTTCCGTGTCCTCCTGTCTGTTTCCCTAGACTTTTTTGTGTCCTCCTGTCTGTTTCACCAAATTTTTCCTTGTCCTTCTGTCTGTTTTCCCTAAACTTTTCCGTGTCCTCCTGTCTGTTTCCCCAAACTTTTCGTTGTCCTTCTGTCTGTTTCCCTAAACTTTCCTGTGTCCTCCTGTCTGTTTCCCCAAACTTTTTTGTGTCCTCTTGTCTGTTCCCCCAAACTTTTCCTTGTCCTTCTGTCTGTTTCCCCAAACTTTTTTGTGTCCCCCTGTATGTTTCCCCAATCGTATTTGTGTCCTCTTGTCTGTTTCCCCAAACTTTTCCGTGTCCTCTTGTCTGTTTCCCCAAACTTTTCCTTGTCCTTCTGTCTGTTTATCAAACTTTTTTGTGTTCTCCTGTCTCTTTCCCCAAACTTTTTTGTATCCTTCTGTCTGTTTTCCCAAACTTTTCCGTGTCCTCCTGTCTGTTTTCCCAAACTTGCAGCATGCCAACCGCCATCTACTATAGGTAACACACTGACTAGGGATAAATACCTCATATATCGCATCTTCAAAAAATCTGAACTATTGCTTAAACATGTATCGTGGTAAGTTTGTTCAACATTTACCCAGACACATCATTTTTTACAGAATTTTCTTCTGGCCTGGTAGGTAGCAGCTATAGACACATATGAACCTCCTGCCAATAATGTTTTTGGATGGAAATATTAAAAAGCCAGAATGAAATCTTGGCATCCTTAAAGTCCATAGTATTTCTTAAATCCTTTTTTTAAAAGAAGCAGATCGGTTTACATCATTCTTTAGCCGCAAATCCAAAAGTAAGCCTGATTTCTGCTGCAAAAAAAGTTTACCACAGTCAAAAGAAAGGTTCTTTTGAAAACGGTTCCAGTGAAAGCGAGTGAAGAGAAACATGTAAAGAAAATGAAAATGAGCTGCTGATTATGTGCCAGAGTCAGTTAAAGTAAATATAAAGAATTGAAGATTACACTACAGTGTTTATATTGCAAATTCTGTTTTCCCTTTGTATCTTTGTTTTGTAAATTACTTTATACAACTTATACACTTTTTTATGACTCAAAGTACAATAAATGAGCTTTTTTAAAATTAAAATAGCATGTCATGTCACATCACGTGTTAGGTCTTTGAGAGGGCATTTTATCACACTGTTACAGAGTCATAACCTTTTCCCCGATGTGGAGGCTTTATTTAAAATGCTATCTTCTGCTCAAAAGGGTTTGAGTCATCATTGTAGAAATTATATCTCTTCCACACCCTACAATCACCCCAAAGAATCCTTTTTTCCCCCTACATAGCTCCAAGATGCCTAGATAAAATCCTCCACCAAACATCTGAGGAACATGGCCCACTTGGTTCAAACAGCCATGAAATTGTAGCAGAGCCAGATAAGACCTGATTAGACTTGTCAGGTTTGCTGCTTACCAGCACGTTCAGCGGCACCACCTGCATCTCCTAACTCCAACTGTTTAAACACTCATCCCCCTCCCTGGGAAAAGCTGAATGTGCACTTTCTCTCCTCACATCTGTGACCTCTTGTGTCTCAATAAACGCTGTCTGCCCCCTCTATCTCCATCTCCGAGACACACAGGCTCTCAAACAAACATGCACACACATGTGCACACATGCAGACACACTTCTTTCACCAGCCTGGGTCTCACACACACAAACACAGATGCACACGCACACTCCTTAACCTTTAAACTTGGTCTTCCCTTCCCCCGCTTTACCACTCTGCAGTTTCAACTTGAACCTGTTTCGTATGAGTCTCAGGGGCTGCGTTCCAGCTCGAGGTCCATTTTTCAAATGCAGTGACAAAGGCCTGGAAGTCGATAACTGCGATAACTTGTTAATGAAATTAGATTTGGGAGTGAAGTTCACCATCTGATTCAATTTTGAATTTATGTGAGTTCTTATGTGTTTGGTCAGGCACAGCATACTTGCAATTACAATTCCAGAACCCCCCTCCCGTTTTTGGAAGAGGTTCATAGCCACAGTTTGTTTTCCACAGCAGAAATGAATCCAGAATTCACCAGATATAGATCCTTAAATATACTGTGGCATGTCAAATAAATGGTTATAAATAGCACCCATACACAAACACACACAGATCTCTTGGACTATAATTGTGCTTCTTGGTATTTGATAGCAACTAGCTTTTTGATTGACATTCCTTTATCATATGCAGTATTCCTGAATAATTCCCTGGGATCTGCCTAATACTGCAACTACTTATTCAAGCTGATCTCCAATCAGATCTGTCAGAAAATGCAAATAATATAATCAGAAATCATGACTGCTGTTCATGAGCCAGACACTGAGCATGTTACTCCAGAACCGACAGATGGTTTTGAGCTAAAGTGACAATCTATGATCAATCATGCTGGATACTCTGCGATCACGGCATTGTAAAATATCTGAGCGTATCTTATCTCCGGACTGGGACCACTCTGATACTATAAAAATATGGAGTTACGTTATTTTTCCGATATTACTGATGCTGTATTTTTAATGCCACACACATCACATTACCTGTGTCAGCACATCATGTTACTACCAAAATGACTTGGCAAATCGTTATACGCAATGACTTTTATTCAAAGACAAGATTAAAATCTGATTAAAAATGGACTGTGGATACTCACGTCAATTCCACAACACCACCAGAGCAGCTACAGTTTCCTGCAGCAAACCTGATTGCTGAACCTGGCCCAGTGGGGGTTACAGGCCGATTAGGCCAGTGCAGCAAAACAAACACCCTGAAGGCACGCTAGTTTCTCAGAGTAACCACGCGGGACACTCACATCATGATTCAGAGTCATAAAGCTTCACAATGACTACAAAATGCATGTAAACTGACTAGATGACCAAACTCCCATAACCACTCCGGTATACTGTAGATTCTGCATTACTTCTCCTGAGTCCAATAAAATCCAGGAGACTCCTGTCCAGCACACTGGCATATGCTTTCCCATAGTGTCTTGACAGCGCTGCACATACTTGTTCAATAAGCGACTATATGTACATGGTTACGTCTAGTCTGTGGATATCAAAGTGTCAGGGGAGACAATGACAGACTTAAATTGTCTAGTGGCAGTAAATATACAGTGTAAATTACAGTTTGGCCATGGATTAACACTGCAGCTCCTCAATACCCAAAACGTTCCTGTGTTTTGCTTCCAAGCTGCTCGGCAAGTCTGTATTTCTGAGCTTCCAGTGGGATATTTCAACTAAAACATATCTGCATGAGATGCAGTGCAAGTGACAAATGTGTGTATTGCGCTTGTGCTACTATGTGCTACTAAAAGAAGTGGTGTAGTCTATGTGATGTGCAGGTATACGCCGTTTACTCACAGTCAGTGATTTGCGTATACTCAGTGGGTTAGTCTGTGTGATATGGCAGTATGCCCTATACTCGTTTTTCTTCCCATATATCCACTTGATGCGCGAGCATACGGAACAACATTATTCTGTGACAGCCTTCACACATGGATTTATTCATTAAATTAACCCAGTCTGTGTTCACATGATTTTTGGACCTCTAAGGCTTCCATTGCCTATGACGACAACAGCAACAAATTTATTTTGTGGGCATTCGGCGAGAGAAATGAAAAGAAGACACCATCAGACAACACCTTTTTCAGTGCTTTTTGTGTGCCTTGGAACCCACAGCCGCTTCGGGTGACACTGCAGCTTCAGCAGAGGATGTTTCTAACCCGGAGTTAATGCTACCATATCGCTACCATAACAACGGAGTAGGAGTCCGACGCTACCATAACACCGGAGGAGGAGCCCGGCGCTACCATAACGCCAACCGGTAACGTTAAGTGAAATTAGCATAGCAGGGGATTGTTGGATTGTGGTATTTATTGTAGCAGTCCTCGGTACATTCACTACCATCAGTTTGTTACTGTGTGCTTTATTTGAAAACAACCAGGGAACTGTGGGCCATGGCTGACACCAAGACAAGCAAATTAACGTCTGTCATGCGCTGACCAACTTTTAGCTTGGCTTTCTCACTTGCTGGCCTTACACACAGTTGCATTGTAGCCCACTTCCGAACAAACCATTGTCATGAGAACATCAATGATTGACAGACGTCTAAGCCCCTAAGTGTATGTAAGGTTTATCTATAAGAAATAGAGAGAGTGTGTGTGTGTGTGTGTGTGTTAGTGTGTGTGTGTGTGCGTGCGTGTGTCATCTACCATTCGCAGAAGAATTAGAAAGCCTGATGGCTGTAGGTATGAAGAGGCATGGTGTTATGAAGTTGTTCAGAGCGCCTCTAACATCTTCGGTGTGCTTCTCTCCCCCACCTCCCAGTGTGTCCAGCCAATCACAGCCAGCTTTCCTAATTGATTTGTCCAGTCTCATTGCCTCCTTGTGGCCAATTCTGCCTCCTAACATGTTGATAACATATACCCAGTCTTTTAGGATGCTCTCAAGATGTTTACTGTAGGCTATGCATTACTGAATGTGACTCAGATTCAGATTACTTGTATGCATGTATTAAATAAACATCTGAATCTGCATCACATTGACTAATGCATAGCCTACAGAATACATCTTGTTGTCTGTTAGGAGGCAGCATCAGCCACAAGGTTGGAATGGTGCTTATGAGGTGTTGCACCAAGATGGTTGTTATAAAATGTGTTGTTCTGGGATGGGTCAGTCAGAGTAAAGACAGTATACCCACTGCAAAAAAACTAGACTACACCACTGACTTAAAGTGTCCATGACTGTGAAAGAATAATTCTTGCACTTACATTACTTTCCAAAACACTTTCAGCAAACAAGCATTTTTAGTTTACTACCTAACATATTCTGAGCTACATGCAAACTATTTGTGGGTGTTTTTTGTTTTTTTTACCCTCAGCTAAATAAGGTTTTATGGTGCATTATTGATAATCTAAATGAATCCTATTAGTAAGATTATCTTAAGTGACGCCATTTTGTCAGTTAGGATTTTTTTTAAGTGGGGTTAATAGAGGTATTACATACTTTATTTTTGGAATCCCACAGAATATGTTGGATATGTGGAACATGTTTTGAATATGCAGAAAGTTTAAAACACAAGAAATATTGCTGAAACACTAAGGATACATACAGTATGTAAGTGAATTTAAATGAATGGAAGTAGCATTGATGTGCACATATAAAGAGGTTACTTCCTCAGACAAAATAAGAGGGATTAGTAAATCATGCCTACATGTGTGTCCCTCAGCAGGGACAACATTTACACATTTGAAAGCAATACAGACTGCCTGAGAGCATTTCTGCATTACATTGCATTGTGATTTATATTGTGAATTGCCATTTAAATTATGTGTTTAAATAAACACATTTCCATCATAAATTGGAGCAGAACTATTCTATCCCTCATAAGTAGTAAAAATTGTTCCAGGTATATATTTATTTCATTATTTGCAAAAATCACCTTTTATGAATTAGAGCCCTTGTCCTTTAAACATCCTCTACACATCCCTGCCGACACAGCTTTGTAACAGCACAAAGTAATAATGTAATGATGTCATCTCTAGCTCAAACTAAGGTCGAACTCTGTACTCAGTACCATCTGCAGGTTGGAATCAGTACCATCTGCAGGTTGGAAGTTCATTTCACAGGGGAGCGTTATCTCATTAGCTACTTCTTGCTAAACTAACCGTAAAACACACAAAGCTCTGCACAACTGGATTTCACTAACGGCTTAAAAACTAATCCTGCTATCGCAGTTAGCCTGATTTTGCTCTTCCTCTGGTGATATCCATGAGCTCCCTTAAGTGGGAAACCAGAAGTCCGTAGATCTGACTAGTGTATTTATACAGGGCAGCTCACAGGTGTGAATGTAAAGGAGGACACTGAATTACACTGGAAACAGCTTATAATGATCTCATCTGTCCGGGTCAAATTGATCAAATATTTTATTCCTCATGCAGATTTCCATGTAATTGACATTTGGATATTTATTACATAAAGTAATGAAACAGACAGCTCCCTCTTCTAGTCTCGCTGCCAGTTTTTCTGCCTTTTCCCTGACCAAGAGCCCGCTCAAGGGGGCATTACATATAGATCTAGCAATCCACTTGACGGGGACGGCTTCTTCTTTTTTTTTGTCTCCATCACTAGCAGCCTAGAGTGTTTATCATTGTTTGAGTAGACTACATAAATTGGTCCGGGGAATACCAAGTTTTGCTGCTGCTTCTCATTAGCTCTGTTTGTTTTTTGTTTTTTTATCAACCGCTTTGAGAAGATTACGTTTTTCTATCAGGGAAAATTACTTCCCAAGCTTTTTGGTTGATCACTATATCTGTGACCACTATAAGCTGATTTCACTGTATATGGAAAGATATCAATGATAATGGATCTCTAAAAAAGGTCTGTCAAGAAGTAACTTTCATGATCATGGATCTGGTTAACCTTCTTTGTGCTTGTAACTAACCTGTCATTTTTAACACTTTTTTTTGTTTTGATCACGTCTTGTAACAACCACATTTATGTGTTCAGCATTGTCAGATTTGAATATCAACTCAGAAGTCTTTGAATGCAACTCTAAAATTAGAACTAATCCTTTTGTAAAAGAGAAATCCAGGTATATCCAAATTGTCACTACCATAAATAATGATGTAGAGACGAAAGCATCAGGAAGCTCCTTTGGTTTCAGAATGAAAGTCATTTGGGGGGAATAAATCAATATGCTTTTACAACCAGCCATCCAGTCCACCTTTGTTCTCTGTTCCAGACTGATATTGTTTGTGGACTAAGAGCGTCCTTGCCAGGGCTTCTCCTTTATCCAAGGGCAGTACAATGCAAAATAGCAGGGCAAAGCCCCAGAAAATGATGTCATCCACTAAAAATCTAATCCATGACCGGGATGTTGGAGGATCTTCTCTTCCTCCTTCCTTTGCAATAGAATAAAACAAACAAGGGCCATCACTGAAACCTACTTGAACAGGATGAACCCAAATTAACTGCTTTAAGGATCCCTGACTCAAGCAAGGGTATTTCCAAGGACAAGGGCAGCATTCAATTTTTGCATACAAACTGAGCCATACCACCAAGCCACCTCACTCAAAGTTTGTTCAAACTGTACAAAGATTATTGCTAACAAAGCAGATTCTTCATCTGTACTGCCCAAAGCAACGCTCGGCAGCAATATTCCATGTGCTGATGCACATTCATGAAGGCACCATTGATGCTAAACGATATATACAGGTTTTGGAGCAACATACGTTGCTAAGTAGACATCATATTTTTCAGGGCAGGCCCTGCTTATTTCAGCAAGACAACTTCAAACCACTTTCTGCACATATTACAACGGCATGGCTTCATACTAAAAGAGTCCATAAACTGACCTGCCCACTCATTGAAAATGTTTGGTGCATTATGAAACATAAAATATGATAGAGACCCTGAACTGTCGAGCAGCTGAAATGGGAAAACATTCCACTTTCAAAATGACAGCAGGTGGTCTTCTCAGATCCCAAACGTTTCAGTCAGGAGAAGAGGGAAAAATATTGTTTCCACTGAAAAGACTTCAGGGCTTTGCTTTGCTTTTCTCTCTCTAAAGGAATGCTCTTCAGTTCTGATATAACTGATGCTATTGTTTTATACAAACAGTTGCATTGCTGTCATTACCACACACCTAAACCCCGGCTGCAGCTTCCACTACCGCCTTACAGGAGAATCCATCTGCAAGTTGGACATACTTGCCTGTCCACCAAACCAACCTCCACACTACACAAAGATCTTGTAGATTGAAATGTTGCCTTTTAAGTTAATAAATAATCTATATCGGAGCCTAACAGTGTGCACCCCTAATTTGTTCCCTGCAGTTAAGTTTAGTATTTTTGTCTTGCACCTGAGTATTTTGTCTAGTGTGCGTACACTTGGCCTTGCTTCTGTTGCTACATAAAGGACACACTACTTCCTGCATTGCATTGGACACTGTACGTAAATCTTGAGATTTGGAATTGTTAATAATGGCTGTAATTCCCAGGGTTGTTTTGGTCTAAAAGCTAGAATCCAGTTTCATGACAGATATTATTGATACTCTTAAAGCTGGCACATTTACCTTGACTTGAGACATTAAAGAGAAACTTTACCCACTGTTATCCAGGTCTGTGTCAAAATAATGTGAGCATTTTGTTCAGATGAATGGTGCTTGACCTGTCACTGTGACAAAAAAATATTTATAACATATTTATAGAGCACATAAAAGTTTGTAATGTATGTGTCATTCTGTGCCTATTTTGCGTATAGGTGACCAGAGACAACATCACTATCGCAGCATCTGTTATATTTTCTGTGGCATGAAAGCAGCAACATAAACACTGTTACATATTTCAACTCTAACTGACACATCTGAATACTAATAAACCTTGTTTCCCTATGCGGGATCATCTATCATTAAATCGCCTCATCTTACTAACATCCAGGCCAGCGTTTGACCCTGACCTTGACAGGAACACAATCCAATTGCTTGACTCCATCCTCAGAGCACAGCTGACACAAGTTAATGTTCATTTCAGATGCTTTGCATGCAGATATGGTGTATTGTCCAGCAGTTTCCTGGCTTGGGGTGAGAGGGCAGAGAATACAGGAAAGTGAGAATGATAAAAAGGCTATTAGGAGTGATGTGTTTGTGTGTGTGTGTGTGAGAGAGAGAGAGAGAGAGAGCAAGAAGAAAACCCACGTGCACATTCTCAAGCTGCATTCTTCTGCACCTCGTTTGTGGATCTGTTGCCGTGGTGAAAGCTCTTTCATAACCATTATCAGTTAATCTGAGATGCTTGTGTATGAAAACAACAGCTCCCTTCTCTAGGCTTATTATTTTCCGCATGACATATTCCAAAACATTTATATTAGATGCCTTGGTGTACTGATGTCTACTTATAGAACATATGACATCTACTTATAGGACATGTTTACCCACATTCTTTTTGGGAGTACTTCCAGTCTGTGTCCATGTTTTGAGGCTTCGGTGTCTCAATCTGTGTGTGTGTGTGTGTGTGTGTGTGTGTGTGTGTGTGCGTGTGTGTGTGTGTGTGTGTGTGTGCATGTTAAGAGAGAAGGTACGTAAATTAGAGATTATGCACAAGTTTTGTGGGGTTGTGGGGTTAACCTCTGATTAATTGCACAGCTCCAGTCGGTTGCGGTGAGGGCACGCTACTGTAATTTTGCAGCTGCTTGATTTCAGCATATGACACATGCAGTCCAATTGGCCTTCCGACCGCATACCAAAGCACTTAAAATAGTGTTCTTTTCTCAGGGCTCTTTGCTGTCAACAAAAAATATGGGGAGATATTATTAATGTGTTTTCCTCTCAATTGGACTAACAATAATAAAAAAGAAAACCTCTGCTCTGGAGTTATAATTGTTTTGCTTTTGGTCTGCTGTTGTATCTGTTCAAAAGGTTTTCATTATTGCATGTTAAGACTAATCACATCATTTTCAAGATGGGCCAAAGACCGTGTGTTTGTGCCTCTGAGTGAGTGGAAAGAAATCTCTTCTTTTGACACGGCAAAGTATCGATTACTCATTAAGCAATCGGCCTTACTCCTGAGTCCACGAAGAACGCTGAGATTTATTCCTACATAGCTGCATCTGCATCATTCAGCCAAAAGTCACACTCAAAAGCTGCGATACGAGATGCGTTTAATCACCTACAGATTCTACAAAGTTGGAACTTGCTGGGATGCATAAAACAGAACAGATGGAGATGTCTGCTTGACGTAGTTTGATAGTCGACAGATATAGAGGAGTGCCGAAGCCTGACAGACTGAACTGAATATGTTGCCTAATGACCATGGCGCCCTGACAGTAGCGCTGCAGTAAAAATGTCAAGTTACGTATCACATCGTCAATCAACATACAAGCTTTATTCCAACATTCTTCTTTAAAGGGCCACACAATGTCCATCCAACCAGAGGGAGTTCCACAGTCTTATATTGCAATCTGAAAAATGGGATCTTAAAAGGAGGATAATCCTGAACTTTACGCATACCAGGATGTCACGAAGACAGATTTGTGCGACTCATTCAAGGTGACCAAAGAAGAGGGTTAAAGGATAAAAGCTCCAGAAGGTTTTGATACTGTGCTTCTGGACTTCCTCCTTTGACTTGTCAGATAATTAAAAGTGAACTGGTGGGCAGGGAGCCACTGCAGGCATGGAGACAGGCTGTCAGGAGGCTGGAGACCGGCCAAGGATCCCGACCCGCCACACGGCAGCAGCTCCGTGACGTGGCAAGGCCCCTCCGTGCTAAGAGGTGCACAGAAGTGAAAAGCTCAGGCTGATCTCTTTCTTTTTTCTCTATCTTTCCATCTAATTCTCTCCCAAATACAGACTCAACACAAAGTCACAGACAGACAAATGTAAATGTTCACACCTGGATTAAATCACACATTTTCCCTCATGTGTGACTGGATTGACTTGAAGTATGCAGTCTGAAGGAAGCGTTATAAAAATACAAAATTGAAATTTTTCAGAAATAGAGAGGTTTTAGGATTAAGTAAAGCCAAACTTAAGTGTAGGATTCAGTATCTTTTAAATTAGATCGATTCAAATTCTCCTTATCAATTCTGATGCATATTGGTCCTGCTTTGCATTTTAAACACTTTAATAAAATTGAAAGCAAAATGCACCTTTTACTTTCAGCACATTTAGGCAGCCAAAAATGACAGGTAGAATGTGGTACTTTTTGATAACTGAGTCAGGACTATGATCACGCCCGACTCTACATGAACCCACATCAGTGTAATTTTTGTACACGCCCATCTTAAGCCCACACCATGGAAGTAGTTTTGGCCTCAAACCCAATCGAAAAGTAGAATTTGTACATTCATCTACATTTTTAATAACAACAAATGTATTACCAGGTAAAGTGAACTAAAGATTTTTCAATGTGGTAAAAAAAAAAACATTTTTGACACAATCTCCGACATGTGCCGTCCATTCCTGAAGCATTCCTGCTCAACTGCAAAAAAAAACAAAAAAAAAAACAGGGAAATTGGCACAGACTTTTAAACCTGGAGATTTTTTGAGAAAATACAGCCAGGCCTGAACCTGGCGGGTCGGCTAAGCACAGTTGAGTTGAGGCAGAGGATTAAAGCTCTAAACAGAGTGTATTCATTCTTGAAGGCTTGATCAACTATGGCTTGGATTGTTCCTCTGTTTTATGTAAACCGAGGTAAAATATAAAGATAGAAAAATAACATTGTCAGTCAAATTAAGAAATATAGATGTAAAAAAACGGTCAAATAAATAAAAATATACTGTATATAGTCTGTGTCTTGCAGTGCCCAAGTTAAATGTGAGCATTTTACTTTCACTTAAGATTAACACCATGTTTTAAAAGAAAAGAAAAAAATTTAAAAATCATAGAAATCAAAAAGCATGTTTCTGTATAAATCCTTGATTGTAAGAAACCAGTTCCAATTGAGTTCTTAAACTTATTTAGTGTGGAAAATGTCTTGGTTAAACTTGAAGGGCCACTTAAAGGGGGATTTCAGTATCTTTAAATCTTTCAAATGTATTTCTATGGAAGTGACTAATGGCAACAACTTTTTTTGAAACTGGTCCAGGGTTGAGTGAGAGCGCTGCATCCTGACAGGCTCAAATTGTTATCATAAGTTGGTGTTTCCTGTCATGTTTTCATGTGTAGATATTGATGCAGGTCAACACAGTAACTTTAGCTAATAGCAATAGCCTGCCTCCACTCCATATACACATTGGTCTATGAAAACTGAGGTGTAGCTCCACATTTTGCTGGCACAATTCTGAAATGCGTAAACATTCACCTTGATTTTTACTAAAAAATCTGTGAAAACAGAAAACTATACTTAACAGCAAACTCTCCCTGCCAGCAATCCTCTCTCTCTCTTAAGTTCCACACCGGTGTCTGTTGACGAGTCGTCAGAGCAAGACGTCTTTATCTTTCCATAATGTAGAAAGACGCTCCTAAAAACAATCTGAGCCTGTCTGTGGCAACAACAAGCACTTTTAGTGGATGTATATTGACTATTGCTATTGGCTTATTTGATTACATTGCAGCCCAGTTTACGGCAGCCAGGTTGCAGCACTCTTGGTTAAGGACCAATTTGAAAAAAAAAAAACATTTACCATGAGTTATTTACGCAGAACTACACGAGCAAATAGGGTCCCAGTAAAAAAAAATAGAGAAATTTTTTATGTGTTGCATCTGCATTGTACATACATGTCAAAGTCAATTTACTAGTTGCTTAATAGCACAGATGACGCTACTGAGCCAGTGAAAACAGCTGTACTATAGTTTCTTATGTCAGGAGCTTACCTTTCTCTTCTGAGAACATTACTCAGTTGAAATCACTCAAGTAATCTCAGTTTAGGCTTTGGGACTACAAATCTTTATCAGTCAGAGAGACAGAAAATACTGAGTAGTATAGATAATGTAGCACACATGCTAGGGACTAAACGTAAGGATGTTTAAAGTCAAGTTCAGACCAAAGATTTAACGAGTTGAAGCTTGCAACTACTTGCAACGTGCAGGTCTGCAAAGTTCTGAAACCTGCCCAATGAGATGAGACAAGACGGTGTGTCCTCTCCATAGCAACGCCTCTCTTTACTTCCGTTCTGACCCCAGACTGTTCAGGCTTTTTTTCGTAGCTGGGTATGATTTGTAGCATTATCAAATATGAATAAGGACACAGCTAGTGAGATACTTGTACAGCTGCATTTCTATAGAGATGAAACAGAGAAAATACCGTTTTATTTCCCTGATTCACTGCTCTGTTCTGGATTACGCTCGCTAGATTAGCAACGAGATGGGTCAGTTCCCACTGCTGCACCTCTCACCTGCGATGTTTGAAAACAGTTGCGTTAAGTTGTGAACTAGGCTTAAGCCTCTGCTGCATTGATTAATATAATTTTGCTTCAATATGTATTTTACATGCTCCTCAATTTTATATAAAAGCCATACTACATTGTTAAAGTACTCTTATAATAAAACCATGTATGTAAAAGCACCACTCGATCTGGGAACATAACAGTTTTTTTTTCTAAATGATAACCTGAGTATTCAAAAGATGAATGAACTGCCTGGTATTACCAAGGTCCTATGATTTTAATTCTTTGATATAAGTTAAGTGTTATGTAGGGAATGTACCAGGAATTGTATATGTATATTCTTGTTGTGACATTAAAATAGCCTATAGCATTTAGAGGTAACAGGTGAAGCAATCGATTTCACGGTATCTCATGTGATGATAACCATTCAGAGATTAGGGCACCTGAAAAGAAATCACAACTCTTCTCCCATGAGACATTTTGGATCTGTTTCACAAATTATCAAGGAGGATGTGGAAGGCATAGGGATCTTTACGCAACATCAACCCCATCTCCTCTTATTCCGATTTTGGTATTCCCTGTGGAGATTCTTGCCACCCAGAGCTTGATACAGAACAGTAAATGAGGTTCCCCCTGACATCTCCAAAGGATCAGGGTGTGCCGAATGGTAGTGGCATGCGAAGTGAGTCTAAAGCAGTGCCTGAACTTTTGAACCTGTCACCTCGCCTTTCTTCCCTGCAACTGCATGTGGACTCTGCCTGCCTTTGTGTTACAAGCTGAAGATGGAATCAGGGAGGTTGGACTTTGTGTGAACTTTTCTCATTAACCTAATTCCCCTTTTTAATACACAGACACACACACACACACACACACACACACACACACACACACACACACACACACACATATTTAAATACATCCCTTACCCAACACGTAATGCCAACATGGAATTTATTATATATGAATTAATAACTCTTGGTCTGGAATTTCTTAATTCGTCTGCATGAATTAATTAATTTATTCCATGGTATTAATCAGAGAGGTGTTAGCTTGGCTGGCAGCTGTGTCTTAGTATAAAGATATACAGTATGTTGGATTGTTGGATTGAGACACAGCAATAGCTCATGCCACAGCTGTGGATTGTGCGTTTACCAAGTATGGTAATATTAAAGTTACTGATTCCAATTTAGTTATTATTTCAATTAAAAAAAAAATTCTTACGAATTTTCTTACAAAGATAAAAGCCCCTCCTGGCTGGCAGCCGCTATGGAACGTTTTATCTTGACTTCACATCAGGTATGATGGCAAGTTGGTGCCACTGTGTGCTGCTCAGCACTGTCAGCAGTGCTGATCTGGACATTAAACTGCTCTGCTCGCTCAATCTTATTATAACTTAGTTATTTGCTGAAAATGTTATTTTCCATGGACAGATTTATCTACCACGTCTGTGAACATGTAGGGTTAACTTAAGCTAAAGATAGCACTCACCGACACCGACACACTAGCACAACTGATTGACAATTCCAATAACAGAAAGACTTAAAAAAATAAGACTAACCAATCACTTTATAAATATGTTGAAATCTTTTGCACCTACAGAGGTTAAGTTACTGTATGAAAATATGAGAGCGGAGTGATATAGAATTGTGTAAAGGAATTAGATACCATCGCTGTAGTATGCACGTATTATATCACGGCTAACGACCAATTACAGTATATTGCTTGATTCAAGCCATAAAGCCAAGTAAGGATTTTAATTTCATTAAGTGAACTGAAAGCTTCAATGCACTTTATGACATTAAAAGGCTCCTTCCTCTTGGATTGCATTTGCTAATCGACTTGAATGGACTTTACTACGAGAGGAGCTGGTACAGGGGCCAGTAGGTAAGTCTTTAAAAACACTCTTTTAATAAATTCTGGGTTCACTAACTACGTTGTTGGTGCTTTGTTTTCTGTGTAGGGACTCTTCTCATGCTACTGCAGAGGTTTGCTGTTATTTTGAGAGGAATTAGTTGTTAAAAAAGACGTTTTAATGCCTTCACCGCACTGCCCCGATCTAATCAGTGTTAGCCACGTCCAGCTGTTAGTGACTCTCCCAGAGCAATGAATTAAAACTGTCTCGATGGCTTATTTGATGTATATAATTGCCAAAAAAGACCATGAAATGATTTTGCGCCGTAATTACACTTTAACAGGGGAACATATAAGGGATGGACCGGAAGTAGAGAGGTGAATGTGTGTCAATAAAATTACCAAACAAGCAAAAACTAAGAAAAATAAAATAGTCAACACACATAGCTACAAGAAAAGCAACATATCTCAAATCTTACGGATTATGACTTTAATTCAATTGGAAACTAGATCAGACAAAAGCAGATGTGCACACAAACATATACACACACACACACACACCGACACGACACACACACAGAATGTGATTTAAAGGCGCTGGCAGACCGGTAAAAAATATATCGTGGGGGCACATATAAAGAGGTGGAAGGTCCTCGAGGCAGTGGATGCTGCATGCCCCCCCCCCCCCCCCCCTCTCTCTCTCACACCATTTCCTGTCTGTCCTATAAAATAAAGGACTTGAAAAACTGCCCAAAAAATAATCTTGAAAAAAAAAATATATATATATATATCGTGATGGCGCAGAACAATGACAATAAATCAGTGATAGGAGTTAGTAACACATTAGACCACTTTAGGTAGAAAAAACTAGCATCCTACTTAAACTGAATTGTCTTGACAGTAGGCTTTACTAGAAGGAGACACAGCACAACACTGTCTGTAGCCTACATGCTAACCTAGCGTCTAAATAATTGTATCTGCTGGGACCAAGTTTCCTCAGTTTATATAGGAAACATCACATCTCTCTCTCTTTATGTGATGTTGCTGTCTCTGGTTCTTGCATGGGCGGTGTGGATCAGAGTGGTGCTAAGCAGCAGGAGGCTGAGAAACACCGCTGCTAGTCTCACATTGCCAGATCTCCGCAGCGCTGACTAACATCAGATCAGAAACCGGTTGTGTCTTTCTGCTATCATGAAGACCCAAGTAACAAGTCCATTTAAATTTCAGTAATTATGTTATTTAATTTGAAAAAGCAATGAGTTACATTCCTAGTTACTGCTGAAAGCAGTGGAATTTCAGTACTCTCAACACTGGTCATACTGTACCTTACCTGAGCAGAGACATATACATATACATTCCAGTGCTTCACTATCAAAGCCAAAAGCAACAACAACAAAAAAAAAGTCTGATAAAATACATTACAGACACAGTTATAACAATGCAAGTGTAGATTGTGTTGGCTTGTGTGACATATAGACCAAGTATATGCAATTCAATGACCACTTTGTCTTTGTTATCCAGAAAGAAAGATACGGCGTAAGTAGCCTTGTGAAGGAGTTAACAGAGGGAAGATATGGGATTGGGGGTTGTAGAACAGTTAAACTACTGGGCTTGGGTTTCAAATGTTGCCTGAACACCTGGGTTTGCATATTGCATGGTGGAAGCAGCTGGGGAAACTTTTGGCCTGCAGTCTAAAACCCCGCTATTACTTGGCTGTGCTTTCCAGCCTGCTCCTATCTCCCTGGAAAGCCCTTTTCAGCTGGTGGAAACTGAGAGGGCTCCTAGAGCCCCAAAAGCCTCACTAAATAGTCTCAAATGTCTTTGCGTGCAGAGTGGGGGATGTCTCAATTAAGCATTTGTGACACACTAGTTGCCTTTTGTAGTCATTCAGATAGTTATTACTTTTGTCAGGACCCTGAACAACAAACAAAAGACATCTGACTTATAAGGTAATCAGAATGTGTTATGTGGCATAGCCCTAGAGTTTGGTTTAAGTTTGGTGTTTCGTTAATGTCTGGAATCAGCTTATTCCATTTTTGACCTTGGCACTACGCACTTTGAGATTGTTCAGTGTAAAGTGCAATACAGATAAAACGTTTCTGTATTATAATAATAATAATTATTATTATTATTACGTTACTCCATTATTTGTTCAAATAGTGTTCCCTACGTTCTCCTCTACGTCAGTAGGGAACGTTGCTGCATGCAGCAGCCGGTTGTATCTTCAGTAGTGTTTTGTGATCTCTAAGGTGTTCTTCCGTCTGTCCTAAAAAAATAAAATTTTTGCAAAATAAAAATTTAAATCCAATATTTCCACAGGCTGAAGAGAGCCTTTCCATGGCTCATGCAGCAGAGTTAGGGTAGGTTCCAGCAAAGAATAGCAGAGCAGTGCAGCACAGTTTGTGGGAACGTTAAACTGATTTCATCCCAAGCAAACATTTTATCATTCTGGGCAGAAAGCAGACATCTGTGTGACATATTCTTGCCTCAATTTTTGCTCCCTAGAGGGACTTTGCGCTTCACTCTTTTAGTCTTTTAGATGACTTTGTATGCAATCGTTCTGTCTCTTGAATTTGCTTTATACTCAGCCTTGACTTCCAGACAATGTCTGCCAGCGGTACAACCATAGAAATGAGATGGGAGAGAAAGAACATTTCCAATCAAATCAAATCAATTGAGAGTGGCCATCTTTACTTGTACCATTGCCAGGCAACAAACTAACTGCTGTAAAAACCGACTTGCGTCAAGGCAGGGGAATGAGGTTTTGCAGTGACGGTCAAGCGAACAGTGGGGTAGTGACATTAGGAGAGCCAGCTGCGTAATGAGTCACATTTGACAACTTAATCCTACTTCCACAAACTCCTCTCACTGCTTGGGAAGGCACATTGCTTTCACCAAATGAGTGACACCTTCGTTCGGCTCGTTCTCTGGGATAGGTGTGGGGTCATGGAGGAGTTAGAAAGCTTGGTGAGTAGCCAGCCGTCCGCTCATTGGCTGTTGGCTTGCTGGTTCCATAGTGTTTTCATGCTGTATTGGCTACAGGAAATAGACTGAACCCGCTGCAGCTCGGTTGAACAGTCCCTCCTCCGCTTTGCCGCTCTGGAGAAAGTAATCCTTATAAAGATTTACCTGTTGAGTAAAGACGAGTTTACTTTTACTCCTGGAGAGTGGCTTTGTTACAGTGTATGTACTTTACGTTGACATTCAAGCCAACAGAGGAGTGAGAAAATAACATTTCAGCCATTCCCCCCTTAGTCCTCCTTCTTGTTTAACCATAAATCAATTAGGCTCTTTACTGGGTACAGGAGAACTGGGGCCAGGGATGGGGGTAGGGATTTCCATCAAACCACCTCACAAATTGGTCTCCAGCGAGGGACTGGGATTAAGTTCCCTGTCCCAAACAGTTGCAGCCAGTAGTGACTGGGTTGCTTGGGCTGGACAGATGGGATAACTGGGCGGGTCAGTGGAAGCAGGACCAGCTCAGTCTGCTGCTGCTGAAGCCATCTGGAAAAGTGGAACAGGATTCCAAGGCCTGACGATGAGGTGAAGAAAAGTGTTTTCCCCTCTGGGCCTGCCGAGCATAGCAGTGATTTGTACCAGAGCAAATAGGCGCTTCGTGCAGAGGTGCTCTCTCTCTCCAAGCTGTCGTCCTGAGATTTCTTCAGCGTTTGCCATTCCTTCTCATCTCTTTCTTCACTCTGCACCATCTATCCCCTTTTCACTTTCTGGCTGCATCTGGCTTTCTCTCTGAGGTGCCTTTACTCTGCTGTTCTTGACTGCTCCTTCCTCTTTGTTTTTCTCCAAGAGTCTTTCCTTTCAGCTGCCAAACTAAATGCACTGACAGTGGAATAAATCAAATTCTTCTCTCAGAAAGGAAACTTTCTCTTGTGTTCTGAATTGCAGTTCAAAGGTCATTAGAACATTCTTTTCAGTTTCTCATATCAACTCCTAAAAGTGAAGTTTAGACATAATGCGCCTCCAACTTCCTCACCAGTTATACTACTGTAGCGATGTTTGAGACAGTCTCATCCACTGTGTAGGAAGCGATCATGGGGGGTTCCTATAGAAAAGCTCAGAGAATGTCTGCCCTGCTCTTTATACAAGGTAAGAAAGTGAATCAGGTGTACATTCCTAAACCAATCAGTTAATCTTCATCCTTGGAGTCCTCTCTCTTGTGAAATAAACAATATTAAAGAATAATCACCTTTGTGTTGTTTGTCCAAGTAAGTTTTCTAGTGCAGTGTCTTCTTCACCTGATTGTGGTGTGCTTAGTCGTAATGGGCTTATTCTGCTCACTAAGGCCGGAGGGCAGAAAACACCCTCTGGTACTTGGTGTTTGATGAGAATGGCATTTTCTGGATATTATTTTCACTAAATAGCCAAAAATGAGGGTGACAATGAGCCAATTCCACACATTTAAAAACCTTAGCAGCAACACAAATGTGGCACTTTATGCTAATACAGTATTTTGGGGTTTTTCAAGACAAAATACTTTGATGATGCATGCTAATGAGTTTGGCTAATGTATATCTGGTTGAACACCGAACCTCTGATGAAGAGCAGCAACCATTTCCCTCTCTATGGCAAACATGCAGCTATGCTTCCGTCAACACTTGTGTGTAGTGTTTACAAAATAAGAGGCTGTAACTCTAAAACTATGAGGATTGTGTGTTTTGTCGGGGGGGATATTTGGGAACAAAATGTACTGTACTTGTTTTGGCCTGATGCTAATCATTTAAAGGCTTTTTCATGGTTAGAAGCGCTTTAAGAGTCCAATATCCCTATTCAAATGCTATAGTCCAGCAGAGCTTCAGCCTGTTGCGGTTGTCTTCAGCTGTTTGGCGGCCATAATGTGAGAGCTCTGGGCTCCTATCAGCCTCCCTTTGTCTTGTCCCACAGAGAGGCTCCTGTTGATGACTTATTTTGGAAACCAGAAGCACGGGCCTCTCAGCACTCAGGACAAGATGGCGAGTGACGGGGCCTGGCTGGCTGGGGCTTAAGTGTGTGAAAACTGGGAGCCTGATAACAGTTTTTGGGAACACATCCAAAAAATGATTGTAATTGTGACAGTTTTTTTTTTTGTCTTTCTTTTATTTTGATGTGTTTTGTTTTCCTTGGTTGAACATGTTGTTGTCATGCTCAGCGGGGGATTTCCGATGATAAAACAGAACACAGTTTACTATTTAGTGCAGCCAATCACAGTGCTTTCTTTTATAATGTTGTTACTGTTGATGATGTGCCATTGTGTCCCTGTATTAGTCTCACTTGGCTGCATTCAATTTGAGGTATCGCTTGTTGTCATTGTCGCTGAAAGGATGCTTGTGTGCGGCGTGATGTGAAATGCTAATGTGGTACCAGCTGTGTATGAATCTAACTAATGCAATGCAACTGTAGTATGCAAATATAGTATGCAAATTAAATATACTTTGTTTCTTATGTCTGTGTCTTAGTAAGAGACAATGAGAAATTAAGGCAAATGTTCACAGCTATTCTACAGAAGTGAGAATATAATATAGAGAGAGTAATATAAGTCATGTTTTTTTTTTACTATTACTATTAGCAGATCATTTAAAAAAAGATTGTATTGTATACTTTTCAGTTATCATTCTGGAGTTTAAGTAGCTTAAAAAGAAAGGAGCAGTTCCCCTTTTCATTCATCATTTAGGTCAACAAAATTAAATCTACTTAGCATATTTTATATCTCTAATCTAACATGCTGTGACACATTAGCAACTATGCTATAGGCATATTTTATTATTTGGTTTGTAATTTTTGACGCCACTTGACTGGATTGACAACAGATCACAGTATTCAGCGCAGACGGTAACGTAAGATAAAGAAATGCATACTAATTATCCAAGTCTTGCCAACTATGTGAAAGTGAGTTTAGATTTCAGACTTTCAAATCCAGCTGAATCCCTCCAAAGACTTCTCTGCTACATAATAACTCATGATGTAAGACCGACAATCCTGGCAGAGGCTTTGTTTTAATCAGAAAATTCTGACTCTGTCTAATTAGCTTGGAGCAGCAACAGAGGTTTGTGTAACTAAACTGCCGTGAAACATTGCCAGTTGGAGCGCTGTGATCCTAATAGTTCAGCACTTTAGATGGGAAGTATAACAAGAGATCTTATCGTTTTGGTAAGACAAGCTCCTAATTAGGTCTTTTTGTGAAACTTTGATACTTACTCAAATTGAAGTACACCTAAGTCCCAACTTTGGCTTTCGCTCTCCCAAAAGGCCGAACAGGGATATTTGTTTTTCTGCAACGATTGAAAGCAGCATTGCTGCTATTGTAATTGTGAATTGTGTTTTCAATTCTGACAAAGACAAATAAGCAAACATCATTTAATTAACTGTTATTGGCTGTGTCTATAAAGAGGACCTATTATGCCTTTCCGTCTTTTCTGACCTATAAATGTAGTTTTAATGTTTCATAGTCATGTTTAATAATACCACAGCATCAAATAATGAAGTACTTGCATTTAGACGTGAGCCCTGCCAGCCGTCTGAGTTGGCTGTGCTCAGATCTGAACGCTAGGGTGATGGTCGCTATTAGTGATTTCTCTGAATTTCTGGGATTTGTCTCTGTACAAGAATCCTGACTTCCCTATTGGTCATGTTGCTACACACAGGCTCCAAGTGTAAGCTATGAGTTCAGACACTTTTATGCTTTTTTGGTGTTTTTTCTGGAACTTTACCTGCTAAAGCTAACGTTAGCATGTTGTGCAACTAACAGGGCTAGCTTCGAGGTGGAAAATATGAGAAATACAGGTATGTGTTTTTTAAAAGATCAAACCATGTAAACCTATTGTAGTTGACCCTGAAAAATACAAACATGACCCTGAAAACTAGCATAACATGGAATCTTGAAAGGATATGTTCTAATGTGAAAAATCCCAAACTCTATTAGTGTACATCGAAAGAGTTAATCAGTCCCCTTTTAATGTGACTGCACAGTAAAAGCGGATTTTTATGTTCCGTGCCCAAGTGGCCACTAGGGTCCATGTTAAACATGATTAACGGAAATGTTGTCATCTGCACGTTGGACAGGATCTGTGTGCACCCCAGTTTTAATGACTGTACTTGTCTGTATTCACTGTGTGTACATGTCTATGTATGCAGGCAATCAATGCATTATTAAGATAACTGCATCAACATCTGTTTTTTGTATTATATCTGTCAAATAAGAAGTAAGGAACAAAATCCATAACCTTCCTTCCATCTAGAAATGCCTTTCAAAGTTCCACCAAAGGTAATAAGAGGCTTATGCTGCAGGTAGCTGTATCAAGTATCTTCAAAGGTTACTGTCTTTTTAGTACCAGATTCCCTCTTTGTATTTCACAGGATGGCCTCGCTGAGCCAAGGCTGAGTTATACTTTCTGGTCGTCACATGTAGGTTTGTTGCCAGGAAAAAACATCCGTGTTGTGTCAAAATAGGTTTCCTCATTGATTGTGATTTATCTTAACCCAACCTCAGCCGTGACCCTCGCCAATTACCTTTGCTTTGCCTAACCTTAACAGAACCTAAGATCTAACCTAGAGCAATGGGGAACATATGGGGAACATTATACAAATGGGAAACTGGTTTCGATATGAGACCAGCAATAAAGTCTCATAGCAGCTTCAGCTGACCCGTGGAAAAGCTTTTTGCACAAAAGGAAAGAAGCTCAGTCAGGTTTTTTTTAGTAAATGAGTAAATTGACAATGCCTAAGAAAGGTGGAACGTACCGAATGTTATGAGCTTATAATAACACATTGTACTAAACGGGGTCTGTGTCATCTTAAATGTGTAGAAATTTGTCTCCTTAAAACTCACCAGTGTATGCTAATCTTCAGTTAAAAGTGCCATTTTGTAATTTTCTTGTAATTCAATGTGCCATATCTGCGGAATGCGGATGGGGAAAAAGGCAAACTACCGTGGATAACAGGCCACGCACCAACCAAGGGCTGTGAAGGACGTAATTTGGCATGTAGATGAAAAAGAAAAGAACTCTCTTGGATAAGCTCCATGCCAACATTGGCATTGATTCCTAAGGTTGCTGACCCCTTGGGTAAAGAAAATGATGGAGTGAATATGTTTAGGGAAGTTTTATTAACAGAGCCCATATTTTTCAAAAATAATACCTTGAGTGATATAAAAAAGTTAAACTTTTAGTAGATGCTACACAGTAGCCACAGTATGCACTGTTTGTCCTTGCATTTCCAACAACTCATCCAAACAATGCGAACACACTGTCCACATTGCCTATTTGTTCCTGTACCCTCTAATATGACCTACAGGAGTGTTTCCTAAAACAAAGCGGTTGCCATTTTAAAACATGTTCTTAATGACGTTAAAACTGTCACTGTTTGATTAGGTTTAGGGAAAGTTCATGGTTAGGCTTCAACTAAGTAGTTTTTTTTAACATAACTTCAGTAACGTTTGTAACTTAACTTACAGTTTAACTAATGTAACTTAAAATAAGTCAATGTGAACTTTTGGTTTCACTGAAATCTCAACAGATGCACATTTAAGGAAATACTTGTGATATATTCCGTGAAGTCCAGTCCATCAGATGGATTCATATCCATGGTATTATCACCCAGCTGCTCGCATCATCACTACAAGACCAGTGGATGTGGCTTTAATCAACCAATGTTCCACTCCTCATTCTGATACCTTCATCTGCCAGAGAAAAGTCGAACCAATTGCTATGTGACTCTTTGGAGACTTGTTCATTTTATGTTTTGACGGGAAGGAACCAGGTTGTTGTCAAGGTATTTCAGCTTCTGCAAAAGTAATTCACAGGCTACACACTGGCAGTTATCCCCTGCAACCCTTGAAACATACACTGGGGAAAAGGAAACACATATTATAATGCTAGATTAATAGCTTGTTATGATTAGCTCAATTATCAACACAAACAGCCAGTGACTCCTTAATGTGTGTTCGTGCCATTGTGGCCCTCTACTTAGTGGAGGCGGCTTCCTCTGCTTCTATAGCAACCAGTAAGCAAAGCTATCTCTTGTTTCAGAGCTCCATTGTTTTGTTTCCCCTTTTAGTCGAGAGAGCTTTTGGCCCTGTTCAATGTATTTTAAAATAACAAGTTCAATGTCAGGTGATTTGTGGATCAGTTATTTTACTATTTATTTTTATTTTATTTATTAATTTCAGTGCATATTGATGAACATTGCAGTAAATATGCTAGAATTAGCCGAGAGGCTAGTTTTCATCTGTTGTCCTTGGCCAGGTGTTAAGTGGCATCCTAAAATCAATACCTAGGTTTAAAACAACAATTGTGGTATGGAACATAAAAGTAAGACAAATACATTTGCAACAATAAAAGCCGAGCAGAACAAAGTACAACAGAGCAAAGACAGACAATAGCAGCATACATGAGCAGGAACACATGACATGTACAATACAGCAACTTTGAAAGACAGACATAAACAAAAACATACAAGAGCAATCACAAGCAGACCAATTTAAGGGACAATGAATACAATGACACTGTGATTAGCATCATGCGCATTGTTTATCATACCATTGAAAGTATTTGACTAACTCCCTCTGATATTAACCGGTACAGTGTTCCATTTATGAGCTGCCTTAATCTCGAAGAATTGACTAAAAGCAGACTTTCTTAGTGGGATTATGCAGTCCCAGCATTATTAGCCCTTCTGGATTGCTAAAGTTAAACTGCAAACTACAATAGTAGACTAAATACCATCATATATGGATATACATAATAAAATAACTTCCTTAATTCCTTAATTGAATCATATTTCATGATCTCAGACATCATTGGTGTCTTTAGCTGTTTCCCTGCTAGAAAGATTTAATAATGAATACATTTTCTGTTCAGCTGGAAAGTTGGAATGGAAACTAGCTGTGTTTGTCTGACATTCCTATTTCTCAAACATGCACTGTGCAGTTGGTTTGTGTACTGATTGCGTGTGCTGTGAAGGATTATCTTGTCTGTTTATGAAATTATGAAATTCTTAGACAGCTCCTTTTCCAGTGATGTAAGCATCTTCCTCTTCTCTGCCCATCAAATTCCCTCCAGCTTCCTGCCCAAGTAGAGCAAGAGAAGATCTGTTGTATATATGCTCTGAACATGTCTGCTTCACAATTAGCAGTTGACTGAGTTTATTTTAGGGTGTCAGACATCATAGACCACACATCATTTGAGCTGAATATAGTGGAGCGTACTTAGTATTTCCTTCTTAATTGAATGACAACCATCTTTGAACTCTGCCTTCATTTTGATCTCTACGACAAACCTGTAAAGTTGTGTGATCTAGCACATTTGAGGGCCAGGGCCGTAAAGCGGGGGGCCCCCTGGTATCACACCAATTTTCGAACTTGGCCTTCATTTCGATCTAAATTACACACCTGTAAAGTTTCATGACTGTACCTTGCATAGTTGTTACACTACTGACACAAACATCTGACAAAATACTCAAAAACGCCACTTTGGTAGTTCCCGCTAGATATCTCCAGGACCAGAGCTGTTGATCAATAAAACGTCACAGTTCGCATGTCCTGACCCTCAGTGGAAACCCAGTGACTTATATTCCGTATCTTTGAGTGCTGTGCATGCTCTGAGGACCTCAGGGGCCTAATGGAATTATAAAGGATCAGCAATTCGCTGATATAAGGTGGTGCCAAGTTGTGCAAAGCCTGTTAGGTAATGAGAGGGATTTGAAGTTCACTGCTAAATTTGATTAGAGGCCAGAGCAGTGAAGCCAGGACTGAATAAGATGGGATTGCTATTGAGTTTTGATAATCTCATTGCGGAAATTTGGAGTTGAGCTACAACTTTTTCACTTCAGAAAGAATTCAGATTTTGAGGAGATGGGGAAGAAAAGCATGGATTTTTAGGTAAGAGGTGTATTATTTTGCCACACTAAAGCTCTAGTTCTAAGAAGCAATGATGTTTGGGCGGTCGGTGGGTTCAATTTCCTCCTGAATCAAATACCTTAGCAACTGTTGGATAGTTTGTCATGACAGTTACAGTGGTTCATGGTTCCCAGAGGACACGTCCTGAAAACCTTAGTGACCCCCTGCCATCGTCAGTGTACGAGCCATTAGTTAAGTCTGCATACCAAGCTGAAACCTTTTTTGATTGAGAAATGAAATTGACACAGAAGTGCCAAAAACTGCACTTCATCCAGTGGTCACCTGAGGCAGACTCCAAATCAGAGCAAATCCCGTATGGAGCCCCATGTTTATATGCTGAATTGAAATTTGAATATACATTTCTACTCTCTGGTACAAAAAATGTTTTTGGTCCCTCTAGCTAAATTCCCCTTTAATGACAACTGGTATAGGCATCACCGACACCTCAGTTTCAACACCAGAAATATGTGCAATGTTTGCAAGTGGTGTGGGGAATTAAAATCTAAAGATTATTATCATTATTATTATATAATAATAATTATTATTATTAATTGTGGATATGTTGTATATGTGTAAGAGATGCTTTACCCATTTTAATCCAGGTTTTTGTCCTGACAATGTGGGCATTGTGTTCAGATGAACGGTGTTTGGCCTGTCTCTGTGGCAAAAGTCTCTGCGCAACAGAGCATCAGAGATCTACGGAACTCCTCTGAATTATGCCTAATGTTATGTTTCCTGTCGTCAGTTCCGGGAAATGACATGATACGTGTGCAGTGACTTACGCCATGGAGTCTGGCCACTGGTGTGACACGGGACATCCTGCACAAAGCTACCATCAATGAAGTTAGAAAAGTACGGGTACCAAAAGGGGGTATCCGGCAGAGCTGTACCATACAGAGGAAACCCGGCATTACAGTACTATACTGTACAGCTAGCCCAGTATAGTCTACACACTGGTTAACTGTGGAGGCATACGATGTAGACCAGTCTTGAGATTCTTTTACACAGTGCTCGGTTTCAGTTGGAAGATATCACTGAAAGTAAATTTAAATGCTAAACACATCTCAAGGGCAGAGGTTCTTTGGTCAATTACTCTTTGTTTGAATTACAATTTCCATATACAAATTGGATAATCTCTTCCCCATCTGGGATAGCAGAACATGAGGCCTGTTGATTAGTTTTCAAGGTAATAAGCCGGACATGTACTGTAATTGTATCGTTATGTTGTTTATAGGATGATTTAAACACACTTTAGAATGTTCTGTAGACTTGATTTGATTAACCGCAGGTTGAAGGGTTTTTTAATTCACTCTGTCACCCCTTTCACTTTTAGCATTTAATCTTTCTTGATGACTGATTTTAAGTAGCCTTTTTCTGGCCATTGTTGGCTTGTGCTTCACTTGTATAGTTACGCGGCAGTGGAGGAATTCTGATTGCTAAAGCGAAGGAAAGAGACATTTAGCATTTTACAGTGGCAGGACTTTTTTAAGGTTCACAAAAAAAGTAATTTTATAGCCTCTTGAATAACCCAAGCAAAAGGTTATAACCTTTGACCCTCTGGGAAATAACATCACAGATAACAGAATAATTGGAACGATAGTCTCACTTACTTAAATTAAGTGATAGATTGCAGGGACATCCAGTCGAGCAGCAGAGCCAAACAATCAGAGCCTAACTCAAGTGACTTACAATCAAACTCTCAAGGCATTCCCTGAGTGAGCTAAATAGGGTGAGTTCACTTCTCAATCCAGCAAGTGAATGACATCTGAAATGAGAAACAGCGGGTGCCATTTCCAGCAAGGAAACACAGAGGCAAGGCCTTTGTTGCACCCCGTCTGATGGCCATCGGCACAATAAGGCAGCTGGACGGATTTCAAAGGGACTGTATCAGAGCCCTGCTGGTTTCATGTTCTCCCATCATCCTTTGTGAATGTTCTGACCACGCCTGCTTGAGAGACTGTTCAGGCAATACTGTACTGTAGCGTAACCTTATGTTTTAGGTTTGAGCTTCCCTCACATAATATACAGTGGAGATCAAAATCAGAGAACAACTAATAAATACTTGATTTATTCGGAAATAATGTTTTTTTTTAGTATCCATAATTTGATAGAATATCCACTGGGGCAATGAATATGGACGCTATCTTAATGAGGACGTTACACTGACTGATGTTAGGAAATTGACACAGAAGAAGGTGGAAAAAGCAAGGTTCTCCAAGAAATAAATGGATGTGTTTTAGAGAGGTTGAAAACCGTAAAAAAGTGTTGTTTGGAAGCCTCAGTAGAGGCATTTCAAATAAATATAAACAGAGCGAGTGCCAACAAGTGAACTCAACCAAAGTTTAGCATATTCATATATAAAATATCGAGGGCTATTTAAAAAAAAGGGGAATAATATGGCAGGTCTTAATGTGTTTATATGTATGAAGTGAGAAAAGAAATAAAGGATGATATTCGAGTGCATTATTTGAAACACGTGAGAACCACACACAAACTACTTTCTATCTCAGCAGGGTCAAATTTTACTGAAAACAGAGAAATGTAAATATTTCATAAATTAGAAAAAAAATATTGTATCAAACGAAATTTACTTTTTCAATTCATAATTGTTTTTTCAACTACAATTAGGCTTTATACAGTGTGAAATACATTGGCTGCCAATTATTTTAAAGTTAATGTGTCGGTTTCTTCTGCTGACTGCTGTATTTCATGGTGTTTCCATCGAGTGTCGTGGAATACGTGGGAATATGCACGCTTCTCAGCAAATCATTTTTCTATAAATACCGATGTTTGCCTAGGCACATTTTACTGCACATTTCTGCCTGTCTACGCAAGGTTTTTGTGCGCATCAAGCTTTATAAATGAGGCCCCTGGCTAGGGGATGTGCAACATTATGATACCCTCAGGATTGTAAAGGCCAGGCTCTATGTGTTCAGAGTTTTCAGGGTCAAAGTGTGCATTATACATGATGGAAAATGCTTAGAGCCATAAAGTACCAACCTTATCTTCTGATATGTACACATGCAGGTAGAGGCTTTTGAATGTCTTCTTCATGTCCCACATATTTTGTTGTTCAGGACCTCTCTGATTGAGCAAGTAGGTAGTAAGAAACAGTCCGTCCATTTTCCCCGTCTCCACCATCATTACTGACCCCTGTACAAGCGAGCTGCTCATGTTACCTGTACTGTTGTAACCTGTACTCCCACTTCCCGATAGAAAAAGAATATGGAAAACACTTCCTAGTAGAATGCACACTCAGAAAGTTGATGCTTGACACCTTATTTCTGTTGTAAGCACATCAGTGAGGCATGAATGGACAAATCCAATTCAGAGATTCTTAGAAATGGGCAAGGCTTTAAGACACCAGATCTGTTTTTCCAGTGCTTGATGTAGATACTTGAACTTGGGTTCACCTAATATTGGTGAGATGACAGTTTAAGCAGATACCACATTCATTTATGGATGGCTGCACGTTGTGATTACCGGGGGGAGCATTGGGAGGGCTAGGTAGGACAGTTATTTTCAGACTCATAAAGTCTGGAGTGCAGGTCTGTGGAATAATCCACCACCCCAAAGGCCTTTCTACCTCCAGCGCAATAACAGCCTGTCTCAATCTTAAAAATAGCTGGACGCTGGAACTCTCATTATAACCATCCATCCCTGCAGTGGAAAACATCTGACAGAGTGAAGGAAAAAAAGTTTGTTTATAAACGAGGCACATGTGCCCTGCCAATATCTTTTAGTGAGTGATTTCAGCATTTCGCATGTCCAAGTAGTGATGAGTGCAGGATGTTGTTGAACACAACATTGAAAATAGACAAAGAATTTGAAGATGTGTGCTTTTTTGGTGGCTTTTCTTCATTTCTAGGTTACAAATTAGAGCAAATTTCATTTAAATGTTCCATGTTGTAAAAAGTGAGATTTTTTATTATTATAAAGCAGGACAAAGTTCTATATAAATACTGTGAAAGTGTTAAAGCACAGAGAAATGCCCACAGCCTGTATTCAGAAACAGTGATGTCACAACTAGAAAATAAGTAGAATAATTAATGTTACCATTTGTACACAAACAGCTTTTTGGTGGATTTCCTACATCATGTAGGATCGTAAATTCAAACGAAGATATCTTTAAAAAAAAAACCTCATAACTCTGTAAAAGTTCTGTAAAACACAATACTGACAAATAATGTTTACTCACGATACTGCTATCAATGCCTGTGTCTTGCAGATAGGAGCCCAGTTTTAATATGGTTATCATATGTCACAGTGATTAATACAGTCTTTAAGTTTATGGCTTTAGTTCATTTATTTAGTTCATTTTTTTTTTCCATAGCTTTTTAGATCAATCAAATCAAATGGATAGATCTAAAAAAAAATCATGACGTCACGGTGCATAATGACGCACACTCACTGATTTACTGACAGATTGAACTGAACTAGAAACGCTGAGGCTGTCTACAAAAAGGGCCAAAGTCGGCTCTTCTTCCTGAGGAGGCTGAGATCCTTTAACATCTGCCGGACGATGCTGAGGATGTTTTATTAGTCTGTTGTGGCCAGTGCGATCTTCTTGGCTGTCACATGCTGGGGCAATGGGCTGATGGTCGCAGACACCAACAGACTGAACAAACTGATCAGGAGGGCCGGTGATGTCGTGGGGGAGGAGCTGGAAACCCTGACGACCGTGGCAGAGAGGAGGATGCTATCCAGGCTCCGGTAGAGGACAAGTGGCTAATGAGCTGATTCCTACTGCTGTGTACTGTTCTCATGGTTCGTTTGAATCTCTGGGAACAGGGAAATAAAAACGTGCACATTGCAGCAGTGTCCTGTTTCCCAAATGTTTTCGATGCTGCTGACTGGACTCGTGTTTCTATAAGAGCACCGAGTAAGACTACAAATGCTTTTATTCATCTCTTTTTCATGTCGGCCACAGTCCAACCTCCTGACTGCATTCTCCACTCTCGACTCAATGGCTGTTTTGTCTTTAGTAACGCCCACACTGGGCCCTCCGAACAACAGGATTTACCTTTTTTCCACCTCTTCAACAAGAACGTCAACTTCACATTGATGTTTTGTCATTTTTTGTTTTCCACTCTGCGTTTGTCATGTCAGTATGAATGAAAATTAATTTTGCCCATTTCATTTACTATTTAAAGGCATCTACAGGCGTGACATGCGTGCCGCAAACTTTACACCACATTAAGAGAATGTGTATACATTTATAAGGTAACCGTTGTAGGGCTTGCAGGCACAATGTTTTACAAATCCCAATATTATTATGCGCATGCACGTCCTATGTTTTGTCCGTACGCCAACTTTGACGTGAATCCTACGGACAGTTTTATAAATTAAGCCCCAGGAAATTATGACCAATCAGAGCTTTGGGCTTTTTTTTTTTAAAGAGTTTTGAGTCTTAAAGAGACTCTTAAACAGAGCATTTCACATAGAGTGAGAATAGAGATATATTTAGACAGACAGTATGAGAAAAATGGAGAGAAAGTAGGGCTGTAGCGATACACTAATCTCACAATACGATACTGTGTACGATATTCGGCTCACGATACGATTCGATTTAATACAATTTGATATCTTGTGAGTTTCATTGACTGGGATTGAATTAATAAAAACTGAAAGAATCAATTACACAATATATGGCTCTGACTGGGTAGCAGAGATGGTAACAAGTAATGTCTCAAGTCTCTGAAGGGAAGTCCGAGTCAAGTCTCTGAGAGAAGTAGCAAGTCCTAATCAAGTGCAACCTATTGTATAATTACACAAAGTCCCAACTAATGACAGCTTAAAATCTAGTGTAAATAAACACAGTTTACCTGAACTAATTACAGACACACCTGAAACTCCAGGTCCTGCTCTCATTGGAGGATTTTAAAGACATTTGACACATCTGGCTGTAGATATTCTGCATGATATATTAAAGATATAGATATATTTTAATTGTATGATCGTAATGAATTTTGTATTGGCTGCTCATTATGTTTGTCACAAACGTCAGTCGTGCTGCTGTCTGTCTCAGGACACACTGAAAAAAGAGATAATGTCAGCGAGCTCTTTCTGTTAAATAAATAAAAAATCCTCCAGCCTCTCAAACACACTGTAAAGGTTAAAGCTAATAACGCAGTTACATTAACGTTATGTGGTGAACAATAAACCTGTAACGTAAACTTGCCTTTAGCTGACATTAATAATTAACAACTATTTCTCCCGGTTTAACTATGTTAGCCAGCAGATGGAGGCAGCACCGGCGAGAAAACACTTTTCAGAAATATGTAATTTAATGAACGCCAATCTAGAAGTTAATCTCTCACAAAGCTAAGATTGGCATATTATATTACAAAACATTACATACCGGTATTAATTATGTTATATAACCAAGGTGGAGCTAACTCATAATGCATATAGCAAGAATTTAAGTACTTCCCAACATACAGTAATTTAAATAGGAACAAAAAACATCAGTTAAAAAAAGGACATGAGATAAACATGAGAGTTTAAGGAAAGTACTGAGTTTTCAACACATCTTTTTATGTTATTAGAGTACAGCGCACACAAAAACACTGACCTCACAAAGCTGTTGTGTATTAAACTTGTAGTCCTTAAGATTTGTGATACGCTGTTTCTAGCGGCCTCTTTGGGCGTAAGGGCGTGATCACATTATCCTTTTGGCCGCGGCCAAAACCGGTTTTTCAGCTAAAGCCTAGTACCTTTAAGTAGTGTGAGCGCACCCGCTCCGCGCTCAACTGGGGCCAGCTGGGCCGCCACGGCCCGCTTGAAATAGGTGGGCTTTAGCGGAGCCGTTTGCACATGTACGAGCACGAGCGTGCGCACGTGTACGCGCACGAGCACGAGCCCTACGGCAGTAGCGTTATGTCCGCCTGTTCGGACATGTAAATAGAAGGACGGACCATGCGCGGACATTTAACAACAACAACAATTGCGGTGAAAGGTTCATGTTGGTGTGATGCGGAGGTGGAGTGTTTACTGCAGATTTGGTCGGATGAAAATATTCAAAAACAGTCGACAAGACGCACAAAAACTGTCTGTGGAAAGATTTGTAAACAAAGCCACACACACGCGATCAATGCGTGTGACGTGTTACGGCTTGAAGGCGTATGGACAGCAAGAAGTATTGGCCGAGGCCCTGGTAGTGTGAGTACAAACGGGGCTGGGGCGCGGGGGGGAGAGGGAGGGGGGACAAGTACCCTAAAGTCCGGGTCTCGGTCCGGGAGGATAGTGTGAGCGCGCCCTAAGATGTCATTTCAGGTGAGCCCTCCATCTTGTCAAGTTCACGGTCACTATGTGTCTTGAACTTACACTTCTGCCCTTAGTACAAGCCTGACTTGAAGCTGACTGAGAAGTTGGAAGTTCCTGATTTCAAGTGAATGCAACATAACCGTTGATGACGATCTGGGCCTACTGTAAAACCACTGTCAGCAGTGCACTAACATGGTGGCCTATTTGCATTTACGGAGGGAATGTCTCCACAGACGGGTGGTGTGGTGGTTAGCACTATCACCTCACAGCAGAGCTTAGAGCGGGCCCAGAAAATCAAGCACGACCCTACCCGAGCCCGTGCATGTTCGGTTCGAGCCTGGCCGACACAATAACGGTAATTATGAGCCCGCGTCTGATTTCAACCCTGAAAACTTTTTAAATAAATGGGCTGTTATATCCGACATTCTCAAATAAAATTCGGAGTTGTTTGAACAGAATGAAATTATTCAGAATGGAACTGATCACAAAAGGATCTGAAATAAGAAAAGTGAACTAGCGGCCCTTTACTGGTTCAGTTTGACACCGAAGCTCACTAATCAATAATACAAAACTAATTAACTATTACAGAGTAAAACTTTGCTAATGGACATTAAATTTAGTCAAACAAAGTTCATGACTATTGATACATGCATTGCACACAGAAGCACACTTTGTCAATCTGGTCACAATTACGCATTGTTTATGTGAAGTAAAAACACTTTCTCATCTTCAAATGGATCTCTATTGTTCCTCTCTGTCGGAGAAATTAACCCTCTTGTGTTTTCCACTGTTGTGATCTGCTACCAGCAACAGGATGCAGTAAAAGGATCAGACCAACTTTCTGACGATAATGGGTGGGTTTTTAGTGATTTTCTGAGTGTCTATTGGTTAATTTAACAGAAAATGGTGACAGACACCACGGTCTACCAACCACACACTGTGAAGCAAATGATGCCTTTCACAAGTGTTCTTTCCTGTCTTCTAATTGGCAATGTGAGTGACCTATGAGCTTGGAGTAAAAAGAATGCGGAAGAGGAGAGTCTGCTCTCTTCGGCAATATATAGATCACGCTTGTACGCTGTATAATCGCTAAGATGTTGATATAAACACTAAAAAAACATCACTACGACATCAGAGGGTTAAACTCATCAATTTTCAATTCTCATATATTTCTGAAAATAGTCTGACCAATCCTTTTATTTGGTCCGAATAAAAGGATTTGCTGAGCTTCCTGTCTGTCATCTGTCACAGTGTCCTTTTCAGCTGCCTACCGCTGTCACAGCCACAGAGGTCAGGCAGGGGGCGGGACTTTGGAGGGAGGCGGAAATGTTCATGTCCAAATTTTGAGTGTGCAACATGCCAGAAAGGTAAGAATTGCTTTAACTCCTTGGGAGTATCCTGAGAAACCCAAAACACAAGAAGGAACCTGACAGTGAGCATAACATGTCCCCTTTAAATGACATGAGAGCTTCAAAATGTTAATGTGATACACAACCTTTGCCTTCAGGCAGTCAAGTGTGTTGTTGTCGTTATCGGGATGAGCTCTTTGAAACCACATCTTTTCTCACATCAGATAGCTCACAGTAAATCAGCCTCCACGCTAAGCTGCTGGGAGCTCCTCTAATCAGCTCAAACTTCGAGGGTCAAAAAAAGATAAAAGGCAAAAAAGTGTGAGAGAGGTAGAACCCATACTGGGAGTTGGTACGTGCTGTGAGTGTGAGGGGGGCTGAGAAGCTACCCTAGGCTGAGTTCTGTTAAATTCACACCAGCTGTAGTGATGTCAGCAGTCAGTGTGTCGAATATTCCGGCTCAGAAGCTCCGGCCAGGCTTGTGTGTAAATCTGTGTATTCAGGTGCATTATGTGAAGTCATCTCGAGCAAAGCGGCCAAACTTGGGGTCAGCAGGGAAGCTGTTTCCAGGCCAAAACCTTTCTTCTTCTACCATCCCAATTCACTCATTATTTCTCTTACTGTCTCAACCTCTCAAATATTCCCTTCCTCTGTTTGAGTTGTTGTCCCTCCTGCAGGTCAAACTCTTCCAGTCTTGACTTATGGCCATTCTCCCAAACTCCTCCCCCTGTCTGTCAATAACAGCAATTTGTTTCCAGATCATGGGCAAGCTTTAGTTGGTACATCACTAATTCTTTAAACGTTTGCTGTCTAATAAGAGACCGACATTGACACAACACCGGCAAAGAAGCGTGAACCCTCCAGCTCAGAGCGGACTGTCAGTACAGAGAGAAAACACACTGCCGTCATAGCTGTCAGCCACTGACAGTTACGAGCTAACAAGCTAACAAACAACAGAAACTAATAAAGAAACAAAAAAAAGATGCTGATACTTGTGCTAGTGACCGACTTCAGTGCACAACAGATCTCTCATCCGAGTGTGGGTCTTACTGATGCTAGGTTCAAAATATCGCAACTATAACTCCCGCTCTGCCGCCTCCTGCTGAAGCCGGCTTAAACATGTAGGCCTAGGGCTGATTCTCTCCGATGTGTTTTGTCATCTTGATGATGGAATGCGCGCTTCGTCTTTGGCCTGCCTGTAAACCTCAGATGGAAGCTAGCACGGACAAGCACAAACCAAAACAGGAGCAAGAGTAAGAACAAGAACAAGAGCAAGAGCAGGAGCATTTCCTAATAAGGGAGAAGAGTAGATGTGCTTCCAGCCCCTTCTCTGAATTTTTAGTGTAGGGAAACCATGTTAAACAAACTATCCATCATAGCAGAGTAGTTTTTACATACTTCAAGATGTGCCTGGAGTGGGACTTTAACCATTTGAGTTAAATGCTGTTAACTATTTAACCTTAACCATTCGAGGTCAACGCCTAACTTTAACCATCTATCACAAATTTTGGATTGCCATGTCTGTTTGTCTTGAGGTTCCCTCATAATCTCCATTAAAGGCTTTTTTGAGGAGTTGAGACAAATTTGTGATTTTTAACATTGGGCTACATAAATAAAATCAACTTGAAATACTACAGGATTCATGTCATTGCCTTTCTAAAATTCCACGCAGTAATTTCACATCAAAAGTTTTAAAAGGCTCCATTTCATAGTAAAAACAGAGCTACTTTGGTTAACTACACAATATATCTAATATGTTGACCCAACTACAAACAAAAACATATTACTTGGATGCGAATCTAGTAGTGTACCCCACTGCTTTTGATTCTTGTGGTTATTCGCAACATATCTATCTAAAGAGGATAAGGTTTCACAGTGTATTTTCATTAATAATAGAGATGCTCTGTTTCTCAACATATTGCATAAAGAGATTCATCCATGTAGTTCTACACAGTAGGAGGCCTAGTTGAACCGTGCTTCAATAATTTTCTTGGTCCTTTAAACTTTTTCATAGTTTAAAAAGTACCAGGAGCTTTCTTTAGTGAAGGAAACTGAGCATCACATTGATATGGGTGGGGTGTCTTTTTGGCGCCCACACACACAGAAACCGCTGAAATCACACGGACAAATCTCCAGTTAATTTAGTCATAGGACAGGAGCAGGAAGTGATTGTGTGGACGGGATGTTTACATTACTAAAAGTTTGTTACTGTAACTTTGTGAATTGAATCGCAGGAGTCCCAAATGAGCAGAAAGGGTTTGTGTGTGTTTGTGTGTGTGTGCGTGCAAGGGTGGAGGGGTGGGGGGCATGCAAAGGTTGTGCACCACTGTAACAGATGAAAAGAAAATATCTCAGAGTATCTGGTTACAGTGAATCTAATTAGAGGATTACTGTTGTAATAAGGATTGGTAAGCTTGTTTAGCTGCTTTTATTCTGCTATGACTTCAATTACACACTGGGTTGATCTTGATGTAATGTCATGCAATATAATTACCTTGTAATTATACGTTTTAGGGATGTTTAGTAATGCAATATGGCATTTTGCAACTGCAAGTTAAGGCCACAGTGTTAGAGGGAGCTAGATGAGTGCCAAAACAAAATGGTGACATCACGATGTTATCTGCTTCTCAGCTTCAAATTATTCTGCTTCTTATATTAAAAACCAAGAGTGGATTGAGTCCTGCTACTATCAACTGGGCTAACTGAAATTAAAAGGTCTCATATTCTAAGATAATATGTCCCCTTTAAAATACAGTTTTGAATCAGTACATACAATATATCCTTGGTGTTTTATTTGACGTCTATACTTACTTCCTTACGCAGAAAGTAAGGAACTACTTTTGCAATAATTCCCACCATTAATTCGGCCATCAAAGGCTTAAAAGGGGGGGGGGGGGGGGAACAGCAGGATCCTCAGATGCTCAGATGGTTAAATCCATACTGTGGCTTTTGGAAACAATGACATCATCCAGCAATTACACTGTGTCCATGTGACAGAACAACTCATCATTTGACTTATTTTGATAAGACTCAAAGGTCACCCAGGGATGTCCTGTGTTAGCGGAGGTGTGTTTGGATACACTCACTCAGCCCATCCTGTGACGTATTTTCTGAATAGGCCTCTTTGGAGACCGGATGGCAGAAAAATATTATTCCTGTTCCTTATGACTCAAGTCTCAGATGAGATCAGGATGAGATTTGCCGACCTGCTGCACATAATCTCACATACCAAGAGGCTCGCTTTAGGGATGTGCTGCTTATTTCTGGTATGGGTTTAATGCAACCCTAACAGTCTATTGGCAAAAAGAATTTGGCCGCATGATGTTGTCACAAACTGAGCTGAGTGGGTGGGGGAGTACAGTTGATTACTGGGTCATAAGATCCCACTTTTTGCTGGACTTTTTTTTGTGTAAAACTGTGAATGAAAATGATGCAGGCAGTTCACCAAGTAACTCAATTCAATTCAATTTAGTCGGATTTATAGTGTCAACTCATAACAAAGGTTATCTCAGGACACTTGCCATAAAGAGTAGGTCTAGACCACACTCTGATTTATTTATGATTTAATGATTCCCTTATGAGCAAACGTCAGATCGTAAATGAAACATCAGATACAGCGTCTCAGAGTGCAGAGGGGCATTCAACTGACCTCCTGTGTTTCCTTTTGCTGCCAAAGCATACAATAATAGTCTTCAGCACGAGAGGTGGAAATTACTACTCACTTTGTTGATTTGGAATGCTACTTTCAGTTCAGTTTCATGACTGTGTTAATCTTATCTAAACTAAGCGATCACCCCACAGTTTAAAGGAACAGTATGTACCTGAGTAATTGATTACATGTCTTCAGTACAGTACAGTACATAAGATCTGATTCATTCAAGTTAGTTCCATTTCGTTTTAAAGGTCCCATTATGTTCATTTTGAGGTTCATACTTGTATTTTGGGTTTCTACTAGAACATGTTTACATGCTTTAATGTTCAAACAACACATTATTTTTCTCACAAAGTCTGTCTGAATATACCTGTATTCACCCTCTTTTTTGGGAGAGAAAATAAGGATGACGTGCAACAAAGGGCCACAGGTTGCAATCAAACCCAGGCCGCTGCAGTAAGGACACTCTAACAGGTGAGCTACCCTGCACCCTGGAAATCTCACTTTTTTTGGGACCTTTAACCAAAAAGTAAATTACAATGGATCACAAATAAATATAAAAGAATTAAAGAGAATATTTATACTTTATTGATCCCCAGGGGAAAATTGTCTTTGTTACAATTATTCTGTTCTTGAATATAAAAATACTGAGTAAGATAAATTATAACAATGAACAATAACACTGAATAGAAACGATAAATAAAATAGAATATACATATGTACACTTAGCTGCAGTGACTATCAACTTGTATATGTAAATGTGAGTCAGAGTAAGATGTAGGTATTGTGGATGACATAAAAATAAAACATGTGTATTCATATTTCTATAGTAAGCAGCAGAAGGAAATGCGTGAAATAGTGCTTAAATGAAAAGGTACTAAAAAAGTTACTGATTTACAATGAAAGTGATGATTATTCATCCAAGTCAGTTCAGTCTGGTGTTGAAAATTAATTTGTGCATGTACTGAACACCAGTAGTCAAGACAACACTGAAACGGCACCCTCTACTAAGTTCCTGTAAAATCTGAGGATCAAACGCTTAGTTGACAAGTTTTCTGCCACAAATATTGTCACCTTAAAAAGGGGAATTTGTTCTCTGGATAGGATGCCATCCCACCACCAAATCATATACATGTATGAATAAAACTATGAACATTAGAATGATTTTTGTTATAAAATATTGGTTATAGCTGCTTTAAAACCTTCACCCCTGTGTGTGCTTTCATAATAACCTTGGAGTCCTTTCCCTCACATTAAAAAACAAAAACAAAACATGAACACATTTTCACAGGAGCATGTGTACTGTGTGTGTGTGTGTGTGTGTGTAATACTGTTACATTGCTGGTGTCATTAATGTTTACAGCACTTCATGATGGACATAGTCTTTGGCCTCAGAGGACCATTTAATATATGATCAAGCTAAAGGATACGAGGTCACACTCACCCCCAAGAGGCATATCTGTGTACATGCCTAGAGAGCTCTGTGGTGTGGAATCTCGCCGCAACCGAGACTCCTTGGCACAACTTCTGCATTCTTTTCTTGACCATCACCCTTGGATCCCTCAGGGGCACTGCCCTTAAACAGTATACCGCTGTTCATCTTGCCGCTTTACTGACTTAAATTCCTGCCTCCGCCCTATGGTCAAAAGCAGCATCCTTTTGCCCTCGACTTGAATGACTCTTCCCAATAGTTATGAGGCAGTTTATCCGCACTGACACTGCTGCCAGCAATGCCAGCGTCCATGTTACTGCTGGTATTATATTACCATTGTCTCCAGACAGCGCCTTTAAACATTAACAGAGCTTTTTTTATTGGGTATGTTGAGTTACGACTGATGTAGCAGTGAGACGGAGCTGCTGGCGTAGGGATTAGCTCACACAAAGGATGAAACATAGTACTGTTCTGCACACTCTTATCACACCAAAATCTGTCTGCTTTTTCATTTCAGGCTACAAAAACAAACCAGCTGACGCGGTGCCAAAGAAAATTCATACATGTCACTAATTGTCAAGAAACGCTGGCTGCTGGACATGTCTATTTAATACAAACAGTATCCAAAACAAACACTGCCACTGCTGACATGGAGATATGAGCTGTCTGCACTGAAGTGCCAACCTGACAAATACCCCAACCTCCCTGCTTCAGAATGCCGAGCTTAGGTTTCTTTCTCAGCTCTTTTAATGCACAGCTCAGTCCTCAAGTCCAAATGTATTTTTATTGCACCATTTAATGAAATAATCCCTCACCCAGCCCTTTGCAGCTTTGTCTCTCTGACCCCTTTTCCATTTGTCATTCAAAGTGCCTTGCGTGCATGATTTCAGATGAGATTCAAGACATTTTCATTTACACTCACATATAATATGATAATATAGTATGATTGCAACCTCTCTTGATTTGTTCAGGCTGCATGCCTCAGGATCCCCCAGTTAGAGCTGGTTAATGTGGCCCGGGAAAGGGAAGTTTGGGGTCCCCTGCTAGAGCTGCTCCCCCCGCGACCCGATCCCAGATAAGCGGTTGAAGATGAGATGTGATGCAAATCATAATCAGTCCTGATGCACATGAATCTGTTTAGAAACTACAAAAAATGCCAGGTTACGAATAACTTCTGCACTTAAGCAGTTAATTTACATCAATAACAGTTCATATCATAACCTAGCTAACAATACTTTCCTGAGGCCAGACCTTTAAATCCAACAATCCCACCGAGTTGACCCATTCGTCTGGCATCATGATAGTAGCAGTTTCTCGAAAGAAAACACGTTTGAGCCAATGAGCGCAATGAGGGTATAAATGATTCGCCAATCAGCGAGCCTAGTCTGTCGCTACCATACAGGCTATGGTCACTACTGTTTTGGCTGTAAGTGGTGGATAAATGTTTTGAGTGTCACAACCTCCCTTTAAATTGACTTGTTTCACTGTCAGAAACGTTTCCATCCAAGAACATTTTTGAGAGTCTAGAAGAGCTGCATGATTTAAATATTTTATCCCCTATTCAAGTTAGCATAGCGCTAAACTGGAAGTTAGCTGTCTCAGACTGGAAGTCTTTTGTGATTGGTGAATGAAACTAAATTTCCCTCCATTAAAAAAATTAATCAATGCAGGAAATATCACACTGAAGTTGGAAATGGAGTGTAACTAGGTGACAGTTCTGTCTGATATCAAGCAATAACAATAACACAAACATGGATGAATCATTTAAATGAACTGCAAGCAAGCTCTCTTCACAAGCTTGCCTCCCTCAATAATACGGATTGATGCTCTCTCCGCAGCAGATAATTCAGTGGTTGCACTGAGGGATCCAGGGCTGTCCTCTCTGAGTCCATTAGTCGACTAATTTGTTGTTCAGGTCTTAGCCGACTAATGGAGATGTAATGAAGCACAGTACGAGGCAAAGGTCAACTAGTGCTTAAGCAGGATGTTTTCTTTTTTTTTTTAGTTTTGTTTTGGCTTTCCTACGATTTATTTTACTCTTTTCTTTTTTATGTTTTTATTTTTATTTTATTTTTCTATGTCAAAGGACACAAGAAAAATAGTATGATGAAGATGTCTGTGGGTAACAGGGGCGGGACTAGATAAGCTTTTGCTTCTCCCGCTTTCCCTTTCAGTCATGTGAATTGTAAACCAAGATAATGTTTGATGATGATTTATCTGACAGACATGCCCGAATAAATAAATGACAAATGTGTGACTATTCGCATCGGTTGACAGAAAAAATTTATCGGGAATGCGTCAAGTCACATGACTTAGGTCACTACGTAGGTACGGGGCACAGAATGAGGGAAGATATGTCGGAGGTAGGCAACAATTTTGAAACAGAGAATGCACCAAGCGGTTTTAAATCACCTGTGTGGCGGCATTTAGGATTCCCCATATACACAAATACAACGGGTGAGAAATAGACAGACAAAACAGTGAGAAGCAAAGTAACGTTACATCACCGCCTGCATGAAAATTGCCGAAGGTGCAAAGCACCCTGATGAGAGGCTCTCCTCTCCCCCATAAAAACACAAGAGCACAAAATGACCAGGGCCATTTGTTATTTTATTGGGAAATTAGTTATTTCATTTTCCGTCGTTAAGATACCGCATCTCGTCACGACAACACTTCAGTCAGGTGGTGGCGCCAAACTCTACCAGGAGGTAAGAGCTCATGTGGCTGAGGTTCTCCGGAGAGCTGATACTGTGTCTACAGAGAGTTGATGTTTTGATGTAATTATATTGATGTGGGATTGGTTTTTAAAAATCTAGTTACTCTTTGTTATGTGAGTAAATAACTCCTTTAGTTGCACTTTTATATCAGACACAAATATAGTGTTTAACAGTATTTATGTAAAGAGAGGCCCTCTTTATTTAGTCACGATTTTATATTATTTTGTTAATTAAGATTTTGAATTACACCAGTTAACACGTTTCTGAAGAAAGGAGATATTTTTCATGTATTTTGTTGTTTAAGATGACTATTTAAGTTGCACTTTTTTATAAGACGACACAAACTGAAACACTTAAGATTTTTTTTCCTACGACTAAAAGATCTAATTGTGAACAAAGAAAATCGTTAATGTATCGTTACATCCCTACAGACTCATATTTCTTAAGTCGATTAGTCATTTTTTATGCATTTGTCATGCTGAATAACATATTTCCGAGACATCTATGAGTACATTTTTGCATGGCTCTTTGTGGATAACCTCAAATTTACAGATTTTTTAAAAATCAACTAATTGATTGGTCAATAAGTTTTTATGTGTTAGAATTTCTTTAATCGAGGAAAGCTTTTAAGAGATCAGATTGCTGCAACAGCCAAGTGTGCTTCTGTATGATCATATTTGTTGAAATCGCTCAAGTAGCTTTTTCCTGCCGCTTTAATAAGACAGGGAGAATGAAGACTAATTTTAGTGTAACTTTAGCTGCCGATATCATGGAGTAAAGATCCTGTGAGTGTCTACTTTTACAGACTGTTTACTGGCGTAGTTACAGTTGGGAGCATTCAATATTATATCGAGAATGGATGCCTACCTTTCAACATCTGGTTGGATTGCATCTCTGGAGCAGGTTCAGGTCTCGGAGATCGGACAACTATCCAATCCAAGACTCCTGAAATGATAGTCACTTTCTATGTCTCTCTTTACAGTACAGGAAGCAGTGTTTCCCCCAGGTTTACAGCGTTGGTTGGGGGTGGGGGGATGGGGTGTAGCAATGACAAAAAAATTAAAGGAATCATGCTTTTCATGTGTTTCCAATACAGTGTAGCAGATTGCCTGAATGTTCTTTTTTTTAGCATGCCAGTCAGTGTTTAATCAGACAATTTAATGGTTAGGTTCGTATTAAAAGGTCAATCCCCACATGGACAAATGAATCAGTGTTAAAAGGTGTTACAAATCACCAGACCAAAGGATCGCAATTATACAGCATAAATCAGAGCCACAATGCAAACTCAGTTTAAATCAGTGTATTGCACAATGAGCTACACTCAGCATCAGAAAGTTCCAAATAATATTATCCAACAGAAACAGTCCAAAGTTGAATCAAAAATCACTTTATAGTTTCAAGCACAACAAAATAAAGAAGAATTTTAGTTAGTTTAATTCCAGGAGTGAATCATCTTCTCAAACAAAATAATAAAGGATCTCTGATAAGTTTCAGTTTCGTTTTTACAGTTAGGACTGGAGCCTCTTGAAGTGAATCTCCAACACTGTCTCAGTTTTCTGAGATTTGTAAACACGCAACCCTATAGAGACAGAATTTACATTCTGTCATGTAAATAAGATAAATAACATAAGGCTGTTTTGTTTGTTTTAGTAAAAGGACAAGGTATAGAGCTGTTCTATAGGAAAGGTATCCTTAAATGACTCCTGTGGGGATCTGACGCTATTCAGAAAATACAATTACATAAAATTTACTAGACGTTCAAGGGGGACGGGGGGTGCCTAATATAATGGTAGGGGAAACACTGAGGAAGAGACACAGCCAGATAAAGTGGTCTGATGTCTAAGCCTTACTTAGGACTTAGAGTTGAATGGCAGACACATCATTTCACTAGTACCTCATTTCAAGTCTGGGCATTCGAGCCATATAGTATTAAAAAGTGTATTCCCAGTTAAAAGTGGAGTCAGCGATTCTATAAAAAGATTGTTGATTTGAACCCAACACCCAAACATATACAACCCTCCCATGAGTGGTTGGTGTCTAGATGGTAACCAAAGTTTTGCAAATGTCTGAGAGTTGAAGTTATGCATTAACCTTAAATGGTTAAGGTATGTTAAGGTTCAACCTGACTTTGTTTCACTTAACAGTCTGAGAAGGCGTCATGGGAAACTGATTGGAAAAGGGCAGGCACTTTAAAAACATATCTGGCAGGTGATGGGATGAACTATCTGTATATCAAACTCTCATCGAGAAAAGCTGTCATTGCCATTTTCTTCTTTCAGTTTTTATCAGAACTGATGCAGCATATAAACAAACCTCTTTAGGAGCTGCCATTGTTGTTTTGAAGGAGCGGTCGCTTGACCTCAAATGGTCAAGGTTAGTTGTCAGACAGCCAGAGTTTTGGTAAGTTTTCACAAATCTTGACACAACCCAACTAGCTTTCCATTTGCCAAATATATCTCTCTTGGTCCCACTGCCTCTCTCTTTATACATCCATGGTCTCTCTACTGTCCTGTGCAAGAGCACCATCAGAATAGTATTGTTTGACTCAATCTGAGCCATTTGGTTTTTGTCCTTTTTGCAGAGCCAGGGCTGTGTATGAACGGATAGCTAGCAGACCATGAGGAGATATTCCTTGAATTTGACAAAGAGTGTATTGGATTAGAATCACAGACTCCACCTTTAAATCTTGGAGAGTCAATGTTAGTGTGAGCCGAGAGATGACAGTCCAGACCTCTGTTGACCAATACACACTGGTGGACCACCCGCCAACACAGAGGCTTTCAGAATGACGTGACAGCGGCTGTCTCAACCCTCCGCCAAGCACCACATCAGGGATTTGAGGGGCGATATAACACCCATGTAGTCATCCACATCTCCCAATAGCTTCCAACATCTCATTAATGTGTTAAGTGTCAGTGATATGAAAATGGTGATCGCCTAAAGTGAAATGAAGTTGCACTGCTAGCATGCATTTGCTCTTACACAGGACAGGCAGGGGCATGCATTTTTAATCTTTGCAGCTTCCAGGACTCCAATGTCAGTTCCAAAAAATAAACCAGAACAAGCAGGGGCTGCGTGATAAAGCCTCCAGCTTAATAGAAGATGGTGTCAGCGTGCAGACAGCACATAGCCTGCTTAACTTTTTTGATCCGTCAAAATCTTCAGCTCAAGGTGAGCAGAGGTTGGAGGGATTCAAGATTCTCATTTCTTTTAAGCACTCGACCTCACCTCTTTGTACTCTCTGCAGCAGAGACCTTCAGCTGTTTGGATGTGTTTCATTTGCTCAGAGTGGAAACCAAAACAAAACCAGCAACACATGTTGAGGCTGATACACAAAACTGCAGTTTCCACGGTTACACATGTAAAATAACATATATCAGAAGTTGGTTCTGCTGACATTATTCCACCCATCACATATAGATAAATATTTACCCTTTCCCTCTCACCCTGTTGCCATCGCAACCCTAACGAGGATAAGCGGCTCAGAAATGGATAGAAATTTGTACGCCTACATATTATTCTACAGCTTCATTACATGCTTCTACTTGCTAGGAATGTCAACAAAGCAAATGCACTGAATTAGATATTTTGGTAATGTTATACAATCAGCAATCCATGCAGTCATCCCAGAAACAGTCAAAATGTAAAGACAACAAACTATCCTCCTAATTCCTTCTGTTGGAGAAAAAGGCACAAATAAACCACAGTAAAGACTTGACGAAATGTTACAGGCAGCCACAGAGAAAAAAAACCCTATTACTCAGTGACTTTGCACTTCATTCAAGAACTACATGTGTTACCAAGTGTTTATGAGTCCCAGTGAGTGGCCTTGTGGGACATGGGAGTGAAGGACAAAGGCACAACAAAAGGGAATAGTCTGCTTTAATAGATATGTGCTGGGAAAGAATGACAAGTTACAAGTCTGCGACAAGCCAAGTGAACTGACAGCATTAACAGGATGGGCCAGTGATTACTGTATAAGTGTCGAAAAGATATTATAATTCCAGCCAGTTGTCATTCCAAGGCCGTAAAATATTCAAATTCAAACTTCAACTGTAAACCCATCCGTGGCATAATTAGACGCTCAGAGCAAGTGCTCCATAAGTAAGAGCACCAAAGTCCATGTAGGGTGGAGGTTGGGGTAATGGATGGCCTAACGAACACAGGATTTTCACCCAGAAAACCACAGTTCATGCCCTGTGTGTCCCGCATGATTGATTGATTGATGTACAGTATGTTTGTAGAAGAAGAGTTCTGATTCCGTCTGGTCCGAATTGGCAGTTGTGGTGAGACAAACCCCCCAAAACAAGAAGAAACCTCTAGAGGAACCTGGCTCTCAGAGGGCTAAGGGACCTTATACTTTAGGCCATAACACAAGGTCATAAAAGTCCATCTTTGTCTTCACTGTGGCTGCTCACCGGGGTATGGGAATGATCTGTAGGGAAGCTGTACATCTGAGAAAAGACTAAACGCATTTACAGAGTACAGAGTTGGTGGCTAGCAATACAAGAACGGAGCCCCAACAGTTAGCTACACAATGCCAGTACTGACAGACCACACCAGTCCCCAAAAAGGTTTATTCGGTTGTTCTGAATCTCTAGTTGAAGTGAAGACAACCTGCTTCAGATGCAACATCAGCACATAAAATGAAAAAAATATGAGCTGGTTGCCTAAGACATGACTCCATCAGGTAACTGACCAACAACACCTTTCAGCACAAATTAAAATCAGCTAAATGTAGATTAGTTGTCAGTAGTATTATGTAGTAATACTGCATCTGCTGGACTGACCCTCCACGCACCAGGTTCAGAGACAGGTTGAAGCTCTCCTCTCTGGTAGACCGAGCATTATTACAAGCAGATATCTCGAAACATCTACTCATTATCAAAAATGATCTGCATCTTAACATACAACTAGGGAAAAGCGAGAACTATGTTATGTTATGTTTGGTTTTAATGTTGAACTGCCCCTTTATTTAAAAAAAAATAATAATTTCAGGAAGACTCAGCTTTTCAAATGATATTAATGTGGAAGTTATTAAGAGTATTATGTATGTGTGCACCATGTGGCCAGCGCTTAAAGTAATGGAGAAGTGGGAGAAAGGGTTTTGCTGTTGGCCTGTATGTATGGTATATAGAGAGACTGGGGTCAGCCTTTGGGTTGTTCTCCTGACTTTTCACCCCCTGCTGTGTGTGATGTGTTTTTCTGTGTGGTTTCACCTCTTGCAGGTCCTGGAATTCTGCATCTCGAACACCAGGAGGTCTTCCATGAAGCATCTGTAGTTTCTTCCCACGCCGGCAAAGACTTCCTGCGGCGGCAGGGTCAAATTAAGAAACTCAGAAAGCAAAGAGAGACCTCACTCTCTGGTGGCGATCCTGCAAATAAGGAGCCTGGACCATAGATGCATTACTGCATGGGCAAAGTAGGCATGGGTCCAGGGCCCTGGAGCCAGTGAGAACCCTTGACCTTAACATTTATAATCTATTCTATATCTAATTTATATCTTTTTTAATTGTTTTAGTCCATAGATCTGCTGTGTCTAGTCTGCCTTAATTTTCAAAACAGGAAGATGAATTATGTAATGTCATATAGCTGTAGGTTAAATTTAAATTTAGCTGTCAACATGGAGAAACATGTGTATGGCGGAATGCAATTGTGGAAGTTTTTTGCAACTGGAAATATCCACACTGAACAAATGTGGAGCCCAGACCATGTCCAACATGCTAACACTGATGCAGAGGTTGAGCCAATTGACTCAGCCCCAAAAAGCAAACTTTACATGTGAGGCAATATTGGGGGGATTTTCTGAACTCTGATATCCATATAGACTTAACATTAAAGTCATTATCAAACACTCAGTGGAGCTGTCAACTGACTCAACTAATGTTCTCTGGCAAAACTACTGTAGAATAAGGCAGGCCTTAGAGAGCATAGCTGCCGACTAAAATGAGAAAAGAGACAACCAAAGTGAAGCCAGCACATTTGGTGTAAAATGAGATAAACTGGAAACAGAAATTTTATCTATAATTTCTGGAATATTGTTCTGACTAGTTTTCGAGAGAAAAATTTTCAACTTCAACGCACATTGACCCCATGTTTTGCAGACTTAGTTGCACCAGGTGTGTGCCAGGTGTACGGATATGATATTCAGTGCACCAGAAAGATAGACAATTATGCTTTATTTGATAGGATGGTAAATTCCAAATACAAACATTTGATATGGTTATTGGTAAGTTAGTCAGCTCTGTCGGCCACAGACTTGACAAGCGCATATGCAGGGGCGCTGTAATGGGGGGAAATGTTAGGATGATTCTAAGGGCCCATGACTGACAGGGCCCTAAAATATTAGAACATGAGGAAAATGTATTAAATGAACCTGTCATCGTTAATCAATAATTTACATTAATAAACCGTTTTTATAGAGTGAAAAAAATAAGATGGTTAATTTAACTGTTTTCTGACTAAAACGTAACAATTTTAAACCTCCATACACCCCCTGTATTTAGTAGTAATTGTAAGGTCCTCTTCTGTACTTAGCGCGACCCACGAAACCATTTGCATGAGCGCGAGGGACAGAAGGAGATAGAGTAGGAAGAAAGTGCGGACAGGGCTTGTTATCTTGTCACTTGGTTATCAAGTATTGAAACGAGGCGCAGGTGAGGTGTGACAATACATGAGTCTTTTCTCATGGCTCAGGATGTGTTAAGCCACTGCTAATAAAAATGGAACACTTCCTATATGTGCAGTGCAGCTTCACATTAAAGCTGCATTCACACCAAACGCAACAGACGCAAATTGAGCGACAACTCTACATTGAAAATCAATGGCGCAATGACACGCGATTCAGGCGGAGGTGGCGCGAATGGAGCGTCTAGTGCGTCTGGAGCGACGCAAATAAAGTTATTTATGTTGAACTTTTCAGGTAACATAGCTCCACGACAGCCAATCAGCGTTGAGATTGCAGTAAACGTCATCAAAGTTCTCCGTGAGACACCCAGGGGCTCACCAAAGCGATTGTTGTTACAGTCCTTGGGGGTAACCAGTCTCTTCCTGTGGATATAATATAATGGATATAACTATGAACTGTGGGTAGCAGCGACGTGCCTTTAGGCATCTAGTCTGCCGGAAATCCAGAAGAAGAAGAGGAAGAAGAAAGCTGTCAGTGCAGAGTGAAGTGTATCCCGGTCTGATCCACCGAAGTTCAGGCAGCACCTGTACGGCTTCGGAGGTTCAATCACTGACGGCCTAATCTCACTGCCACACAACGGCTCTTTAAAGAGCCATACACTTCATCTGAGAGCTAATTTCTGTTCTTTTAAAAGCAGTCAGATCCCTGTTAGCACTAGCATAACTTTCCATTTAGCACAACAGCAGAGTAGGCCGAGCCGGGGGCTAGCTTCAGTTAGCTAGCCGCCTCGGCTGCTACCCGCGATAGACGCGAATGAAGTGATGATCAAAATTGTGAGAATTGTGAGAAATGTGAGCAAGCGACACGATACAAGCATCTGAAGCGATTGTATTTGATTGCTATTTTTTTTACAATAACTCCTAGTTCATGTGTCTGTGTCCAAATTAGCTTGAAAAGTCAAAAAATATGTCGGTTGGTCACCTGCCCCCATGCCTAACAACTTTTCTGGGGGAAACCCTGCATATTATGACTTTATCCAGGATCACACAACATCCACTTTTTACTGTTTTAAACTTATTTTCTTGTTGCAATAATTATGCTTTAGACTGTTTTGTCAGACCTGCTGATTTTCTGACATCCTGTCCATAGCATTTTATAATTTTTGTGATATCTCAAAAATAAAGCTTTCTTGTGAAACAGAAAAGGTCTTATGTTGCTAACAGTTTCTGTTTGCTACCTGTAGTAAAGGTTTACTTAAAACTCTTACCTTTTCTTGGGCAATATTTTAACTCTTGAACCATAGAGTAAGTTAGCAAACACAGTGCGACGCAAATGTACTAATCGTGAATGAATCACAAAAGAATATAGTGATGTTGCACTATAGTTATTTAAAGGGAGTTCTGGATGGCCTGTTACAGAAATGGCACTTGGTTGGTGTGGCTGGTGCCTGGTTAGTGGGCCCAGTGTGACGTCTTTTCATAGGGCCCAAAATCCCTGGTGGCGCCCCTGCACATATGTGATCTGTTTGGTGTTCTTTTCATGCCAGAGACTGCATCGGACAGTGATTTGGATCGGAAAGACTTGCCTATGAACCGATTCACTTTAGATCTTTCATTAGACCTGTCGGACTGATCCTACCTCCATCAAAACTGTGAAAACAATGCTTGATTGTGGATTATAGTCAACGTTTCCCATCGTATACTGCATGGGACTGTATCTGATGCTTCCTGTCAGCAACTGTGAGGTCCATTAGGCAAATATCCAGGAGTACAAATTAACTAAGGACGTGGATGACAGAGACACCTGAACATGCTGTCCCTTCTGACCATTGAATGGGAACTCATCCGGGAATTGTACTTTGACGACTTGATTATTAACTTCTCTTCAAAAAGGCCATCAGAAAGCCGGTGGCTTAGGTAGTATATGTTTCACTGAGGTTTGTGTGGTCGTAGCTGTGGCCACTCTGTACTTCATTTGATGTTCCTTTATGTATTCTTTCACGGTTTGTTGCTGTTGGTTTCAACTGATTAAGGTCAAATCCACACGAACGAGAACAATATTTTTTTTCCTCCTTGTTCTTGAAAACGTTTTCCGTCCACACAGATTCATCAGGAAATATTTGCATCCACGTGAAACCAACTTAAAACGCTGTAGTACACATGCCATGCCTATATGTGACGGACAAGAAGAACAGACGGAGAGACACTTTATACAAACAGTGTTGCCAATTTTGTAAATATTTCACTAAATCTGGGGACTTTCAAAATCCTCTTGCCGACTTTTTTTTGTCAAAAGCGACAAAACAAAACTATTTGAGACTTGTGTGGTGTTTTGGAGATGTATAAAAGCACGTATGTCTGTCCTCAATATGCAGCTGGTGCAGCCGTGAGCCTCTCCCCCGTTGCAAAGCACTCACAGGAGGTAAGAAGTGTTAGCAACTTTATTTATAAAAAGCAATTAGCAACACATTTATCGACTTATTCAGACCATCAGAGAAAAGAGCGAAATATATGGTAATTCATTCCCATACATGCCGCTCAGAGTAATCAAACTCCACAGCCGCTGAGGCCTGTCTCTCCCCCTATCTACTCTCATGCAGCAGCAGACAAACTCAGCAGGGGTGGCACAAAATATGCGGTTTAGCTGTCCACATGACAATGCAAAGACAGTGTGTTCTTTATTATCCACTCTGGGACCCAGTTTCCAAAATGAACATTTTAAGGTTCCCGTAACGTCATATTCTTGTGGATGATCGGCCAAAACCATACAAAAATTTTCTTTTTGCAGTAAATCCTGTGTGCTGTACATGGCATGTCTATAATGAAACAGACTTCGAACAAAGAGAGGGCGTGGAGTGTTAATGAATCTCCTGAAGAAGGTGGATAAAAAGTTTGTTCCTGACAGTGTCTGTGTGTGTTTGGCTGCTGTACCTGATCAATTCAGCCTGAGGCTCTGAACTCCGCACCTCCTTGGCAGCTGACGTCCCTGATGAAGTTCTTCAGTGTAAGCAGATTGTGCCGGCTGGAGCTCATCAAGATCTGGGCTGGATTTGGAGACCTGACACACAAACACAACACGTCATGACACACATTATCATCAGACACTGTTCAATCACAGACTCATTGTCTCACAGTAGTTCTGTTGTAGGTTTAAACGGATTAAAGTCCTGTTACAGATTTGTTTGACTGTTTAGTGATGTGACTGGGCACAGATGTCTTCTTCCAGGATGATGTTCGGCATGAAACTTCTAAATATGCAAAAATCTTATAAGAAGCAAAGTTGGTACAATGACGCAGTAAACTGTTGTTGCACCTTTATCCCAACTGCAGTACTTTCAAATAACCTGCTGGCCCCCCAAAACACGTTTTTTGCAATATGTGGGAATAGGTGAGTTTGACTTCTCTGTGTAACTCTTTTTGATCAGAACAGGGTGTTGCATGATGTTGATGATGCCAATACCAGTGCCAATTCTGTATCAGAATATTGGTATCAAGACCTTAACTGTATGTTTATACCATAAGCCCGTCCTCATTCACTGTTTGTACACCTAAGAAAAAAGGTAGACCTATGAAAAATAATGCACCGTAATTCTTACCTAATCCATGTATTTATTACCGTAGAAATTACATTCAGAGCAAAGGAAGAAAGCTGCACTTGCAGGAGGATCATGGTGGTCCAAAAACCCACGACTTTCACTTAGGGACTGGTGTTCATGTCCTGGAAGTTCAAGCCAAACCACAACCTTTTTTCTCCATTATAGCCAAATCGTTTTGGTGCCTAAAATTAACAATCACTGTCACGCTGTTTTGATGCTGATACAGCCACATTTCAACAAAACATATGTATGTGTGTGTGTGTGTGTGTGTGTGTGTGTGTGTGTGTGTAGGGACCAATAGGTGCGTTTTCACTATTGTCGACGACCCTGAATGAGGTGGGTCTATCTGGCCAAAAACGCCCCTAATTTGCATGTGAGTCGCTCAGGAGGCCGTTTGACCGAGTAGAAAATGACCCTGTCAGAGAGCAGGGCCTCTTTTGTCCCCTGAGATTTAACGGATTGCAGAGTGGATGTAACTCTCAGCGGAATGTGACCTGTGGTAGTACAGACGCCACAACAGAACGTCAAAGTAGAGTAGACACTTTTACCCCGGTGTAGTTGAACGCAGCCCAGAAAATGATCTGTGCATGCACAGGCTTGCGGCCGTGAGGATTCTGACCTGTGGTCCTTTGCTGCATGCTCCCTCTCTCTCCCATATATGATCCATGTATGATCCCATATTGTGAATCATACGGGCCACCTTAAATCAAACTACAACTATCCTGTATTTCTCTTGAGGAAGAACCCGCCGTCGTATCACTGATCAGCTGATCACCGGCAAACAAAACCCATCCAGAGTGATACGTCACCTAGGGAGTCTCCCTAATCCCTCTCGGGCCTTTTTTTGTAATGGAAACACAGTGAGTGAACGGCCATTTAAGAGGGCGTGCCCTAAAATTTTTTGAGCGGCCACTCTATAGGGCTAATGGAAACACGACTAATGTCTGTGCCGAAATGTAGAGAAATGCCTGATGTTCAGACTGTGTCCTCTTGTGTGACGAGGAAGCCTATTTCACCTTTATCTATATTTTCTATCAAGATATGTCTTTGTGGCTTCCTCTTATTTGGCCTTAGATTTTTTTGTGTGAGAGCACAAGACAGTACTCTGGCTTTCCAGACGTAGTGTGGGTTTAAAGCCTGCCATCCAGCGCGTGTCTCATGCATCATTCTCTTCCCCTTACACTATCTATTTTGCAAATGTACTATCTCTGCATCTAGGACTTAATGCCTTCCAAGACAATTGTGATTGATTTAAAGAAAAACAAACAAACCAGAAAGTTTTTGTCCCCTATCCCAGAGTGTTAACTTGTGCAGCCAAACCATACTCCAGTACTGGCACGGTGCTGTGGAGATCTGGCAATGCGAGACCTATGGAGCAGAGCCTGAAAGAGGGTGTTGTGTAGTGCAAAAGAAGAATAAGAATTGTGTTATAAAATGTACCTTAGGAGTTGTAATCATCACCTTAAGTTTAACCCCAAGAGTTTCATGTCAAAAGACCATGTTTACAACATCTCACAACATTGTAAGGAAATAAAATTGAAAAAAATTAACAAGCAGCAATTATGGAGATGTAGAACGTAATGTTTTGATTCCCCCAAATGGAATCCCACAGAACCATTTACTGTCTTTCGTTAATTAAGGCCCTTGCAGTATGTTTAGGATTCCTTTCTCATGACACAATTGACTGTTCAGAAGAGTGTCTAATGAAAGAGTTATTACATTTCCATTATCATTAGCGTCATTATAATAACAAGCTAATGATCAGGTCTCGTGAGTGTATCTCTGACTCTCACACACGCAGACACACCTACACAGACACTGTCCCAGGGGCAATCTGTGGAAACATGCCCCCAACTATCTTGATCTCATGTGTGAACAGAGGTTTGGCTCCCCTTTGTTTGGGCTTGTATCACACCAAGTCCCAAAGAGGAATGGTTCGAACATGACCTCATCAGGCAGAACAAAAGACAGAGTGAAGCAGAAGAGATAGAGACGGGATGGGAGGAGCAGAGCTGTATCAAGGGAGCCAGGGCTAAAGCCTCTGCCGATGTTTTAGAGATTAGGATTTGGGAAGTAAATACGTCTAATTGGGAGGAGAAGGGAGAAAGGAAGGAAGGAAGGAAGGGAGGTAAGTGGGTGGGAGGGAAATTCACAGTGGAAGGAAGGTAGCAATAGCAATGTGAAGAGATGGTAAAATTAAAGCAGGTCAAGCTTAGCTTCAGCTGAGGATTAGTTGCTTATTAGGTGCTTATTAAATTGCTACATGCTCTCTCTCTCTCTCTGTAAAGGCCTAAAGATCACTTAGTCCTCTTTAGATAATTCAGGACTGCATCAGCAACAAAAGCTATAATACACATTGCTATTAGTTAGTCTAGAAACCATATCCGGCTGTTAAGTCGTGACGTAACGTCCTTTTAAAATATGATTTCCGGGTCCAGGCCTCATATTTCTACAACGCTGCAGCGCCATGTTCCCTGTTGTTTGAACAGATCTCAGTTTTTAGAAAACAACGTAATTGTCATTTTACCTCTTTATTATCGATGAGAAAGATGTCTAACTGTCAAAAGAGGTGATCATTAATGTTCACATGTTCAGCCGTTTTACTTCAATGGAGCGTTTGGACCCGGAAATCGTATTTTTAAAGGGTGCTACGTCAGACTTAACAGCCTGGAGTCAGCTACCTTTTGATATGAAGTGCCATTTTTACATGTTCTCCACAATCAGTGTGCCATATCACAGCTACCAACCCCAGTCCTGACCACTCCAGGAGCCCCCCCATGTTCTGTGAAGAAGGCAACAAGTGCTGGCCAAACAGAGGCAGAGTAGAGTGGGCCTTCATGAATGTGGATAGGGAAAAGGTAGTGATGTCCAAACAAAGCTTAATTAGGCTACAAATTACTAGTCCTCAAGCCTTTTTCCTTCAAACCAAGAGTGCCATCAAGTGGCTTCACAAAATAAAGAAAATGCTTCATGAAGTGTCACTTCACTTAGAAAAAGTCAGTCAAACTACTGTAAATAAGAGGCAATGCACCTGCCAATGGCTGTGAAAGATTAATTTGGCATGTGGATGATAGCACTACAACCTTTCCCCAAACTTTTCTTGCACACTTACTGCTGGGCTATTGGTTAAGCTGCCACGTGCCATCTTGCACTATCCACATTCAGCATGACTATCACCACAGGTGGTTCACTCGCCTGCATTCGCCCATCAGAAACTGTGCCCTTATGCTGTGAAGCTATTTTGGCTTAGCAAAAATATATATTTGAAACTGAAGGTTTGAAATCTGAAGGTCTAAATTTGCTGAGAATCACACATTAACATGCTTTTACTATAATGTAAATATTTTAATATATACATTCCATTTGCATGATACATCATCTACACTCAGCAGCATATATGCGGTATTTTGCCATCTGCGAACCTTCAGTACAACACTGAGCTGGGTTTGGTCTCTTCATACACAACTGTGTTTGGAACAGCTGTTAATAAGTCCAAAATGATTAATGTGTCTGGCTGAAAAGTAAGTGATAAATCACCACACCATAATAAAGTTTACTCATCCCTTTTGTAATGTTTTTTTAGCAACCCAATAGCACACAGAAGGTTGGATACTCCCTCATTGTCATTACATGTGTTCCCTTGGTCATTTTTGTTTTATTTGAACAAAGATCTTGTGACCTGATATTAGCTGCTACATTTATTTTATTCAATATATTTGTAAGTTGACATATTTCATTTTCAGGTCCCGGTACTACAGATGGGGAACATAGTTTTATATAGGAGGAGAGGATGTGGTTGAAAGCCTCATCGAACTACAGACCTATTACTAAACTAAATGACTGCCGGATAACTATGTTGTTTGCCAAAACTACAGATATGACGTCTATTTAATGTTGTGAAATGGTCATAGTATTAATAAAGTGGTTAGCGTTGTGAAACTGGACAACTTGGTTAAGTTTCGGCATCTAAACTACTTGGCTAGGTTTAGGGAAAGATCATGGTTTGGTTCAAATGAGTAGATTTGTTATTGACATATTTATGTCCATTCTCTCCATGACTTGGTTGTGTACTCACATTGGTTACGTTGGTTTAAAAAAAAGTCTAAACTTACTTTAGTTTTCACACAGAATACAAACAGTGGTGTCCTGGGTGAAAGTTATGTCTCTGTCTGACCAGTCCATCACCCCAGCCTCCTCCTCCCAGATCAGTGCCTTTAACACTTACTACTCTGCCCTTCATAATTGGTACGTTTTATTTGACGGTATCTTACAGGTGATCTTCCCGTGGGACTGTGGGAGGATGGGCTTTGCAAGGACTCAAAGATGTGCTGAGAGAACTTCTTTCACAGGGTTGTCTTAAGATAATGGGAGTATTGCCTCAGATGCCCATACTGGTTTTCTAGGCTATGGTCAAGCAATTAACTGGAGAGCTAGTTTTAGTATCCTTGGGATGTTGCACTGCTTGCCGAAAGCCATTTTCCAATGGTTTTCTATTCTTGGTTGGCACACAGGCAGCAGGGTTTCAGCAGTGTTAAATTGATTACTTTTTAAGCCCTGTTGAATATCACATATAAAGCAATTTAATACCTTTGTCGGCTTCATACTGGCCAAAAAGTTAAAAGATGTAAGGACAAAAAGGCCAATGATTCCTGATCATATAAGTAATCAATGAATGTGACATGGACTCAAATAGGTGGCAGAAAATTAAGTGATGGATTTGCCAATTAATGAATTTACGCTTGCCCATTATGAGTCGATGAGCTTCCTACAGTAGCCACTGTGGCTGGCAGTAACAGCAGTGTTTACCACAGGTCTAATAGTGCTGACTGAAACTCCATAAAAAAGATTCAGCTTCTTGCATGCTTGATTCACTATTGCCAATCCTGCTTGTAATTCATAGATGTGTAACATCTTCCGACAGCCCTCAACCACATTTAAAAAAAGTTATAACTTATGTTACTCCAGCAGGCCAGAGAAAATATCCAAGACCTTTTGTAAATTAAATTTAGGTGGCACTGAATATGATGCTTTTAAGACTTTTCAAGATCTGCTGATACCCTGGCAGTCAGGGGTTACTGTCTTTTCCTAAATGTACAGGTCTGACAGGGTTGGCATTATGCGATAGATTGCCTGGATGAAAAATCAAATGGGGTCTGGCTTAGTGTCCATAGTCCACACAAGGCTTTCCTTTTCAAACCCCCCTCACATTTAATCCAACTCCACTCTTCCTCAAGGACATGGTCTTGCTTAAAATACCGCTGACGGGTCCTTAATGCTGGGGTCATTGAAAGAGAGGTCATATAAGAACATCTATTTCTGTATCTTTGTTTGGCATACCAGCTGATGCGTTTAATATTTCAACTATCATATAGCATGATAAAAATTGGTAATTATTTGTGGTAATTGACATATAAAGTGGATAAAAAATGTTTCTTGGCAGTCTGTATGTAAGCATTCAGGGACATGGTTCATGTGTTTGTTTTGATTACAGTTTCCAGATGTTGCGGTCTCTGCCCCTGCACTGCATTAAATAGTTGGGTTGTTGATATTAAAGTCAAAGCTATTAAGGTTCTCCTTTACAGACCGCAAAACAAATGGTGTGCCCTATTTCCCAGATGGCTTTGGACATAGTGAGGAATTTTCAAAGATCTGGGGCCTCATGTACTAAGAATTGCGTGGATTTCTTACTGAAACATGGCGTACGCTAGAATCCAGAAACTGTCGTACGCACAAAAAAAATCAGATGTATCAAAATGTGCATACGCATGGATCCAAGCACTTTTCCTTTGTACATCCCAATCAACGTGGAATTAAATTAAATTCAATTCAATTTTATTTACAGTGTCAAATCATAACCAAAGTTATCTCAGGACACTTTACAGAGTAGGTCAAGACCCAACAATTCCCCCATAGAGTACGGTGGCAACGAAAACCTTCCCTATAACAGGCAGGAACGTCGGACAGACCCAGCTCTGTGGAGGACGGCCATCTGTCTTGACCGGTTGGGGAGGAAGAAAAGGAGAGAGAAAGAGAGAAACACAAAGATAGACAAAAGACAGAGAGACTGACACACTTTCAGAGATGCAAGCAGCCAGCGAGTAACAGTAACTATAACAATATCTATAGTAATGTGAACATGACCCACATGTTATGGCAGTCTGCATAGCAGAACAGCAGGAACACGCACATCTAAGGTGACAGAACATGAAAATGAAAATAATTATGACAAAATGATGAGTAGGGGCAATAGCAGCTACGATACAGCAAGACATACCACTGATGGTGTTTTTATGGCTACGCATTTTATAATTTATAAAAGTAGTAACAGAATAAATGACTAATAGTTATTGAAGTAGCAGGAAGCGTCAGCAGGCACCACCACGATCAGCAGAGACCTGCACACAGGACCAGGGCAGCAGGCATCACCACCATCAGCAGGGACCAGCACACAGGACCACGGCAGCAAGCACCACCACGATCAGCAGAGACCAACAATCAGGTCCACAGCAGCAGGCACTAACACGATCGGCAGAGACCTTCATACAGGACCACAGGACCACAGCAACAGGCATCACCACCATCAGCCGAGACGTGCGCGCAGGACCAGGGCAGCAGGCAGCACCCCCATCAGCAGGAACCTGATACACAGGACCAAGGCAGCAGGCACTACCACCGTCAGCAGAGACCTACACACAGGACCAGGGCAGCAGGCACCACCAGCACCAGCAGAGACTAGCACACAGGACCACGGCAGCAGGCACCACCCCCATCAGCAGGGACCTGATATACAGGACCAAGGCAGCAGGCACTACCAAAATCAGCAGTGACCCACAGGACTACGGCAGTAGGCACCACCACGATCAGCAGAGACCTCAGAGATGACAAAGCACAAACAACTCCAGGGAAGAAGTTGAATTAATAACATGCATTGATGAGACATGAATGACATAGAGAGGAGAGAATCTCAGAGTAATTAGGAAAGGTAATATTTCCCCTTGCAGACTAGGCTTATAGCAGCATCATTAAACTGAACGGACGCAGCTTTAAGAATAACAACAGCAACACAGCTGAGAGCTCGTAAGCCCTAGCTGCTTTATCAAAAAGGAAAGTTTTAAGTTTACTCTTAAATATGGGGACAGTGTCTGCCTCCCGAATAACACTTGGGAGTTGGTTCCACAAGAGAGGAGCTTGGTAGCTAAAGGCTCTGCCTCCCCTTCTATTTTTGGAGACTCTAGGAACGACGAGTAGCCCTGCATTCTCAGAGCGCAGCGATCTAGTTGGGTGATACGGTACTATGAGCTCTTTAAGATACGACGGGGCCAGACCAATAAGAGCTTTATAGGTAAGGAGAAGGATTTTAAAGTCTATTCTAGATTTTACAGGTAGCCAGTGCAGAGAAGCTAATACAGCAGAAATATGTTCTCTTCAATTTGTTTTAGTTAGTACACGAGCTGCAGCATTTTGTACCAACTGGAGACTCTTAACAGACTTATTGGAGCAGCCTGATAATAAGGAGTTGCAGTAGTCCAGCCTAGAAGTAACAAATGCATGGACTAGTTTTTCTGCATCTTTCTGAGACATAATGTTCCTAATTTTTGCAATATTACGCAGGTGAAAATATGCAGTCCTTGTTGTTAGTTTTATGTGAGAATCGAAGGACATATCCTGATCAAAAATAACAACCAGATTCCTTTCTGTGGTGCTGGAGGACAACACAACATCATCCAGAGTAACAATGTCTTTAGCTATTGAGTTTCGGAGGCCTTTGGGGCCAAGTACAATAACTTCAGTTTTATCTGAGTTTAACATCAGAAAATTGCTGGTCATCCAGCTTTTTATTTCCTAAATGCACATTTGAAGTTTATCTACCTGATGGGTTTCATCTGGTTTGATCGATAAATATAATTGTGTATCATCAGCATAACAATGAAAATTTATGGAGTGCTTCCTTATAATATTTCCTAAGGGAAGCATATATAAGGAGAATATAATCGGTCCAAGGACAGAGCCCTGTGGGACTCCGTGACTAACTTTAGCGTGCATGGAGGATTTGTTGTTAACATGTACAAACTGAGATCTATCTGATAAATATGACTTAAACCAGCTCAGTGCGGTTCCTTTAATGCCGATCAGATGCTCTAGTCTGTGTAGCAGGATGTGATGGTCAATAGTGTCGAAGGCAGCACTAAGATCTAGTAAGACAAGCACAGAGACAAGTCCTTTGTCTGAAGCTATTAGAAGGTCGTTGGTAATTTTTATCAGTGCTGTCTCAGTGCTATGATTCGCTCTAAATCCTGACTGGAAGTCCTCAAGTAACTCATTATTATGTAAAAAGTTGCACAACTGATTGGCAACTAATTTCTCGAGGATCTTAGAGAGAAAAGGAAGGTTAGATATAGGTCTATAGTTGGCTAGTACCTCAGGATCAAGAGTGGGCTTTTTAAGAAGAGGTTCAATTACAGCTACTTTAAAAGACTGTGGTACATAACCTGCTGATAAAGACATGTTAATCATATCTAATACAGGAGTGCTAATTAAAGGTAACACTTCTTTAAGTAACCTAGTTGGAATAGAGTCTAGGAGACAAGTAGAAGGCTTTGATGCTGAAATAGTAGAGGTTAATTTGTTAAGGTCGACTGTAGAAAAGCAGTCCAAGAATATATCAGGTCGTACAGTTGTTTCTAAGGTTCTTGGGTTCGATGAAAGATTGGTGCCAAGCGAGTTGATTTTGTCTCGAATAGTTATAATTTTGTCATTAAAGAAGGTCATGAAGTCGTTACTAGTGAAGGTTATAGGAATACATGGCTCAATAGAGCTGTGGCTCTCTGTCAGCCTGGCTACAGTGCTGAAAAGAAATCTAGGATTGTTCTTATTCTCCTCTATTAAAGATGAGTAATAGGCAGCTCTGGCATTACGGAGGGCCTTCCTATATGTCTTTAGACTTTCATGCCAAGCTAAGTGAGATTCCTCCAATTTAGTAGAGCGCCATTTACTTTCTAATTTTCGCGATATTTGTTTTAGTTCACGGGTTTGTGAGTTATACCACAGAGCTAACTTCCTCTGTTTTATTTTCTTCTTTTTTAAAGGAGCAACAGAGTCAAGTGTTTTTCTTAGTGAGCAAGCAACACTGTCAACAAAATGGTCAATTTCAGAGAGACAAACGTTAGTGCAGGACTCTTGAATATTAGGATAAGGCATTAAAGTAAATGCAGATGGAATCGCTTCCTTAAATATAGTTACAGCACTATCAGATAAACATCTAGTGTAGACACTTTTGCCCAGAGGTGAGTAGTCGTGTAATATGAATTCAAAAGTTATTAAATAATGGTCTGATAAAATAGGATTATGTGAAAAGACTATTAAGTCATTGATTTCCACACCATAAGCCAAAACAAGGTCGAGGGTGTGATTGAAACAGTGAGTAGGTTTATGTACACACTGACTAAAACCAATCGAATCTAATAGAGAGATAAACGCGGTACTAAGGCTATTATTAACAACGTCCACATGAATATTAAAATCTCCTACAATGATTACTTTATCAGATTTAAGGACTAAATTTGATAGAAACTCTGAGAATTCAGACAGAAATTCAGAGTAGGGACCGGGAGCCCGGTACACTATAACGAGTATAATCGGCTGCACAGTTTTCCAGGTTGAATGTGAAAGACTAAGAACAAGACTTTCAAATGAATTATAATTTAGTTTAGGTTTAGGGTTTATTAATAGGCCTGAGTCATAAATAGCTGCAACGCCTCCTCCTCGTCCACTGCCTCGAGGAATATGAGTATTAATATGACTGGGAGGAGTGGATTCATTTAGGCTAACATATTCTTCGGGACGCAGCCAGGTTTCAGTCAGACAGAGAACATCAATATGGTTATCTGATATCAAATCATTTATTAATACAGCTTTAGATGACAGAGATCTGATGTTTAAAAGTCCACATTTTATTCTCTGATTTTGTTGCATTATCGCAGATTTGGTGTTGATTTGCATCAAGTTTTTCTGTATAGCTCCTCTTCTGTTCATTTTTGATTTAATTAATGTAGATGATCGTGGGGCACACAGCGTTTGTATAGGATACTGAGCTGTAAAGTGATCCACAGAGCTCGCGGAGAGTTGTGTAAGACTGCAGCTATGCTTGCTGTGTGCTTGCGGTAAGGGCAGCGCAGAGAGGTGAATTAAACTCTGACTCTGCATCCTGATCCCAACATTGGGAATTGAGCGCACATGTAGAAGTGCTCCACTCCTCCCTGTCAACGCCCCCATTTAAATATGCACATCAATTTAAATAGGGCCTGCACCTGGGATTCCCTCTCTGCACCATCAGATTTAAACAATGAGTAAAGGTAAGAACTTCAACGAGTCTGAGCTCGAAACTTTATTAAATGAAGTGGAGACCCGAAGAGCTGTTTTATTTGGTAGCCTCTCTTCAGGGATAAACACAAAGAAAAAGAAATTTGAGTGGGAATGTGTGTGTGAGGCAGTGAACGCTGTGGGGTCGGAGCAGCGCACACCCACTGAAATAAAAAAAAAAAAAGGTCCAAGGTGGAGGTGAAGCAGAGGATTTCGGCCCACTGCCGATGTATCCCCGCAACGGGCGGGGGGACAGGTGGGGAGGAACTGACACCTTTTGATCAGAGAGTGGCGTGTGGGAGTTGTGGGGGCCTATGAAGGCGACACAGATCATCCTCAAGGTAAATGTGTTAAACTCAAAAATGTCATTATATTGGTCGTACAATAGGCTGCTCACATTACACATGCTCGTGCGTTAAGTTGCCAGGATATAAACACATTGACCCATGTTTAATTACTTCATTTATTTTATTATTTCTCAATAGACGAACCGGGAGAGGGCTCCTCCCTCTGCACCGTGCGCCCTGGCGTCTCCACCGGGACCTCCACCGGCACCTCACACCCTGGCTCCTCCACCAGCACCTTGCACCCTGGCTTCACCACTGGCTCCTCCAGCACCACGCGCCCCGGCGACTCCACGCCAGCTGCTGACTTCCACCCGACTGGCCGTGTCCTTTCACAAGCTCCGCTGGAATCACAGGAGGAAATAATGAGAGCAATCCGTGGCGTCAGTGATCGTCTAGATCAAATTGTCAATGCACTGGGAGATAATTGTCACGCAATAAATGCACTTAAAAAGTAAATTGTGTCCTTGCCTCTTTACATCGTTAAAATCAGATGCTGCCGGGCCCGTATCGCTTCGCGAGGTGGGTCGAGGTTGGCGGGTCCAGCATGGTTCCTCTGGTGGGGGGATGTGCTCTGGCGGTATGCCATCGCGGTGTGCCAAGTTGCGCAGGACACCACAGGCCAGCATGATGCGGCACACCTTCTCAGGTGTGTACAGCAGCACCCCGCCCGACCTGTCGGGACGAGGCCAGTGCCCCTTCAATAGGCCAATTGCCCCCTCCACCACTGCCCGAGTTCGGGAATGGCGGTCGTTGTATATCCCCTCTTGGTCGGTGCCGGGGTTAGTGAGAGGGGTCAACAGCCACGTTCTCAGGGGGTAACCACTATCCCCTGGAGTCAAATGAAGGAAGAATACAACATGTGAAATAGATTTAATTTGTTCATGCACCACTTGATTAAATCACTTACTTTTCTAAAGATATATACAGTATATATACACTACTGTTCGTGGGAAAACAAACAGGACAAAACAACTTAATTACAAGGATTGACAAGACTGATCACACTTGACATATTAATGATTGCAGAGGTGCGCCGTGGCTACTGCAGTGTGACATTTCCAACTTTACGCACGCGTTTGAGACAAATACTGAACACAAGGAGACAAAAAAAGGCTTAATAGATAGCTCTGCCACACTATTTTCACCAGGGAAAAACAAATACACACATTTCAATGCACGTGCCCAAACGGGCATTGTGCTGGTTTAAATTCGGGGCGCAATTAAATGGATGAATTATTTACTCACCGAGAAGCCACCCATCGCTCACCGTGCCAGCCTCCAACCTGTTACCAACAATGCTATTGGTTAGAATGAACGAGTCATGTGTTGAACCAGGCCACCTTGCCACGATGTTGATGAGCTGCATTTGCGCATCACATATTATTTGAACATTTATTGAATGAAAATGTTTCCTGTTCACAAAAACAAATACATCCTGTGATGCGCTTTTATAGCAACATGTGTGCAGTCAATAGTTCCGATTACATTAGGGAAACCGGCTCTTGCTGCAAATTGCGCTTTAATGTTGGCCTGTTCAACAGCATTGTATGGGAATTTGATGTTCCTAGATGACATTCTTATGATCCCGTCCCACATAGCTGGCATGGCTCGGCTCAGAGTGGACTGGCACACTCCTGACCGGTCGGCCAGTTCCCTCTGGAAGGCTCCTGTTGCCAGAAACCCAAGAGTGGTCAGCACCTGTGTGGGAATGGACAAGCCCTGGCTCCTGGCTGTGTGTCGTTCTAGGGCTGGCCGCAGCTCTGTGCACAGCTCCAGTAACACTGGCCTCGGCAACCTGAAACGACTCATGAGCCAGTTGTTGTCATTTGCCAACAGATCTTACCGTTCTCTAAACACCCTCTCACATCTGATATAACCATTTGCGATGTCTTCTAACAAGGCCAAGGCTGCCATTGGTAATGCCATTTTTTCATCACTTTGCGCATGCTTTTATATCCATCCATATGATTGCAAACATGTGTGTGTTAATTGTCCATTGATGTGTCCCCAATGTGCACATTACACTGAGGATTAATTGTTTTCACATAATTAACAGTTTCCCAGCATCACCTCTAGCTGAATCTGTTCTTCAACAGATTTGATGAAAGGGCTCTGGACAACCCCCCCGCGGCTCCTCCACAACCATCCACCTCCAAACCTCCAGTCCTGCTGACACCCGCCCCTCAATTCCTTCCTGGTTTTGCCCTACCTGCCCCCTCCCCCCCGCCATCACCTCTCTCAACCCCCTAAAACACACAGAGCAGACAGACCTTCACCATAGAGCAGGTGAGGAAGGAGTTGTGCAGACTCCGCCCAGGCAAGGCAGCAGGTCCCGATGGTGTCAGCCCGAGGGTCCTAAAAGCATGTGCGACCCAGCTGTGTGGAGTACCGCAGTACATCTCCAACCTCAGCCTGAGTCTTGAGAAGGTCCCTGTTCTGTGGAAGACATCCTGCCTGGTCCCAGCGCCTCCGAAGACTACAGACCGGTGGCGCTGACGCACCTGATGAAGTCCCTGGAGAGGCTGGTTCTTTCACTTCTTCGGCCCTTGGTCAGCTCATCACTGGACCCTCTACAGTTTGCCTACCAGCCAAGTCTAGGTGTGGAGGACGCTATCATCTTCCTGCTCAACCGTGCCTGCACCCACCTTGACAGAGCTGGAACCACAGTGAGAATCTTGTTCATGGACTTCTCCAGTGCGTTCAATACCATCCGGCCTGCTCTGCTGGGACGTAAGCTGACGGCGATGCAGGTGGACCTTCCCCTGGTTTCCTGGATTACGGATTACTTGACGGGTCGACCACAGTATGTCAGACTGCAGGACGGAGTGTCTGACACTGTGGTCAGCAGTACTGGAGCTCCACAGGGAACTGTTCTTTCCCCATTTCTGTTCACCCTGTACACCTCAGACTTTCAGTTCCTCTCGGAGTTCTGCCACCTGCAGAAGTTTGCTGACGATTCTGCAATTGTTGGCTGCGTCAGTGAGGGAAAAGAGGAGGAATACAGGGGTGTTGTGGACTCCTTCGTCGACGGGTTGCAGCTAATCACCTGATTCTAAACGCCACCAAGACTAAGGAGCTAGTGGTGGGTTTCCGCAGGAGTAAATCTGCCCCCACACCCATCTCCATCAACGGCGTGACTGTGGATGTTGTCCAGGATTACAAATACCTTGGAGTATACCTGGACAACAAACTGGACTGGTCCAAGAACACTGAGGCTGTCTACAAGAAGGGCCAGAGTCGTCTCTATTTCCTGAGGAGGCTCCGGTCATTCAATGTATGTAACACCATGCTGAGGATGTTCTACCAGTCAGTGGTAGCCAGTGCCATCTTCTTTGCTGTTGTGTGCTGGGGCAGCAGACTGAGGGCAGCAGACGCAAAGAGGATCAGTAAGATCATCAGGAAGGCTGGCTCCGTCCTGGGGGTCACACTGGACTCTGGTGGCGGTGTCTGAGAGGCGGATGCTGTCTAAACTGCACAGCATCCTGGACAACAACTCTCGCCCTCTTCACCAGCTGCTGACCTCCAGCAGAAGCACCTTCAGCCACAGACTAATTCTCCCCCGCTGTCATACTGAACACCAGAGGAAGTCTTTTCTTCCGGCGGCCATCAAACTTTATAATTCATCTCCCCCTGGTCAGGTAAGGAACAGTGGAGACACTGTATCCTGAAAATGTCACTTGGTCACTTTATATCATTACTGCACCACTTTATTCAGTTGTACTGTCACTTGTTTCAGTAAGAAATGCTGCTATACCACACTGTTACTTTATATCTCCACTACATCACTTTATTTATTTATTAATGGTACTGTAACTATCTGCTGCTACACTTACTGTGCTTTAGGACATGCTGCTACATTTCACTGTGGTTTACTGTAACTTCTGTACGAAATGCTGCTACACTCCACTGTGCCATACGGTCACTTAGTTATGTAGGAAATGCTGCTACATTTTTTTTAACATTTTTAACACTTATAACTTATCGCTCCTTCTCACTTATTAGTTTGTACTTATTTCATTTCAATCTGCTGCTAAACTGAACAGTGCGTATTGTTGTATATTGTATATACCTATGATGTCTGTTGCACTCTGTCACACTTAGTTCATTGCTTGATTTATCCGATGTTAGCTTTATTTTGATTTGATTTATGTTTATGCTTATTGTTACTCTGATCCTTTTCCACCTTTGTATTGAAACTGTTGCAAAATAATTTCCCTCAGGATAAATAAAGCTTCTTGAATCTTGAATCTTGAATAGGTGTCGCCAAAGAAACAATAGCTGTAGAAAAGGTGCGTACGCCAGCCATGAAGCTTAGGCCACGTTTTTGTGTGTACGCAACATTGATACACGAGGCCCCTGGTGTTTAGAGAAGAAAGATATTCTCTTTCTGTTTTTTATATAGACAGTAAAATAAATCTTGTGCATCACTGAAGATATTTACAATAATTAGTTTTTTTTTGTTATTTTTACAATTAAGCACTTCATAAATCTTTAAAATGTTGTGGACATTGATCTTACAACCATACAAAACCAAATTAAATTTAATTATAACTTATACTTCTGCAAGCTTAATACTGGGGTCTGAAATTGTCATACATTTTGTCTTTCTATCAAGAGCCAAATAAACAGGCTGGTGTTTGCTATTTGAAACTTGTCAATATGATCTGCTAAGAAATGCACGTTTCCAACGATATTGTTTAAAATCTATTGAGTCTTGTTAAGTAATCAATCAGCACATTTAATTATTGATGATGAGGTGACAATGATTAAAAAAAAGCTTGTGATTTGGCTCAGTACATCCCGGACATGAACGGCAATGGGAAACCAACCCTGCTCGCCCGGGTGAAAATCCTGTGTTTTGGGACCCATTCACTACCCCAACCTGCCTCCTTGAGCAAAGATATGCTGTCTTATACTAAGTTTCCTGCTTTCAATATGTGGAATACACACAAAATAAATATGTGCACAAATTACTTACATTACTTACTCGGGTGTCTGACAAAAACAACCTTGTAGCCTATGAGGAACAATCCAGGGCAAAAAAGTACAGGAAGCACTTTTTATGAGCTCAGATCTGCTCTCCTCTGATTGTGACACAGTAAGATTCATAAATATTTTGGTAAGAAAGAAATATGAAATATTTATCTAAATCGGGGGTGGGGGTTATGCCCCATGCCCACAGCCCAACCCGACGGGAAATTACACCCTTAAATGGTAGTGAAGGGAATAGAACCGTTTGGAAATCCCCTAGCATGAACTTTTCATGTTTACACTTGAATTGACCTAAAATGGACCTACTTTTAAGAGATTGAAAAAGTTGCTTTGCTGTAATTATGTTGTTTCAAGACAAAGAACAATGACTCTGTTTACTGTCATGTTGAGTAATGCTGACCAGTGCAGTCAGCTGTTTTTTTTTTTTCAGACAATAGTGGAGTTCAGTCACTCCCAAGAACTGTGTCTGGGCCTGGATGGATGAATTTCACTTCGTAGAAGGAGAAATGCTATAAAGTTATGGTGCATTTCACTTTAAACAGTTTCGATTAAACCTTCAGACTGTGACCTTAACCCCATCCATCCTGTGGCGTGTACATCTGAAGGACTCTGTTGCACACGTCTCTACAATAAACAGTCATTTATGTTCAAGAGAATCTGAAAGATGATGTTTTTGTACATAGTTTAAATATGATGCCAGGGAAAGTATTTTCATTATTTTACTGTACTCCTCTCAGGGTTCTTATGCTAATATGTTCTTGTGCTAACCAAGGCTTTGTGTTTCCGAGGTTAGCATCAGAAAATCTAATAAAATTGAGAGTTTCTGCAGATACAGATGACCTTGGTCATGGGAATAAAACTGTACAGGGAATGAAAATACAGGGAATAATAAACATTCTGCTTTTTATTTTCATTTTTTTCTGTTCAGTTTCCCTGGCTGGCATTAAGACCATCACTGGAAGACTTTATCAGCTGTAGTTAATAAAGTAACTTTGGTAAGTGTTGAAGAAGACACACACTATGTTTTTGGTATTCAGGTATGAAAATGTATGTTAGATGTGTTTCTGCCGAGTAAAAAGAGTGATGCGTCTATCTCTTGGAAAGCAGACCGGAAAGCGCTAAAACAAAGCATTTCAAACAGAGGATGAACACAGGTGTATTCAGACAGACAGTATGAGAAGAAGAGTGTGTTGATTCAACATTAAAGCATTTAAACAGGTTTTAGTAGAAACACAAAATACAAGTATGAACCTGAAAATGAGCAGAATATGCAACCTTTAAAACTAAGTACGTCTTAATTGACACATTGTTTAGTCTTGGGAAATACATTTCAATACGCTTTTAGTGACCTAAAAACAGAAATTCAGAACCATTCAGAGTGAACATTCACCCTAATGACAAAAAGCATGTAATCATTATGTTACTTACTACAGTAATTAAATGCAATTAACTGTTCAAGTATTAGATCACATAACTTATTGATACTTATTAGTTTTTTTATTTTGTAGGGCAGCTTTGAGATTCGACAGGAAAGGGAGAGAGAGCTGGAATGACATGCAGGTAAGGACTCAGGCCTTGGTACCTGGGGCACATGCTCAACCAGGTGAGCTACTAGGATACCCCTATTATAACACTAAATTCTACACAAATGTACCCATCAAGTGCTTTTTTCTTGGGTTGTCCTGTACTGATATTACTTATATTTTCTGTAATAATTAGAGGTGAAATGCTCTGTGTATACTGTCCTCAACAGTTTGCAACTGAACATTGAGTTTAGTACGCAACTTTCTTGGTTCAAGCTCCCCTGTGTACCAAATAATGCACTCTGGTAACATAAATAGGACATACCGTACATTGCAAAGTGTGAGTTTCAACCTTTTATGGTTCTGGACAAATTATATGGAGGGTGTGCTATATTTCTCATTTTCTAGGCCCCTTCATAGAAATCTCCTCCTAGACTACTGTATACTGTATGTCAATTTGACGGCGGGACAGCTGCCAGAACCGCTGCTTAACAGACCTTGTGGTGAGATTGTTTTGTCCATTACTGTTTCTAGGTTCAAGAATAAGCTCTATAACTCAACTTCATGTTCTGTGTTGATCCTTGAGGCAAGAGTATGAATCTAGGGCCTAATTGCACAATGTGACTGAATTCAAAGTCTGGCGCTGTCAAACATTTGGATTACACATTTTGACATGACACGACCATGGAAACCAACATGATCTGTAATGGTGATTGGTTCCAACGCTACAAATGAGAGAAGACAAGCTTCAGGATTCTTACAACCACATAACATGGAGTGTTAGGCAACTCGTTGTTTTGTTGTTGTAAAGAAACTGTTTTTCAAGGCTGAACAACAGTGGTGTCAAATGTTGGCAAACTATCTTCCAACAGATGGTGAATGCTTTTCTTCAATCATTTTGTAATAAATCAGTCTAATTTAATATACTGTATCTGTGGAAAAGAAATACATGTTGCCAAAAGAAAATAATCCTTCGTTTACATTTTGTTTATTTATAACTGAGGCTCACAGAAGGTTTTACTACTGTAGGTCAACTGGATTAAAGCCAAAGGCACCATAATGTATACTGTGATATACTATTTCAGTGTACTTGAGCTCCCCTAAAGTCCTGGACTCAAAGACAGTGGAAGGAATGGGAAAATGACACCTAAGAAAACATTCCACGAGGGGACCCTGCTCACGCTCAGGCTGGTGTCCCCGGCATTCCCCACATGTCCGATGAAGCTGTACGAGCATATTAGCATTCTACTGACATGGGAAGGTAACTAGACCCGAGGGAATGCCTGTGGAGCTGCAACCAGAGCTGGTAATCATTTATTTCCAGGCATGCTGCTGCCAGAGATGGGCCTACACATATTTCTTTGGAGCCTCGCTGAGTTAGTTGTGGTAAGGAAAACTGACAGATTGGGATAGCTTTTTAGTACACTCGTAGGGTATACAGTGGAGGGAGGGATGTTTTTTTTATATTTGAATTTCGTTAAATAAATGGTTTGACATTTTGTCTAAACGACATTTTCTTATGCCGAGTGTAGCTCATTGTGTAATACACTGATTTAAAGCCACTGGAATCCAAAATCCTTCTTAGTATGTAATTTAGGAGTGTATGTACATACACTAAGCATATAAAAATTATTGAAAAATCCAAATTCTAAATATTGTCGTTTTAGTCCTTTTAACTGGTTTTGGATTTGAAGTGGGCATGGTTATATTCATTAAAAAATGACGTCGTATTATGTGACATCATTTTTCTTATATATGCTCTCTTCTTTTCAGAGTCAACTCAATATTCTCTCTAACCCCGCGCAACTTTTGAAAGTATAGCTTGCTATATATTGCCTATATTTGATCTATCTTGCTATCATCAGCTATATATTTATCTATAGTTAGTGTTCTACCTATCTATTAATTTATATATTTATAAATATTTAGTGTTCTAGCTAGCTGTTATCTATCAAACAGTTATATAGCTCTGCCACATCACGCCTGTGTGTGTGTGTGTGTGTGTGTGTGTGTGTGTGTGCTGTCCCTGGGTGCACAAACACCAGCTAAGAAAACAGCCTCCTTTTATTACGCATCTACGGTGAAGTCCACCGGAGAAACAGTTGACTATGTTTTATATGAGCTGCTGTGGACTCGACCAAATAAACACCCGTATATGCAGCCCTCATTTCCCCAAAGACCGGTTCAACAGTTTCGGCTAAAGGATCAGTCTATGATCTGGATCTGCCTCATCTATTACATAGACACGTACACATGGAGGTTGATCATGTGAGTATCAACCATAGCTAAAGTTAAGATATACATTAGTGACTAAGTAGTGTATTATTAGACTATATTTGATGTTAATGTTATCTAACAGTTGCAGTAACTTCGGTGATTAATAGCTAAACTATCATGAGTGTAATGTACACTGTGATGTGGCGTGTCTTGAGCAAACATGAATTCATTTGGCCAGGTAATCACTGCTAACGTCACCTACTGTAAAGTGTGTAAGATAACATATCAGATGACATCAGTTTAGTGGGTAGTTTGTTTAGTCCCTCTTAGCTGTGGTGTTGTTTATTAACGTTAGCAGGCTGTGCATTCACCACCTAGATACATTCTCAGAACTAAATTTGGCCGACAATCTGAGATTAATTTCAGAATTATCTTTCACCCGCACAGATGCTTGCACTGACATCCCGGAGCAACATTACTTCATCACTCATCGTAAGAGATGCCAGACTGATACAGACCTGTGGAGCCAGTCTGTGAGCACACAGCTGTCCGAAGAAACTGTGGAAAAGAAAAGCAACCAAGGTAGAAAGCTTATAATGCTTTTGTGAAAACTATTTAATTGGTAACATTGTTAAATACAATAGCCATGGTGTCTAATGTTCTTTCTATTATGGGTTGTAGCTGTTTACCTGCTCATTAGCTCTGTCTGTGTCATAGAACATTTGTTGTATGTTTCTTCTTACGCAGACCTCCACAGTCATCATTGTGAATAATAGTTGTAATATACTATTATAATTTGTATTTTTAGAATATAAAATGTAAACACTTAATATTACTATGTTGCTGCTCATGGAGGAATTGCTGGGTCTCTGTAAATCATGAATAACTCAGTGTTGTCTAGACTCACACTATGTATGTATCTTCAGATAATTTATGTTAGGATTTGGCACTATTAATAAAATTGAGCTGAATTGATTAAAGCCTCACTTTTTCATTTAACGCTTTGTGTTTATGTAGGCATGATAAAAGAAATACGTGGATGTGGCAGTGGGGTGTGGTTAAGGTGTCGACTGCTGGAGGAGAGGGAGGAGTGGCTCGGCCGGTGATCAGACAGCTGGACAGAATCAGGTAATCAGTCAGCCATATAAGCACGTTTGTAACCTGGTTCTGTCTCTTGCAGAAGGCTGGGTCCTATGAGAGGACCAGAGCGGCGACGACCGAGTGAGAGGCAGCAGACGCCTGACCACAGCCGTCAGAGGGACGGCTGCTCGTCCGTGTAGTCTTGTTTTATGTTGAGTCACGTTTGGGGGGGGGGGGAGCCTGGAATAAAACGGTTAACCGCCGACAACGCTGTCTCTCCCTCATTTACCGTCTGTCCTGTGAGCAGGGAGGCTCACATCTGGCGCCCGAACAGGGACCATGTCGGAAGCCCAAAGTCTGCTGGCGCTGGCCCTCCAGCACCTCGCCGCGATGCAGGAGAGCACTACCACTCTCCAGCAGCAGCAGTCCCGTGCCCTGGCCGACGTCGCGGCGGCCCAGAGGGAAGATCGTGCTCTCCTGCAGGGGCTGCTGCAGCGCCCGGCCACCCAGCCCGACCCGGAGCCCAGTCGCGGCCGGCCTCCGTCTGTTGCCCTCCAACGGATGACAGCAGAGGATGATCCGGAGGCGTTTCTGGACATCTTCGAGGGCACGGCGGAGGCGTGCGGGTGGTCGGAGGAGGAGAGGGCGGTCCGGCTTCTCCCCCTGCTTACCGGCGTGGCGCAGCTGGCCGCACACAGCCTGCCGGCGGCCTCTCGCCATGACTTTACCCACCTGAAGAGAGCCATCCTGGACCGGCTGGGCAGTACGCCAGAGGGACACCGGCGGCGGTTCAGGGGGCTCTCTTTTGAGGAAGCCGGCCGCCCGCCCCTTCGCATTCGCGCAGCGGCTCCTCGATGCAGCGAGGCGCTGGCTCCAGCCGGGGACCCACTCCGCAGAGGACGTCGTTGGACAGGTGGCGCTGGAGCAGTTTATCGCCGGCTTACCCTCGTCCACCGCCAACTGGGTCCAGTGCCGGCGTCCACCCACCATCGAGGCAGCGATCGCCCTCGCGGAGGACCATCTCTCCCTTCCCCGGCGGAGCATGAGGGAGGAGGCCAGGCCAGCGGCGATCCCTCCCACGGCTGGCTCCGGGGGCCCTGCAGATAGCCCCCATGGAAGATTTTCCACTTGAGCAGTCTCGGGATGAGACCCTCCGTCATGCCTTTAACCAAGTGATGAAAATTGATGGTTGCCAGGTCCACCCTAACACAGCACTCACTCACCCATATTTTGTTGTCATTAGGGACAGGTTATACAGAGCGAGTCGTGACGCTCGGACAGGCGAAGAACTCACCCAGTTGTTGGTGCCCAAAAGCCGTCGGGAAACAATTTTCCAGGCGGCTCATCATAACCCCATGGCGGGCCACCTAGGCTATGATAAAACACTGAACCGGATCCTGGTCCGATTTTATTGGCCGGGCATTCGCGCAGATGTAAGTCGGTGGTGTGCATCCTGCCGCGAATGTCAGTTAGTCAATCCGCCGGCCACCCCAAAAGCGCCGTTGCGCCCACTACCACTAATGGAGGTCCCATTTGATAGAATTGCCATGGACCTCATCGGGCCATTAGACCGGAGTGCAAGGGGATATCGCTTTGTGTTAGTCCTAGTGGACTATGCAACCCGATATCCCGAGTCGGTGCCTCTGCGCAATATCTCTGCAAAGAGTGTTGCACAGGCACTGTTTCAAGTTATCTCCCGAGTTGGGATCCCGAAAGAGATCCTGACTGATCAGGGCACATCCTTTATGTCACGTACACTACGCGAACTATACGAATTACTGGGCATCCGTTCAATCCGGACTAGTGTGTACCATCCCCAGACCGAGGGCCTGGTGGAGCGGTTCAACAAAATGCTAAAGAACATGATTCGTAAGTTCGTGCACGAGGATAGCCGTAATTGGGATAAATGGTTGGACCCTCTGTTGCTTGCAGTGCGGGAGGTTCCCCAGGCCTCCATGGGATTTTCTCCCTTCGAGCTCCTGTTCGGCCGAAAACCGCGGGGTGTCTTGGACCTGGTCAAGGAAAACTGGGAGGCGGGTCCAAGCACCAGCAAGAACGAGGTGCAGCACGTCCTGGACCTGCGAGCAAAACTCCACTCACTGGGTCAGTTATCACGGGAGAATTTGCTCCAGGCCCAGGAACGTCAGCAGCGTCTGTACAACAGAGGGGCAAAACTTAGACAGTTTTCACCGGGAGATAAAGTGCTTGTATTACTACCATCATCTAGCTCCAAATTGCTCGCCAAGTGGCAAGGGCCCTTTGTGGTCACACGGCGAGTGGGGGATGTTGACTATGAGGTTGTACGTTCAGACAGGGGCGGAGCCACACAGGTTTACCACCTCAACCTCCTTAAAGCCTGGAGGGAGGTGACCGCTGTTTCTCTGGCTACTACGGTGATCGAGAGAGATGAGTTGGGGCCGGAGGTGGCAAAATCAAACTATTCAGCACCGGTCCCCTTTGATGACCATCTCTCACCGAGCCAGATAGCAGATGTGGCCTCGTTGCAGCAGCGTTTTGCTGATGTGTTCTCGCCCCTGCCAGGACCCACAAGCCTCATACACCACCACATAGAAACACCCCCAGGTGTGACCGTGCGTTCACGACCCTATCGGCTGCCAGAACACAAGAGGAAAATGGTTCTGGCGGAGCTTCAGGCCATGTTGGAGATGGGGGTAATAGAAGAGTCCAACAGTGACTGGTGTTGCCCCATTGTGCTGGTTCGCAAGTCTGATGGGTCAATACGGTTCTGTGTGGACTATCGCAGGGTCAATGAGGTGTCCAAATCCGATGCCTATCCAATGCCCCGGGTCGACGAACTCCTGGATCGGCTGGGCACGGCTCGCTTTTTCACGACACTGGATCTGACCAAGGGCTACTGGCAGATTCCCCTGTTGCTGGAGTCCAGGGAAAAGACGGCCTTCTCCACTCCGTACGGTTTGTACCAGTTTGTCACACTTCCGTTCGGGCTGTTCGGGGCCCCAGCTACTTTCCAGCGCCTCATGAACCGGGTACTGCGGCCTCACTCTGCATATGCTGCGGCCTACTTGGATGATGTTATCATTCATAGTGAGTCCTGGGAGCAGCATATGCAGCAGGTGGGGGCGGTGCTCGAGTCTCTGAGGAAGGCGGGGCTCACGGCCAACCCGAAGAAGTGTGCGGTTGGACGGAGGGAGGTACGGTATTTGGGGTACCACTTGGGGGGCGGGCAGGTGCGGCCACAGGTGCAAAAGACCGCAGCAGTTGCGGCCTGCCCAACACCCAAGACAAAAAAGGAGGTCAGGAGGTTTCTGGGGCTGGCCGGTTACTATAGGAGGTTCATTCCGGCCTTTTCAGAGCTGACCAGCCCCCTCACCGACCTGACCCGAAAGGGTGCCTCAGATCCGGTCCAGTGGACGGAGCCGTGTCGGCTGGCGTTTGAGAGGGTGAAGCGAGCCCTCTGTGGGAAGCCACTCTTGTACACTCCTAACTTTTCTCTCCCTTTCATCCTGCAGACCGATGCCTCGAACAGTGGGCTGGGGGCCGTTTTGTCCCAGGAGGTGGAGGGGATCGACCGCCCCGTACTGTACATTAGCCGAAAGCTTGCTCACCTCAGGGAGGTGAACTACAGTACGGTGGAAAAGGAGTGCCTCGCCATACGGTGGGCGGTCGGGGCCCTCCGCTACTACCTCCTGGGGCGCTCATTCACCCTCTGGTCGGACCATGCCCCGCTCCAATGGCTCCACCGCATGAAAGATGCCAACGCGCGGATCACTCGCTGGTATCTGGCATTACAGCCTTTCCGGTTCAAGGTGATCCATAGGCCGGGTAACCGCATGGTCGTGGCTGACTTTCTCTCCCGCTCCGCGGATGGGGGGGGGGAGTGGGCTTGCGGCTGGTGGGATCCCGGCCTAAGTCGGGCGGTGGGGGTATGTGGCAGTGGGGTGTGGTTAAGGTGTCAACTGCTGGAGGAGAGGGAGGAGTGGCTCGGCCGGTGATCAGACAGCTGGACAGAATCAGGTAATCAGTCAGCCATATAAGCACGTTTGTAACCTGGTTCTGTCTCTTGCAGTAGGCTGGGTCCTATGAGAGGACCAGAGCGGCGACGACCGAGTGAGAGGCAGCAGACGCCTGACCACAGCCGTCAGAGGGACGGCTGCTCGTCCGTGTAGTCTTGTTTTATGTTGAGTCACGTTTGGGGGGGGGGGGGGAAGCCTGGAATAAAACGGTTAACCGCCGACAACGCTGTCTCTCCCTCATTTACCGTCTGTCCTGTGAGCAGGGAGGCTCACAGTGGATTTTTGATAATTTCTCGATTTCATAATTAAATAATTTTGCAAAAGCCCTCCCATAAATGTTGTGTCTATATGCTTGTTTTTAATCTTGTTGTACTCTGTAGCACTTTGGGGTTGCTTTCTCAATGAAAAGTGCTTTACTAATAAAATGTATTATTATTTTGAGCCGACTGAATGCAGTATCAATTCAAGTAGAAGGTCATATATTGAATTATCTAACACTTACTTACGCTGCTGTCCTCAGACCTGTCCATGGCCTAGAGAAAGTGTTATGAGTAAGCAATCCAAGACATTGTTACTAAGGAAACTGACAGTATGATAAATAGGAGCAAGTCTAGTAAATACTGTATGTAAACAGTGTACACCAGCATAATGTAGACTACACTGCGATTGAGTAATGATGCGTAGTACAGTATGGTATGAAACAAATAGTAAATCAGGTATAATATATATAAATAATGTCAAATATAGAAATTAATCAGTCGGCACAAAGTCACTGAGGGGGAGAGGTGAGACTCACACCGGTGTGTCCACCTGACAGCACACGTTTTCTGTGAGTAAGCCTATGTCTGGCTCTCTCCACAGGAACACCTGCAAGTACAATATATGGTGAAACATGTCAGTGAGTACTGACTTCAGTATTTGCACCCGTTGATGACCATTTCACAGTAGGACGGTAACCCTCATATGACCCTTACCCATTTTATATAGTTTGCCCCAAGCAAGCTAGCGGAACCCCACCCCACTCCCCGGACCGTCTGCTCCGTCACTATGACAACGTTACTCCGCCAGGACGCACAGGAAACTCAAAAATGATTGAAGTTATGATAAAATATTAATATGATACCAACTAACGCTATACAGCCATTTATTTGACATTGCATTCATAGCTCTGAGAACAAATGGGGACATCTGACATGAAGCTAACGTTCAATGCTAACTATTATAACATTACTCAGGAGAAATATGAAAGCAAATCATTTAGTAACTCACCGTTCAGTAAGCGGCTGAGATGAATGATTTTCATCCAGCAGAACTTCTGCTTCATCCTCAAACATGGAAGTTATGCTGGAGCGGCTGATCATGCTGCTGTTTACTAACGTTAGTTCTTAGGCTCCACCATGTTGTGTGTGCTGGTTGTCATGGGAGATGTCAATCAAAACTCGATTGGCCACGCCCACACAGCCCTGAGACTGGTCTAAACAGCAAAATAAGCTGTTTTTTGAAACACGTTTTCTAATAGTTCTTAGATTTATTTTCACTCAGAGTTATGCCGTTTAGCATATTAACTCATCATGTATTATGGTCTTATTGAGAGGTGCCACACAATTATTTATGACCTACAATGATAATGTTTCTCATATTAGATGAACGCTCTCTTTCATAAACGGATGACTGATTTTTCAAATCCTCTGTTGGTGTGTGGTTATAAAGTAATGCAAGAGTTTTATTGTATTGCCTTCTCATGCACAGCTAAGTAATTGCTCAGCATCATTCTTGAAAATGAAACACATAGCAGGTTTTCTTCAGGACGTCCAGTGGACAGTAAAGTCTGTTTTCAATAATTAGAAAGATCACTGGCTTTAATAGAACCAAAAGTAGTTTAAAAAAACAACCAGCAGGTGTCGCCCTGTGAGAACCTCCTGATCAATCCACGCCAATCTTCAGGCACGCAAAAACTACTAAATAAAATCCGACTGACACTTCCGGTGATGTCATGTACTCCATTGAGTTCACATTCTTCTATGTAGCGCATAATTTTCGTATACCAGTGCAGCAACATAATTATAGCCCGCAACAGTACTTTATTTCAACAAGCTAATGTTATTCTGTCAAAAATAAAACATTAACCTCGTTCACAGCACACGCTGCAGATGTTATCACTCCATTGAATGGCCGTAATCTGGTGTCTTCAGCCTCATAGTTACGGATTGGAAGATTCCTGCAACACCTCCCAGCAGCTTCATAAGGCCGTTATCATCTATTCACAGTCACTCTTGGTACTTTTTAATAGACTGGGAGTGGGAATTCAAGCAAGTGGATCTTAGGGGCTGTTGATATGAACGCGGGTATTTTTTGAAAACGTGTGTTTCTCTGCACGGTTTGGCCTTTTATCCTGAAACCGGAGTTTTTTTTGTAACCGGAGCCCAGGGTGAACTTTTTGTAAAATTCTGGTTTCAGCAGTCATGTCTAAATAGGAAAACTAAGGAAAAACGCAATTTCTTGTCGACATTGTTTGACATCACACTTAGCGACTGTAAACAGTCAGGTGTATCCATGGAGACTTGTGGAGCACTCTAGACATGACCAGCTGATGGAGGCGGATTTTGCGGTTCCATGTGGACAGATATTTTTATCACACCGGTGGTGTGGACAGGAACTTTTTTTTTTTAAACCGGGGGCCATAAAAGTTTGGTTTCAAAAATACCCGTGTTCTCGTGGACAAGGCCTTACTTGGTTAAGTTTATGTGTTTATGTGAAGGCACTGAATCTTTTTGGTTCTGTGAGAGTGGTGAGAGGATCAACTCACTGCAATCAGGTGTGTGTGGCACTGGCTTTGATTAAGTCCAGGTGTGGGGAGTCTTCATGTACCCTGAGTCTCCAGTGCTCATTATCTCGCCTTCAGAAGTAGTGAGAGCTTCTCCCTGTGGCTTCTCAAGTCGTTGGTGTATCTTTAAACACCAACTCAGAACTTTGTGTGTATTTGATGTCAATTGCCTGTTTCCCAGTGTATAACTAGGGGTACTGGAGAGTTTGATGTGACTCCAGCCATTTGGGTTATAAAAGGTCTCCTGTGCAACCTTTGCCTTTCATTTTGTCTTTTCTGGGTCTCCTGGACAATTTTGGTTTGAGTCAGCTGCTTGGCAGCAGTGGTTTAGTTAATTATTTTAGTGCTTTATTTCATTAAGGAAGCCTGTAGTGGCTCTATTCAGTTTCGTTGTTTTTTCTCCCCTTTCCAATCTATCGCTATTGCCCTTTTGTGGTTATTCCTCTGTGATAACTTTGAGAATCCCCTGGGTCCGCACCTGCGTCCATAGTAATAAATTATTATTGAATATACTTAACGGCATCATGGCCGACAGTTATACAAGTATGGTCAGTTATCTATATATCTATCTATCTTAGTGTTGACATCGCACTGAGCTGAATTCTTGATTTTGTTTTTCACGGTCAAAATTGAAGAAAAAAAAAGTTTAATCCCTGTTTTTAAAAATGACCCGTTTATGGTTTATGCCTTTGTCAATTGTACCAATGCCTTTGGAGTTTTTGTTGGTCACATGGAAACCTCATGTTACGACTGGTTGACCAGTCGCTGCACCAAGCCAAAAAAATTGTGCAAATCTGTTAAACCACAACTTCTTGTTTTACCCATGTGTTCATGTGCGGATCAAATTAATGAGATATAAGTGGTTAAATGCTCAATGAGTAGGATTTTCCTTTAAAAAAATCATCACTAATGACCCACAAGAAGTGTGTGGCAGTGTCTGTATCTTCAGAGACTCTGCCCTCTGCCTCTATTTTCTATCTTCTTGTTATTTTTTATTCCTGGGCGTCAGCCTTTGGGCACTGGATGTGTAACGCAAAAACATATCCAAGAGGAAGCTACAAAAATGCACAGTGCAGACAAAATTCAAATTTAGCAAGGCGAAATGCCAAGTGGCTCCGGGATTGATTTTCACTTTTGCCGCTTATATGATGCTTCAGGTGGCACACTGGTAGTGTTGTTTTTGGCGGCCTGTTTTACTTTTAGTTTTAGTCTAGTCTTTGTGTCAAGCTGTCATTCTAGTTTTTATTAGTTTTAGTCACGGTTATATTCTTTTTAGTCTAGTCAAGTTTCAGTCGACTAAAAGTCTGAGCATTTTAGTCTTATTTTAGTCAGCATTGTCCATGACTATTTTTGTAGACTAAAACTTATGACATTTCAGTCTACTTTTAGAGTCTCTTTTGTAATGCAATTATATTTAATCAATATAATAAAATTACCTAGTAGTATTGACAAAACCAACCTTTTTCTTTTAGCCAAACCCATGCAGATATCTTTAGTTTACATGCATGTACAGGTCTAGAATAAGTAATTTAAAGTCATGTTGATGCCAAATTCAGTTCAGTGTGACTGCTATGTAAATAACAAAACTAGTGAAAGTATTTGGCCAACAAGAGATGCTTAGTGCACTTATAGAGTGAGTCAGTCAGGTAGGAACTAAAAACCCACTTTACACTCTCACACACGTTAACCCAAGTTACACTCTCTCACAAACAAATATACACACATACACGCTAGTCACACAAATTTGTTCTCAGCTCCAGTGGCTTTCTAAAACAAAGTATCGCTACTTTAATGTCTTGACTTACCTAAACTTACTTAAATGCCCTGAGATGTCTCTCAAGATTCCTGGTGTTTTTTCCTGTGATTTTGTGGTCGCATTCCTCCCCATCTTTTTCCACAACAGATTCCGTTTTCTTTTCCCGTCTATATAATAAAAGTGTGTCCAAATGTCATTTCTTCTTTTTCTCCCAAAGACAATCCCCGGCTGGCCGTCCATCGGTCCCTTTCTCTGTGCCAGACTTTGTTCCCATTTTTCTTTCTTAGTTGTCGTTAACGCTAACCCACAGTAGCTGCATCTTCTGAATCTAAATAATGCCGCGTGTTGGGATTGAGGAAGTTACGTCGCCCAGACGCGAGACACAGGAAACAGAAAACCTGCAAAATAATAATAATGTGACTAAACGAGACGAAAAAAAGGTTATTTCTCCACATTTTGGTCAACAAAATGAAGAGACATTTTAGCATCGCTTTTATTTTGTAAACCACATTTAGTCTTTTTATTTATCAAAAACATTGCTTTATATTTTTAATATTAGTTATCGTCACATGACCAGCATTTACGTTGAATCTCGTCTAGTTTTCCTCACGTGATAAAGTTTTGTTGATGACAATATTTCGTCACACTTTTCGTTGACGGAAGCAACACTACATACCGGGCTGTGTTCTGACAACATGGGTCAGGGGACGTTCACTTCTGGTGCAGTTGAGCCGAGGTAAGGAGGGGCCAACCATGAATGTTGCCTTTAGAAACCACAATAAAGATTCTACTCATTCTGCCTTTAAGGATATGTTTTGATATCTTTAGAAAATAAGTCTTCACTTTTCTAGCAGAGAGTTAGATGAGATGTGCCTGTAGAGAGATGACAGGATTTGAGGGAGAAAGAGATGCAACAAAAGTAGCCTTAACCCCGGGGAGACGCTACTAAACTTTTTTTGAGCAAAGCTAAAAAGCTGTAGACTTATATTTACTGTAAAACAGACAGTTATACCAATCCGCTCATCTAACTCTGTCATTAATTGAATAATCATATGTATCCCATTCCCTTGTAGCTAGGAAATCTTGAATGACAAATAATTGGAGTGTTGTAGTACTGTGAGACAGGGCCTGAGTTCGTCTGGAGATGGTAGTGATATAAAATAACTTGGTGGTGCCTCCAATAACTCCACAAACTTTGGTACTTCCCCTTTCAAAATAAAAGTTCACTTTAACCTATTTTATATTTATACAAGAAGTATCACCCTTGTTATTACAACACATGATTTGGTTGAAACAACAAAAAATATTTATTACAAAGTAAATTGTATTTGCAAATCAGTTAACTAGTTCACTGATGACCATTAAGTATGCCTTAACAGTATTCAAATCTCTCATATAATAATCTGGAAGGTTTGATGCACAAATGACCCCCGATGAACCTAACGTGAGAACGTAAAATCAAAATGACCAACAACAAATGTCCACAGCCCACACTCACACACACATTCACTCAGGGCTATTAAATGTAAATAGAAATAACATTGCAGGAATGGCCACTTCACTGGGTTTTAACCAGCATAAACAAAAGGCACGTGCAAAGGGTTAATGGTAGGGTTGCCAAACGTCGCTTGAAAAACTAATTTGTCCCGTATTCAGAAACAAAAGTATGCGTCCGGTATTGAGCTGAAAAGGGACGCACTTTGTCCCGTATTACCGTGAGATTAAAAAATAGTATGTAAACTGTCAATAGAATGAAAGAATAAATGGCGCCTTATAAGAAAAGTAAGGATAAACTTATTCTCAGCCTCTCCTGCTCTGAAATCAATGAGCTGACAGCACACTCACACACGAGTATGACGATCTAGAATCCCACTCATCTCATTGGTCGAGGTACTGTTGCTTGCGAAGAAGATACCGGAACTACTCCTCCGGGGAAAAAAACAGAAAAGAATGCAAAAATACTGAAAGGAATGGTTAGAAGGAAAAACATGGTTGGAAAAAGTGCACAATACCATCTATGAAGCGCACTGCGCTGTGTGCCGGCGGACTTTTTCCATAGCCCATGGTGGACTAACTGACCTAAAGTGACGAATTCCAGAGGTGGGCAGGGGGCACACAAGAAACATAAGGAACACCAAAACTAGGGGAACCTGGTTCAATTTAATGTCCATCAGGCAACGCCAGAGGCAGATATGGTATGTAAACAATGATTTCTAACCCACTGGTTGAGGTTAATATGGGAAAGTACAATGAATGTCTGAATTGTATGGAGAAATATATAACAATACTATTTTCTGTGTAATAAGAAAGTACAACTGCTAGATCAGCACATTAAGTAGATAAATAATACATCAAACTAATACATAGATGAATAACACTAATTAATAATAATTATAGGAGAGCTCATTGTCCCTCAAATGATGAAATGTCTTGCTCAGAGTTTTACTCTGTAGCACTGAAAGACAAACAGCTCGTGGCTGCAGCAAGAGCTCAGAAGAAGTACAAATGGAAAAAACAAACAGACTGACTACAACTGTAGGCTGCAGTCACGGCCTTTGAGGCACAAGTGGTTTGTTCAGACCTTATGTTTGCACTTTTCTTGTTGCATTAATTGTGTACTATGTTCTGCTTTGTGTCGTTTTATTTTAATTTACACAGTTTTAAGTTAAGCAGGAAAGATATTTATTTTATTCTGTTATTTTTGTTATTTAGTATGAAAAAATGCTGAATTTTTTTTTATTTTCTATGTGTTTATAGCACTCAAATATGCATCTAATTCAATTCAGGTTTGAGTCAAATAGTTAAAAAAAAATCGCTTCACATACAAAAAAGGGCTAAAAAGATTCACTATGCCAGGAAAAAATGAAGGCAGCCGGGCCAGCCAATACGGACCAGTCCCTAACCCTAGTTAATGGTGTACTCACGAGTCCAGCAACAGTCAGAGATGGAGAGGCGAGAAAGAGCAAAGGGCAAGGTCAATTTTCAGCGGCAAGGGAATGGAGCAGCAACACGGTGAACCACGCTCAACAGCTACAGCCTCCCTCCAGCGGTCCAGGGATCTCCCGGTCCTCGCTCTCTCCCTCTTATGGCACATGTCCGGTCCTGAATCACATAATTCCTCTCAGTAGCTAAACTATAGGTTTATTTATGGAGAAAAACCGACAGTATGTCTTAAACACATTAGCAATTGCTAACTGCAATGCAGAATTAACCGTGTGAAAGTCTATGAGCAGGCTACGTAAGCTAAAGGCTAGCAGAGATTAGCAATTCAGCTCGTTTTCAACACATTACAACTACACAACATCACAGAGTACATCAACACACATGAATTTACCTCTGACAGCTTCTCAGAGTTCTCACACGTCGACCACAGCCCGACTCTGCGTCAGTCATGGAAGTTAGGAGTGTTTTCCTTTACAGTTCACGGCTGTGCTGCTCTGACTCTGCTGTCGCTAACTGCTGCGCCCGCTGAAGCTAAGCCCCTCCCATCTGAACAAGGCCAGAACATGATTGGCTCTACACACATTCAAAGATGAGAGAATCACAAAGATGCTTCACTGCCAAACAAACAGACATGGTCTCCTAGCATTTGTGCTGACAAACAACCATGAATGATGTTTAAAATGACACCACTCTTTTTCTCTCACTTTTAAATACATATAAAAGAAAGGTTTTTTAACATTTATCGTATCTTAATCCAACATATTCACTTCTGTATTTGAATCAAATTGAGGACCACAGTGCTACAAATATCTCCCAATATCTTGTAATGTAAGTGCATTTTTGTTATGTTTGGTCAGCTACGTTTGGAAGTAGATAGGACCATGAGAGTGGTATTAAGCATGAGTGCAGCTTAATGGCTCGGCAGTGTCTAGATAGTGTACAATATTAGCTCTGATCGTAACAAACAGACTGGATCAAGCGAAAGGTAAAGAAAAACGTTTTATTTCTCTGTAAGGCCCTTATAATTAGAGACATAATGTAGACCAGGCATCTCCAATCCTGCTCCTGGAGGGCCACACCTGACTCATGATTATCAAACCCATGTCAGGCTTGATAACGAGAGGAGCATTAGACTCAGGTGTGTTGGTGCAGGGAGAAGCCTAAAGAATGCAGGAAAGCGGCCCTCGAGAAGCAGGATTGGAGATGCCTGATGTAGACAGACACTTGTAGTCTGAGCCCGTCAGTGGCGAAAACAAGCACTTTCAGTGGCTGTACATTGACAGTACATTGGATTACATTACAGCCCAGTTCACGGCTGCTGACTGTGGACAAATTTCAACAATTGTTGTCCACATTGGTCATGAAGATTGGGTCCAGGATAAAAACAAAACAAAGACAATGTTTTCCTTTCAGTTGTGCTAGAAAAAAATGTGCTTTAACACAGGGAAAGAAACAACAACATCCATGTACATTTGTGCTTGTAGCACAGTTCACTGGGGTCTTCCCAGTTCACAGCTCAGCCCTATAGTATTATGCTTCACCTTATATGCACTGCAAACACATCACATTTTCCTCTCACATTTTGAACCACAGTGGAATCATTTTTTAATAGCATGAGAAGGGATGCACTCCAAAATTCCTGTGTGGTGAAGTTTGAGAGACAGCTTACACTGAATGTCAGACAGCTTTTGAGCTTGATGCAGAGGGGCCGTGATCCCGCGGCCCCACGTGTGACAGCCTTCTCATCTATAATTCCCGTATATTCTTTAAGTAAACTTTTGACTCATAATCTCCCTGGCCTGCTGTTACAGTCATCTGTGCTGAAACATGTTTGTTTTGCTCTTTTTGGGCACTTTGTCATGTCTGGTTATGAAGCTGCAGACTTACCAGTGATAGAAGGCGGTCCTGGCTTTACTCAGCTGTATTATTGTTCTCCTAAGGCTTAAGGTTTGAGTGGGAGGGCCCTGCCTTTAGTTTCAGGTACCTTTCAGCTATGGAAATGAACTCAACTATACACATCTGAAGTGTGTACAATATTTGGCTGCCACAGACAAGGTCAATTTTAAATGTTTGAATGACATAAGAAAGACATTTTGACCTTCACTTCCTACCAAATAATGTTTCTGCAGAAATCAATGGGACATTTTCCCTCTACTGATGACCTCATTTCTCAGAGATGTCTGGCGTCATTATGGGAGCTCTCTCTTTCAAACAGAGAAATCCCCACAGGTTTCTGATCACAACGTGCCAGGTTTCGATAAAGGAGGTTCCATCCCCACCCCAAGTCTCCATAGAGATTGCGCTGACTAATAAAAATAGCTTGGCTGCTCTGTTTACCCAGAGTGGGAGGTTACTGTTATGTGTTTTCCCTCTCTCCATCCCTCCCTTAAGTCTCTATGTTTAAGGCAAGGCAAATATTTCTATATTGCACAAAAAGGCAATCCAAAGTGCTTTACAGATTACACAGGGAAAATGACAAGAAACAAATAAAAGCAAGTATTAAAATAAAAACAATTAAGAAAGCCCAGAATAAGTTCATAGAAATGAAATAAACAGCCATACACACACACACACACACATAGAACATTATTTAAAAGCAGTGGTTAAAAGGTAAGTCTTTAGCTTGGATTTGAAAGTAGTCAGCAATGTTGCAACTCTAAGCTCTTCTGGCTATTTATTCTACAATTGATCAGTATGGAACCTAAAGGCAGCTTCACCATTTTAGTTTTGACTCTGGGAACAACCAGCAATCCAGACCACTAGAGGTCGGAGAGGTTCTGGGTCAGGAGTTCCACAATGAACCATAAACCATGAATGTGATTGGACTCATTACTTACTGCATTTAATGTAAACTCTTTATAAAGAACATCGTTTTTAAAGTCAATATGGACATTTTGAACACTGTTATCTAGATGCTTTAAAAATATTTGCCCCCTTTCACCTCATGTCCTTATGTACCAGAGTGTCCCAAAAGAACAACAAAATAAATTCCATAGGCTATAAGTCGATTGTGCAAGCAGCTTATTATGTTTAGTGTTAGTTGACAACCTCTAGTGATCATGGTAATTATGATTAGAGCAAAGGAGGAAGTCAAGTGACATAGTATGATGATCGACAAAGTCCTTGATGGAGGAGGTTGGGCACTGAATGTGTCAAACGAAGAGGACTAACCCAAGAAGCCGCTGTCCTTGTCCACTGTGAAACCAAAAAAAGTTTTTCTTAGTTAACCAACGAAACTAACATAGTACGCAACCATGTCATGGCTGAACTACATCATAGACTTGATCGCATAATATGCATTTATTTTAACCCAAACCATGATCTTTTCCTAAACCTAACCAAGCATTTTTGTTGCCTAAACTAAACCAAGTAGTCCATCCATCCATCCATCTTCAACCAATTGTTCCTATCGGGGGGCTGGAGCCGATCACAGCTGACATTGGGCGTTAGGTGGGGTATACCCTGGACCGGACGCCAGTCTATCACAGGGCACTTAGAGACAAACAGACACACACAACCACTCAGATCCACGGGCAATTTAGAGTCATCAATTACCCTAACACCTGCATGTCTTTGGACTGTGGGGGGAAGTCGGACAAAAACCCACGCAGACACGGGGAGAACATGCAAACTCCTAAACCAATCCAACCAATAGTTCCATTTCCAAATGTTAACCATGTGTTTTAAATTAGCTTATCAGCTTATTTTACCTCCCAATTGTGACCTATGTCCACTCAATGTCCTGGGGTCGTTTATATGATGTACTGGGAATGCCCGGGTATGGTTCTGGAGGCTAATGTCTCTCACTTTAAGCAACATGTTTAAAGTTAGGTTTTGTCTTTCACCGGCTTCTTTCTTGTTAGATTTGTCTTTGTAGCAGAGATGCATTTTATGGGCTGGCTTTACTGCAGCCAAGAAAATGTTGGCCTTGAGATGGCAGCCGCCAAATTCTTTCATTCGGTAGCAGTGGGCCAACTCGCTTCTTGAAATTGTCTCGATGGAGCGGTTCGTGGCCCAAATTCCCGGCGCCAGCCTTAAGTTTATCCGGGCATGTGATGCAGCTTACAATTTTGTTAAAGAGAGGGTGCAGCGTGTTCAACTTTAGTCTTTTGTTTAATTAGTTTTTAGATACGGAGATCAGGGGTGGGGAGGGATGTATATGTCGCCATTGGAAGGAGTGTATTATACTGTATTTGTGTATAGGGGGAGGGGGGCGTGACAAAAGGGTATAATATGTGATCTGTAATGTTTCTCTTTTTGTCTTCCACCATAAAACATCAAAAAGAAAAAAAAAACATAAATTTAAAACTGCGACCGTGTCACAGTGTTAAATAGAACAGGCATATTTGTAATTTTGGGAGACAGACCTAGTCTGTCATTTAGGCAGGAGGACACATTGGATGTTCAGTATGTGTGCACGTGCACAATACATGAGGGATCAGAGTCTAGTAGTTAGACAAAGGGCTCTACGCAGCAGAGAAATCAAAGCCAGATGGGTGCCCTCAGACTCTGTCTATACTTTCAAAGCGAATGGGCCATAAACTTCAGGATGGACCCATAAACGTCAGGTTAAGGAGAAAAATAGTAGGTGAAACATGATGTTCATGGAGGTACGATGATCCTTTTCTTCTGCTAAAATGTGAAAAAAAGACGGCTGTGTAGGGTAGCTTCCCATAGTATTTTTCCTCTCTTATCAAACCGTAAAATATTTTACGGTGACGTGATTATCCCTTATATCATGCCTCATATTTACAGAGAGATGGGTGACAGAAGGAAGAACAAAAGTTGGCTTTTATTTTTCAAATACACATTTATTTGAAAGAGAAGTTTACATTATATGATTCACCAGTTGGCTTTGTGTAAAATGGCTCATAAGTATGAATGTTCAAAGCTGTAAAGAAGTGTGACAAGATGGATATTTCATGAAATGTAAGGGTGGGTCGGGAAGGATGTCATAAACAGCCAGAGCTCACAATGGGTAGATCATATTAAAGGCTATCCATTAAATTTTTATGGATTCAGACTTCAGTCTTCCTGGTGTTCTTAGATGGTCGATTATGTAGCACTCTATAAGAAATGATGGCCATTGAAAATAAAATGTATATCCTTATAAAGCCTCAAGTATTTTCTAATCCTATTTACACAAAAATCCACAAAATACTGTCTGTCAGCCTATTATGCTCATCCTATTATCATAGTAAAAGATAGTAGGACCCATTGATAAAGCCAATGCAGTTTTACACTTTTAGGTCGTTTTGGAACAGAGGGCCTTACAGGGATATTGAGACAAAGTGTGAGTAGAGAAAACTGTGCATTACATGGAACACAAATAAATGGACAGAGCTCATTGCTGTGTTAATAAAAGTTGAAATCAGGATTCACCTGTAATACATTCACCTACACCTACCTTGCTGTGTATCAGTGTTGGGACACCCATATTTAGGGCTAGGTATCGTTCAAAAATGTTCAATATCCATACCCATATCGGTTCCTGAACCATACTTTTTCCAATACCAATTTAATAAAATCTGTTTAACAAAATGACATTACACATTATGATAAAATAACCCCTTTTTTCCCGCTCCTTGGCCTTTTCACATTTTATCGACATATACATCAACCATGGAGCCTGTTAAAGGCAGCGAACTTTAACAATAAAGTTTGTGACTGCCCCTGTGGCACTTCTCTTGCTTTACCTTGGTCAATTTTCCCTTTTCTGCCAGTGTGAACGGATCGCCTGTTAAACAGTAGTTTTAGTGGCATTAACTTTTGCGTCGAAGTCCCAGACAAAGCGTCGCTGCTTTCCTCAGTAATTTTGGAGGATTCTTCTTCTTGCAGTTGTACATTTATTCCGTGCATGGTCTAGTGCTTCCTTAGATTTAGTAATGCTGTTGGCCACGCGTGTAACTACACAACAACTACCTCTCAAGACACAACAACCCCCAGAGACGGGGCTCACCCACCTGGAACTGAGTGTTTTTCCTGGATGCCTGGACACAGCAAATCACCAGGAACTTTATTTATCAAATATCTGAGAATCACTGAAGAAAACTATGATTGAGAGCACTCGTCTGTGTAATATTTGGGTTACACATCTATCATCATCATCTACATGTATCTCTAAAGCCTGGCCATTTTCTTTTTAATTATTTTTTTTGGGCTGTTTTTTATGCTTTTATTAGATAGGACAGGCAGGAAATGGAGTAAGGGGGGGGTGGTGCAGCAAAGGGCTGCAGGTCGGAGTCGAACGCAGTAGTCCTGTCCTTAACCATTCAAGAGTAATGTCTAACCTCAACCATCTACTCTTAACCCTTCAAGGTCAATGTCTAACCTCAACCATCTAACCTTAACCATTCAATCTCAATGTCTAACCTCAACCATTCAATCTCAATGTCTAACCTCAACCATCTAACCTTAACCATTCAATCTCAATGTCTAACCTCAACCATCTACTCTTAACCATTTAAGGTCAATGTCTAACCTCAACCATCTAACCTTAACCATTCAATCTCAATGTCTAACCTCAACCATCTAACCTTAACCATTCAATCTCAATTTCTAACCTCAACCATCTACTCTTAACCATTCAAGGTCAAGGCCTTACCTTAACTATCTCGAGTTTCACAAAACATAGGCTACCATCTGACCGTTCATGAAAGCTCAAGGATACACACAATGGCCCTCATTTATCAATCTTGCGTGAAAACGGGCGCAGATCTGAGCGCAGAATTGGTCGTATTAAAGGACCCACGTGTGATTTATGAAACATTCGTATCCGACCAATCTCAGCGTACGAATGAGCGGGCCTTGATAAATGCGGCGGCTGAATTCGATCGTCATTAACATGTTACGCCCTGAAATATGGCTGGAGCCGAGCTGTTTTGAAATAAAAGAATCGCGTGCCGCCCCTGGCCACCATGTTTAAAAGTGATAGCTTGGCATCACAAATCACCTGTACATTTATCGAGTGGTAGTTTTGGCGATTGATGAATGTGTAATCATTCATGGATGGTTCCTCCAACCATAATTCTTTTTTTTAATTGTTTTTTATTGGTTTTAAGAATCCGTTTTGATCTGTTCTTAATATGTGATTGCTTATGCTTAATGACAGCTGAGGTTTGTTCATTATTTTCAGCCAGATTTTGCTGTGCTGCACCGCAAATACACAGGCTGAAATTTGCGTACACGACCTCAGACCAGACGTGAGATTTGATCGTAGCTCCCGCTCACGTCCAAATTGATAAATGCCGAAGTTTGCCAGGAAATGGTCGTACGCACGTTTTTCTGCCATACGTTCGTTTGATAAATGAGGGCCATTGTGTTTACATTGTTTACAAGATAATTCCACTGGGCATCTTTAAAACAATATTTATTTTTTGATTGCTTTGACCTGGTTGAAGAAACTGGTAACCTCTCAGTCTTCATCATCACTCTATCAGCAGAGCAAAAGACACCTCTTGCAAATGAGTTAACCCATTGTCATTGCTTTAACACACTTCCCGCACCCTTTTGCAAATCAGTTAACGCAGATGTCATTCAAGCAGTCCAAACTCCATTGCTTTAGCTGTGGTAACCAAACAGAAAATATATGTTCCCATCTCTTAGAAACTTCTTGACCAGTATGAAATCACTGAAGCACCTGTTTGACACTGCTCCACACAACTTTTCAATTTGCAATCAGTCTGCAGGCTTAAAAGGTGCCATGTTGTGTGTTGTAACTTGCAAGCAAGGCTGGATAAGGCATGCAAGAAGATTTTTCCCTAGGTGCATCGCAAGAGAAAATATTGAGTGCGATGTAGATGAGGCCATGTGGCCTATTCGTCAAGAGAGAATTGACTAGAAGAGATTTTTTTCTTTATTGTACAGAATTTTTATTTTTATTTTCCTTATGTCTTACACAGTGATGTATTTTACTGTATTATTTCATTCATACTATATATGTGGTTTCTGTTGGAATATTTCATTTCTTAGCCACAATCTCAAAAAAAAAGAATAAATACAGCATTCAATAAAATTTGGAAAATCATTGTATATGATTCTGGATCTATTCGTTGCAAGAAAGCAAATTGGCACTGATATGTAAGCTGCTGACCAGTAATGCAGAACTGATTCACATTGAGAGCTGAATTTTGTATTTTGATGCCACTTGTCTAATGACTGATTGGAAGCGCTTATGCACTTGTGTGCAAGTTGTATTGTTTGAGGGCAAAATTTGCTTTTGGTCCATATTTTAAATGTTTTGGCGGAGTTAGAGCCTTTTGCAGGCAAAATGAGTCATTTTGACCATTAGTGCCACTTTTTAGGCCTTTGCGTTAACAGTTTTGAAAAATGTGGATTTTGAGTCGACTACTGCGTCAAAGCAATCAAAAAAAACTGTAATAACACTGAAATTTAGTTGCCCCCCAGGTAGCTGAGAAGTGAGCAATTATTATTCTGGGAAACTGTCAGCAAGCTGCCAAATGACCTGGTTAGAGCCAAAATACATAAAATTGTCCAATTCTGGTGTAATTCAAAACAAATGTTTTCTGTTACATTACAACACAGCAGGTGCTGCTCCGCACCTGTTTCCCTGCTCTGTCTTCACTGCCCACAAAGCTTTATATTTTGAGCTCTTTCTTTTTTCACGTTTTTTAAATCGGAGAGCAACGCATGAGACTTTAGCTGCTATGGTGTTGACCTCAGATTTCAGGTTAAGGTATTAAAGCAAAGAACCAATTTGAACTATTCAGTACTGACAGAGAGGGTGCGTACGTGGGTAGTGACAGGATGATGAGTGATGAGCATGTACTTTAGTGAGCGACTCAATACAAATAAATCTTGGCACGTGAGGTGTTTTCCCCGCATGTTTTGTCAAACAGGTTAGCAGCACCAGTGCGAGAAGGGCTAACAGAGTTTGCAAATCATTCTCACAGATTTACACACTGCTGAGGTTTCATTAAACTGTGGATTTATAGGGTTGGCTGGTGGCTGAGCGGTTAGAGCAGTCGCCCTATGTAAAGAGGCTAAAGGTCCTCGAAGCAGCGGCTGTGGGACTCCGACCTGCGGCCCTTTGCTGCATGTCTCCCCCTCTCTCTCTCACCCCATTTCCTGTCTGTCCTAAAAGGCTTGAAAACTGCAAAAAAAAAGAATCTTAAAAAACCAACAACTGCGCAATTATCTTTACTAGTTCAAAATGTAACATAAGCTGTTTTCCCATATCAACCCCGGACAGGAGATTGTCCGCATCAGACGTGTTGTCACTTCTGAAAATACCACTGAAAATACTCTGGTTTAGGTGAGCGGTTGCGCCTGGGCAGAGCCTGCAGGAGGCAGGAAATGACACGGATTATTCCATTCCATTCCAGTTTCTTACCAGCCGCATGTTAGGAATATCATTAACACGCACACGCTCTGAGTTCTCCGGACAACGTGCTGCTCTATTCACACTTTCACACATGGGCTCAATCAGACATTTGTACTAGTCAGCTAGCAGGGTAAAATCTGTTTAATGTCCTATCAAACTGATTCGGACATTTGCATTCTCATATACAACTCTTCTGGGTCTAGATCATACCTCACAGATTGCAAGGTGTGTGAGAAAGGGGCTCAAATGGCATACTTCAGGGAACCCTGAAAATCCAGAAAATGACTTGGCCAGGTCTGATTGAACAGGACTTATTCAGGTTTCCTGTGAGCACAATACAGACAAAGGTGTTAACATTAGATTTTGGCACAGAATCCTTCCACAACATTATATTAAAATGTAGGCTTTTGAGGTCCTTGGATGTCTTGGGCCCTGGCATTTACTGGTTTTACCGGTTAAAAATCCAGCCTTGGTCACAACATTGGAGTAATCTTGCTAACTGAATACGTCTACACATTGAAGGCAGCTGACAAGCCAGTTCTTTCAATGTTTTACATAACATATGACCTCAACCTTAACATGTATACATCAGATTTGTCTTTGTTCATGAAGCACAAGAAAAAAAAGCAATATTTGTTTGGCAAACTCAAATGACTCAGCTCATATTTACATCTGATCCACACCATTGTAACGTAATGGAATACCCTGACAAATTGACAGCGCCCAATATTGTTCTGTTTTCCTGCAAGCCATGCCAAAGAGTTTTGACTAGAATCCAATCAGTCATTCAAAGTGAGTGAGCCAAGAACCTATCCACACTGGAACAACAGTCTTTCTTCGGGAGTGCAGGACCTTGTGATACTGTTTACATGCTGTGTCTCTGGCTTGCTTAGTCAGGTTTCAGCACACCCAATGTGAGCTACCTTATAGAGCAAACATTTTGTAGAAATGTAGATTTTGTTTGGTTAAGTTGGAATAGTGAGTGCATTCTTTGACTTTTGTCTTTTTATCTGTATAGTTTCTACACATTTCACAGAAATAATCATTTATTGTGGCATTGGTGAATGGTGTGCTGAAAAGAGAGGAGAAAAACTAGTGTTCTTCGTCTTTGTCCAAGACAAAAGTTTGGATGTGCTCATGCAGTGGAAAACATAGCTGAAATGCAGAATTCCTCACGCTCATCATTCTATGTTAGGCAACTGCACAGCAAGGTACATTAACAACACGGAAGAGTGACTCAAGCCTTTTTCCAGATCAACATGAGATCCTGTGACACATTCAGCAGTATGTGATGAACAGATAAACCGCAGAAATGGTTTCATCTAATGTTCCCCATGTATTCCTGCATCTCTACCTGCCAACGATGACACAACTAAGGCACACTTTGTTTGAGTTTATCTTCACGCACCCTGAAACTACCATTCAGAACCTCTTTCATCCATTGACTGGACAGGACACTAGTGGTCGAGCTAGTTATTTCAAATAAACTTTTTTTTTTTAAGTTTTCCCTTGTGGTATCTATATTTAAGGCATACTGTAAACCACAAGTGTCATCACTTGAGTTGCAGAATCTGAATGTTATTGTAGTCCCCTCGCTTGTGACCGTAAGGAGTTATTTATAGAATAAAGATGTAGGATTGTAAGTAGGACGAGCCATCAACACATCAAATCGACAGGATCGGAGACATTTTTGTCAGTGAAGCATCAAGAGCTAGACTTGACCAAACACTAGGTCATACCAAAGCCCTGCGCCAGCTCACCAGCAGCAGTGAGACTAGTATGCACTTCTGGCACATTTTTAAGTTTTAAATACATATTCGGCCACTGGACTGTAGATCATGTTCAGTCATCCATAACAGCCTGTGTAACAATTATACTATGTGTGTGGGCGTGTCTGTGTGTGATTGTGTACAGGTCAGAGTCTGACTTTCTGTTATTTTCCTCCAGTTTATCTCCCTTTTCTTCATGTAGCTGTCCTGTATTTATAGATAAAGCCTGGGGATGAGGGGGGATTTTCATTCAGTTTACATTTATGGACATTATGCTTTAATTCTGAAGGCATTCTTAGCGTCACTCAGTACATAGGGCATATAACATTTACATCACAAGGGGAAAAAAATATATCTGAATGTCAGTGGTCAGATTTGTAAAAAAATATATAATTTAGTTCTTGTTTCATTCAGAAAATCCTGTATGTGCTTAGTTAAAAGTTTTGCTTCATGTTTCTTCAGGCTCTTTTAAACCAAATTTGTTCAAAATTGTGTCAGATATCATTCTGAATCCATTTGTGCCATCAAATTATATACCGTCTCTTGACCATATAGCCAGATATACTATAGACATGCATTAAACCTTTAAGTTTAAATATCACATTTTAATTTGGAAGAAATGTAGTTTGTGCTTGTCAGCAATTATACATCACTTAACGGTTCATTTTATCATAATCTATCATACACATCTTGTCATTTTTTTATGTATTTTTTACTAAGCAATTAACCAAATCAGTCCCTTCTCATAGAATAATACAAATGGCCTCAAATGATAATGACATGTCAAGTTTGACTTCCCATTAAAACTTACCTAATTGTATATACCATATACCGTATACACTTACAGAATATACACTTTAAAGTTGTACTCCATAAGATTTTCATCTATTTAATAGCATTTAAGTTCCTAATCATCAGAGCATGGGTTAAAACAATAGTGACTGATCATATAACCCACTAATGAAAGCGCTTCCACTTTTTTTCAAAGTTTTACAATACCCTTGTCTCTGGCAACATTTACGGACTATATGTAAATGCGCCGACATGTTAGTGATGCTGCTGACAGCGGTTGGACTGTCGGCTGAGATCATCGCAAATGGAAATCGAGGAACTTCCAAATTCTGAGTCAGGCTTGCGGTAAGGGCAGAAGTGTAATAACATGTGTGTATGGATTTAAGAGGGTAACATAAAGGGGACGGACCGTAAGTAGAGAGGTGAATGTATGTCAGATGGGGCATGGAGTCTAAAAGATGTCAAATGAATGCCCACGCTAAAATCTGGGTGGGCTGTTCTCACGCGTTTTTTCGTAATGCACGAGTAATTCCACGTATTTATTTTGTTTGCATTCCACGTATTGGAAGCAGGAGACATAGTATAAGACAGCAAATCTCTGCTTAAGGAGGCAAGTTGGCATGGTGGAAGGGACTTTTACCAAGGCAAGCTGGCTTCATTTCCTGTTGTCGTACATGTCCCAGACATACTTTGCCAAATCATTTCTTACTAATCCCAACCAGGTGGTTTTCATGGCTAACCCTAACCGTTACCTTTTGTAGGCTTAAACTGTTCACGTAACAGTAGTTTTGGTGCCTAAACCTAACCGTCATCAAAAGTAAGCGCTGCCATCGACTGCCACTCTGTCGCCGTCTGCCGGTCGGCTTCCATTCAACCAGATATCATCCGAATTTTTGTGCAGAGCTTTCCGTATTATCATATGAATCTGTTGAGGAGAATACGTTGGTAATCTGTAAGACAGGCATTTAGAAACCAGGAAGACTTGATAAAAGAAATTGTCAAGTTGCATTATAGGAAATGTAGGATTCTGTACTTAGGAGCTTGACCACCATACTTTTTGTTAATGATACCATATGTGAAATATAGAACACGTCAGTGCAAATGCTTGTGTGCAGTGCTGGACTTACGTGCACCCGCCGCTGTCTGCTTCATGTCCATGGCTCCCCAAACCTGATCAGAGAGAGAAAAAAAAACTGAGTCGACGATTAGACGACTATAGGCAAGACGTGACGAATCAGATTTGTCTATGATCTGGGCCGACAGACCAACTACTGTCAGCAGTGTCACTAACATGGCAGCGTTTTTACATCTAGCCTGTGAATGTCGCCATAGACACTCCGGTTGTATTACTCAGCAAAAAAGGCAACAAGTGCTTTCATTAGTGGGTCATATGATCAATCACCATTGTTTTAATGAACTGTGAGATGAAAATCTTACAGAGTATTACTTTAATTCAATAATTAGGAAATAAAATAAAATAATTTTTAAAAAAAACTTACTGTACATAATAGGGTAGGACTTCAATAGGGCTTTCAATGTAAAATGATATCTGTAGTCAACAGAATTCTCCGTCCTCAGTTCACTGGTTAGGGAGCTGATCTAAACGTTCAGCTGTGTTTCAGTTCAGTGAGTGGGACTACGTACATTCTGAGGTCCGATCAAACACTGACTGATTTGGTGAATTACTCTTTTGAACAAATCTTTTTAATGGACGTATTCTTGAGATTGAATACACTGAAAAGAACTGTTGTGCCCGTCACACATTGTTAAACGATCACAGTTTTAAACATGTGGTTAATGTTGTCCATGGTTAAATCTGGTTCATGGTTAAGTCTGGTTTTTAAGTTTTAAAGATCATGGTTTAGGTTAAAATAAGCATGTTTGTTATGTGAGTTTAGTTATGAACGTCTATGGCTGTAGCAGTACACTAAAGTGGATTGTCGAAGTTCATTTATAGCCATGATATGAGCTTGTCAGTCTCTTTATGGGATGGGACTTTTGGTTTGATGGGGTACAGAATATCTGAAATAAAAAGATTCCAAATACCAGCTGCTGCACTGAAGCTGTTCTCTGCACGACTTTGGTACTACTCTGCAGCTTCCATGTGTGTCCAGCTCAATCTTTAAATCCACAGATGTCCAAACACTTACATCAGCTTTAGGTGTGCCTTAGAAGCTCCCAACCACCCCACTGCTTAATGCGTGCTATTCCACAGTAATCTCAGGAACACTCATACCAGTTAACACCATACAAACACAACTGCAAACACATTTTGTTGTTGTTTTTTTAAACTCAGGACAGGGGGATTTTTAAATACGGACATCACATGACTGATGACATGAATGCATTAAACTACACATCATTTTTACATTACACAATTTTGACGTCCCCTTCGTCATGACATTGTGTCAATGAGCCAGCATGCACATTACCAGGACCCTGAAACTGAAGCAGCTAAATGGAATTCAGCAATCATTCATTTTATTATTTAACCTTGCGCTTTTTCTACAGTGATGTGCCAAAAATTCTTTAGTGAAAAAGCGCTATCCTAATTTTGGACATTCCTAAAACATTGATGCATACTTTGGCTTTTAAGGTGTAGCATGAAACAGTTGTGGAATTCACCAGGATTTCAAGGTTCCAGATAGATTTATTAATAGTTCCATTAGTAGACCTTTAATAAAGCTATTAACAATGTCAGGAGATAGTTGGGTTGCATAGGATGGACTGGGAAAATCTTAGATATGACAGAACTGTCACCTGAAGTGTTACTAACAGGACAGATGAATCTCCTTCTCCGTCTTTAGTATAGACTTTCCTTAATGTTAACTGAATAAGTGCCAGTTTGGGGAGTCATCATTAAGCGTTGGTTGACTGATGCTGATTGGATTAAGCGCAGCATGTCAAGCATCTCTCAATGACAGCATTGATAATGAGATATTTTTTATTGACTTGGTTAGCTAGTTTCAGAGCTCTCATCATACACTAGAGGTGGCGCCCTGTTTTGTTTCTATGATGATTAGAAACTTTTGTGATCGAGAACACGCTGTAGAGATGTAGTCTAGGGAATATGAATATGAGCGGAAACAACACATACAGCACATTATACACAATACATTTGGTTATTGTGGAAATGTATAATTAGTAGCCGATAGCTTACAGGGTCGAAGGCCAGAAAAATAGCCTCAAGTCTTGGATATATTTCCCACTGACAGCTGTGGACATACTGTATCTGTTGCGCGGGTGCACATGCAGTTCGTGTCATACTACAGTTGAAGGTCTGCGTGGTTTGGCCTTCCATGCATTGCATTTCCTGATCCACTAGCGATTGTGTGATTTCTTGCCAGGAGTTTATCCAGTTGGCTTTCTTTGTATCCATTTAAAGACAAATTATGTGCGGAACGACAGATGTCCTTGCACAACCTCTCTCCAGAATAAAATGTTGGCACGTTCATCCAAAAAACTGTGAAAGAATTACTGTATGTTTACCTAACCATAAAGTTATGTACTGCAGCTGCAATGACATATTTTTACCATATGCACAAATACTTATACATGTATATACATATACAAATACATTTGACACAAACAAAAAATATTCACCGTCTAGCTTTCTTGCCATGGAGTAGAGAACTTTGGTCATGTGATGACAGGTGGTCATATATGACGATACATATGATATATGTATAAAAATGACAACTGAACTGTCGCCATGACAACTGAGCAAACTCAAACTGATGTGGTTGACTTCCAGATGAGGTTGTGAGGTCAGAAAAAAAGGTGTAAAGTGACCTTGAGTTCATAAGAGTTTATGTTTAGCGCGCCCCCCCTTTTTTTTTTTTTTTTTTTTTTCAAAAAAGGCAGAATAAAGAGATAGTAGTCTATGTTGATTACTATGTTGTTTGCCTATTTAAAATGAACAGCCATCAGGTTCATATGTTTTCATGTGTATTCTTGAAACCTGAAGTCACTCGTCAGTTGTTGCATTACTTGATTTTTGAAACCATAAAAAGAATCCTGAATTATTTGAATTAAATGTATTTGTATCGAAATTATTACAACACACATTAGTGGAGATCCTGTTGATGTCCTGTTTAGCTTCTAAATCAGTTGGACAGTTGCTCAGCTAACCATCATCTAGCCTGGCCAATATTTTCACATATATATTAAGATGTACAGATGATAATAACAGGCTTTTGTAGATTGACATTTTCACATTTTTTTTATCAACAAATACACAATTTATTTTAATTGATCTTTAAAGTCATGAAAAGTGAAACATCGTACCCTGAAAGACCCAATATCAGCTAAATATTCACATTCTCCAGGAAAAGCCTCTGTGTGAGTAACATCATGTCCCCTCAGGAGTGCCACGCTGTGTCATTGAGGGCTTGTAGCTGCAGCTGTGTCTGAGTTCCTACTGATGTCGATTGGTTCTGCCGTGTCATTGTTACCAGATGATGGCCACAATGCTCTAATGCTGTGCCTTTGGCCTCGAAATAAAGCACCCCCCTCCCAGATTCCAATTCCTGGCCCAAGTGCATCCATTCTGATGCAGACCCCCTGGGTGTGTGAATCCTCTGGCAAGTGCCCATTCAGGGGCTGAAAGGGGTGAGCACATGGTCACAACCAGCAGGAACACCTGCAGTTCTCAGATGAGCAAGTACTGCACTCTGCCAAGGCCGTTTCAGGGCACTTTGAGAGGGTTTGGCATGGAGCCAAAGGACTTTTGGTAGGGGAATTGGCACAATATCAAGGCAAAAGCAACAAATGTAAGAATACAAGGGAGAAACCATGGGGTAGAGAATTGGTCCCATTTTTAGGTTGGTAACCAATTATAACAGAGGAGGGTTGTCTCAGGTCAGTAGATGATAAAATGAACAAGCTTCGACACTTGTGGCTGACAGACAAAACAGTCACCCTGGGGCTCTAGAACTGCTTTTAATATATATATATATATACCACACACAGGAAACAGACAGACACAACATTGGTCATACAGGAGTGCCACTAAAAATGGTTCTGCTCACTCAATATTTAAAATAATGGTTTGATGTCAACATTGGCATCATAGCTCAGAATTGTTGATGAGGTACTTGCGGTTTTTAATGAAGTGTAGTCGCTTGAAATCTCTTCAAGCATTCATCTCACAAACACGTTTTTCAGTCTCTCCAGTACAAAGAATGTTACATCACCTTGGAATGATAAACATAAATCTACAAGTTTCCAGATTTTTTTTAGCCTATGTGTGTGTGTGTGTATGTATGTGTATGTGTTAGTAGACAAGTGCATGAGGCATAGGGTTGTCCACGTTCCTCCTCGTCCAGGCATATCAAAGGCAGGTGCCAGCCCTTGTGTTCCTGCCAGCCTGATACTGTGCCAGATTCCAAAGGTTAACAAGAATCTGCACTCTGCAAGCAGCAACACACAATAGTGCCATTCTTCTCTTTGTACATACCTACTTTGGTTCTCCTTTCCAGAATCTGCTTGTTGTGACGCACAGTCCCAGGCTTGTGTGATTTGAATCCAAGGATTTGCTGGGGAACGATGCTCGTGACATTTGAGTGTAATAACACTTTTTGCTGAAATAAGGTAAAATATTTCTTTAGATTATTCTGAAAATAACAGTGTAACATTGTTTTTTAATCTATTTCTTTATTTTCTCCCCTATTAAATATGTGTATGTAAATACATAAATAGATATGAATTACCTTGCTATTTCATAATGGTGAGTAGATGTATTTTCTGCAAACTGAGGTGAGTATGAGGTCTGGAATAATTGGTTATAGTTAGGGCTTAAGTAAGTTCATCAGAGTTAATGAATTAACTCAAGCTTTACGTCCAATAGTTACAGGTCATTCATTAGCTGTGCCAACTGCAAATCCTCATAAAAATCACTACATTTCATCCAACGCTACTATAAACATATTGAATTGTGCAGCTCTGAATATTAGTTGTGGGACAGGCAAAAAAAGTGGCTTTTGTTTAAATATTTTACTGCAAGGCAATTATGTACCTAGTTAAAACATACTTAATCAACTTGGAAATTGTGCTTTTTAACAATTCAAACTAGATAAAAGTATGGTAAAGAAATCTATTTGAAACTCTGATTTGGGGACACCTTAAAAAAAGATACAGCCAACAGCTCTGTTGTTTTAATTTAGATCAGTGGAAGTAAATGCAACCGTCATGTAAATGCATTACATTCTATTACTTGGTCATTTCACTAAGATTTTGTGTGGGCTTTGTTATTCTTCTTTTTGGCTATTTCTGAAAATGTTTTCTCATTCACGGCTTTCTTGGACAAGAGAGTAATCCACATAAGTCATACTCAGTGACTATGGTGACATACACCAAATATTACAGACTTACTCAACCTTCATCTTGATCTTAACTATAAACCTGTAACATTTTGATCAGACAGACAGGAATATGAATACCTGGCAAAAAAATCGCAAAACCATCTCTGTAGGTGTCTCTATGATCACATTTTGCCATGATGACACACTATTGTTGCTATTGCAAGTGACTATTCCACTAATATTCACGTTTATATGCAGTTAAGAAAATAGGACTTGTTTCAAAGATTTCCACCAGTGGCATTGGTTCGGCAGTGCGAACAGAGCGTCCCTATTTCATTTCTTTAACCACCTTGAAAAGGTCGGCACTGCGATATTTGCGCAGATTCAAAATCTGGTTGATATCCAAGTATGTCATAGTCTGACTCACCAGTGTAGATCCATGGGGTAAAGCCACTTCAGCTGGCATTCTCCTCCTGTGTCGCTATCTCCATGATCTAATTTGTAATGGCATTGTCTGCATCCATTGCACCGCCCAAGTTTTTCCTGTATAGACTTTTCTCCAGCGGCTGACACAGCACTTTGGAGCCAGACCTAAGTCTTTCCTGTTTAAAAAGTAGGAATGTTTCTGTGGGCTTTTCTGTATGTATCTCTACCCCTGCCTTGCAAACTGTTGGTTAGTTGGTTTGTGTTCAACAACCATAGCAACGCACAGAGCTGACCGTAAACAGTTAAAGTAAAAACACCAATTGAGACACATATTCCGAGTGCGCTGTATACATGTCTAAAGAATGCTCCTAAAACCAGAATAATATTGGCATATCCCACAGGTCTTAATCGGAAAATACTACATTCACAATAAATAGTGGAATATTAGTGTGCATGTCAACATATTCAGTGTGAGAACCAGTAAGAAAAAAAGCTAATAAATGTTAACAAACTCCACTCTACACCACTCTGCACCAGTGTGTCTGTTTCTCTGTCTTACCTATTTATTATTCATACTGCAATGAGGTCATAGTCTATAAGAGGTGGAATATCTGTCGGTCTGAGTTAGACTGCACTCAGAGGACATGTGAAATATTTCTGTCTAGTAGACTGGAAGCAGGTTTCTCTAGTATCAAGCTGCTTTTCTACAAAAACATCTAAAGACATTTGGCTCTAAATGAGCTACAATTATAATGACCAAAATGCACCAAATATTTAATTTACTGATTGTCATGTGGGCGAAAAAAGTAGATTAGTAATATTATATGAGACATGCACGCTCCAGACTTTCTCCTCGCTGAAAACATGAGCCCCTGTGTTCCCTTACTAGCCGCTTCGCTGACATGAACTATGACTGTTTGGATTGGAGCAGTCTGAACATGTACACATGCACACAAATACAGTACATGCACGCACAAACACCGACTAGGCTTCCTTACAGTTGGGATAGAGATTCACTACTGTATGAGAGAGCCAAGGCTAATAAAGCAGCGCCTTGGTTTAATTTCCTCCCCCTCCATCCCCCTCCATTTTTTACTTTCAGCCATTGGAGCCAATATGAATATGAGCATACTATTAGGCTTGTATATTCACATCCATCTGCTCATGTCCCCAGTTTCTACTTACAAACCTGTTTTGAAGGAAAGAAGTTCATGACTGGGATATAAAAAGGGAGGAGAAGAAGGGCCAGGGGTTACACATCCATCACAAGGACCGCAAAATAAGGACTGTTCAGAATTCTCTCATTTTACCTTCACAACAACCTGAAATATGCATGGATTCAATAAGGTGTTGGTTGTTCCATGCTAATTTAATAGCGTGACAGTTTCTGCAGACATCCCATTCGAGCTGTGTGCAATCCTGAAAACATCTTGAGTGACCTGAACACAGACCCTGAAAGTGTAGCCATGTGGGGATGAACTGGTTGACAACAATGCTGAGGTACACTCTGGAATTCACATTACGTTCACTGTGGAATAAAAAAAAAACACATGTTGAAACAGAAATCAATAACTAACACACAAACGTCTATGCTACAAACATATTAAATGCTGCAAATGACATGTAATGGCATTATTACCGTGGCCCTGAGGGGCAAATCACAACGACAAATCCAAAACGGCAACGAAAAAATCCAAAACGGCAACGACAAATCCAAAAAGGCAACGACAAATCAAAAATCACAACAACATTAACTTAAACCAGAAAGGGTAGGTCTCTCTGATCAGAGGATGGACCCTCCTGATTGGACAGACGGACTGTCTGTCGTATAACAGGAAGAGAGAGATGGAAAACCCGGAAAAGAGCCTATTTTCAAAGCATGAGTATTTCCGAAGATACTTTCGCTATTATTAAGGATTATTTTTGATGCAGGGCAGCCGTACGGCGTGACAGATGATATGTTGTCAACCAACCTAAACATCAGGATGAGTATATCGGACTATGTGGGAAGTACTTCAGCAAAAACACTAGCTGCGCGTTCAACGCAACCTTTGCTAACGTCAGATAGCCGAGTAGCTGCCCTGGTCCACGCAGCTCCGTGAGGACGGCACGTCTCCCCTCATCTGGATGTGAACAGTTTTCTTCTGTACGACCCTGCTTCTCTCAGACGTGACTTTCATTATGTACCGCTACACTACGTGTATGGGGCTGTAACGAACAGCAGGAGAGTGAGGACAGAGAGAGAACTAATTTATTATTTTATGTTTTATATGAAATGTTTACTTATCTCTGAACTTGCAAATACGACTAAATAGATGAATAGTAATATTAAAAAAGGGTATCCTATAAATAAAACAGTAAATTTAAGACCATTTTAAAACAATCTGGGTTCTTTTCTGTACTATTTTTTAAGTATGAGATCATCATTACCTATATCTACCTTTGAAATGTTTCTCTCATTAACTGTAGATATTGTGTCCATAAAACAATGCACTATTATTACACAGCTAGGATGCAGGTCGTCTGCTCGGCCTGTGGCCACCACAGAAAGCCCTTACCTTCACTAGGTCCATCATCAGGAGACAGTTTCCAGAAGGAGAAGGACTTTACATTATGAAATGTCCCGTTTAGGTCACAGTCTTCAAAAATACTCAGTGTCATACTGTATAAAAACATTTTATGCAGTTAAGATCAGCTACAGCATTAATGTTAGGTCTGCACACGATAGTGAAACTATTTACCAACATCCCAAAATATACAAACTATTCATGTACTTTTATATTCAGGAACTACAGTTAAAACGATAAGAAACATACTGCAATACAAATGTAAAATAAGTATAACTGCACCAGCAAAACTTAAAACACAAGACTGGATCTTTTTGAAATATGAATGTGGATGTGCCAAATGGTCAAAAGTTAAAAAAAATTAAAAAAAGATGTATCCATTTAAAACTAGAAAGCACTCATTAGATTTGTACGATCCTATATAAACTATTTTATTATTAGAAAATATTTTAATTGATCAAAATACATAGACAATCATGAGTTATATGGAACATTTTTTTCTCAACGTAGTAAAATATGCAAACGTGAATAGTGACAAAGGTAAAAGCAAACATCTTGCAATGTTTTAGTAAACATTTTTTTTTTATTCATATGAATTTTAGACTTTGGTCTGACTTTTTCTTGACGAATAATAATCTTAAGCTTAAAACTTTCACACTGATGTCCTGTGTTAAACTGCAAATGTTGTGTGAGAGACAGGCTGTCCAGCTGTCCCCGATGATGTTCTGGCAGCATGTGGAAAGGGCAGGCAGCACAGCTCTCTGGTACAGCGGTCTTTGATGAGGTGATGATGTGATGAAGACCTCTCTGTGACTCTGTTAGGGTCGACGTGAAGGCTGAGGAAGCAAACACATGCTTTTAGATCACATTCAGGGATTCAGCTTCTCCTTGATATGGCGATCAGACGCCACCATCACTGGTCCATCAACCTCTCAGCTGCCATCATGGTTTAAAAGCTGGACTGCCAAGAGAAGCCCGGAAAAAAATGTGGATATGTAAATATGTCTATTTCTATTTCTTCCCTTTTTAAATTTAACTATTGCTTATTTTTTGTATTTTTGTATCTTATTTTGTATTGCTGCTTGTTATATTCTGTTTCTGCTGTGACAAACGAATTTCCCGGTCTGCGGGATATTAAAGGTTTTCTGATTCTGATTAGGGGATCACTACCACTCTGATAAAACTGTTGTATTAAACACTGACAATAAATAAATAATGTAGTCAAACACAAGGGCCCTGCAATGAATTCAATATGCATGACGTTTATAATGTGTTTGTTCAAACTGTTAAAGAGATGCTTTAACTTTATTGTTTTTTTATGAGTCTGCAGTTGAATCATATTTGAGGTGTTTATAAGTCCAGCTTTACTGAGATAAGGTCATCACATTATGTCATTAAGATTATCATATAATATTATCATTGAGGTCAGAGGGACTAGTAGAGTTGTGTCGGACTGCAATATACTCAGTGGTGTTATTTTACACAGCATCATGTCAGTGGATTGGCTATATCTGTTTACTATAGAACATGTACAGTCAACAGTTCATGCTTGATAGCAGAGTAAATGCACATGAATCTACAACACTAACAGCTCTGTAACTGTAGGTGCATCTGTCCCTACATGAACGTTACCGACAGTCTCTCCATTAAACTTAGAAACTGACGCCAACACACCAACATTGCTGTTAACGTTACGTGCCTGATAGCTCCGTTTAACTGTGTGTGGGCTGTCTGGGCCCAGGCAATAACAGTCCTTACAACCGTAATTTAAAATACATTAGCTGTGCAAACATACTCTCAAACTAACGCTCTGTAACTACACTTCAGGGTTTTAACATTAGCGAACTGATGTTACAGATTTCGCCGGGTTAACCTGTAACGTTAGGTTTGATAAAATCCGATGCTAACCGCTAATGCGGGCTAACAATAGCGTTAGCTTGTTAGCTGGTGTGTTTTGGCTGCTTTACAGCAAGAGTACTAACCACACTTCGGTTCTTATGACTGAAACACTTATGCGGGTTTATGTGGACGCTGACAAACATAAAGAAATTAAGCTTACGATGCACAGTTCATGTTTTGGTCCAGCTGAATCTTCACGGCCATTGCCATCCCTCCCACCAGGGCGTCGACAGCATCGGTGGAGCTGTTCAGTGAAGGAGGTGCAGCAGCTGTCTGTGTGTCGGTGTCGGTGTCGGCTTCGGCTTCAATATCTCACTCTTAAACCCGTCATATCACCGGGAAATTCAGAGCGCCCTAACGTTACACGGCCATGTAGAGCTGCAGCGGGTTCTCCACCCCTCTCTTCCTGTTATACGACAGACAGTCCGTCTGTCCAATCCGGAGGGTCCATCCTCTGATCAGAGAGACCTACCCTTTCCGGTTTGAGTTAATGTTGTTGTGATTTCCAATTTGTCGTTGTGTTTTGGGGATTTGTCGTTGTCGTTTTGGATTTGTCGTTGCCGTTTTCGATTTGTCGTTGTCGTTTTGGATTTGTCGTTGTCATTTTGAATTTGTCGTTGTCATTTTGAATTTGTCGTTGTCACTTTGAATTTGTCGTTGTCATTTTGGATTTGTCATTGTCATTTGCCCCTCAGGGCCACGGTACATTATTGATCAATCTGCAGATTATTTTCTTGGTTAATTGTTTTAGTACAAGGAAATGTCAGAAAATACACGTTATAATTTTATGAAGTCTCCAAATAGCTTATTTTGTGTAATCAGCCAGCCAGTTCTCATTCCCAGGGCTTAAGGGAGTCCATTAATTCCTGATATATGACACCTCAAAGATACCTTACAAAGCAGACGAATTCACACAAGAATCACATCCACATGTCACATTACAACCCATCTTGTCAAGCTCTATGTAATGCATTTCTGTTTCGGCAAGAAGTCATCCGGCCAATCAGTGCCCTGTGAGCTACTGGCAGTTGAAGATGGAGGTGGAACAGGAAGTGACAAGGACACAGAGAGGCGACCGTTATCAGCACTTCATTAAGTGAAGGGGCGGACACTGAAGACTGTTCTCGATGGAAAAGATGTTTTCTCTCTTCTCCGGATCAACTTTGGCGAGAGTTTGATAGACAGACAATCACCTGCCAGGGATGTTTTGAAAGCACCTGCCCTTTCCCAAACAGTCTCCAATGACACCTTCTAAGATGGTTCAATGAAACAAACCATCTTACGAGTCAGTTTAACCTGGAAGGGCATTAATCCACTTATACCATGGGAAATTGGCAACATAAACACCTGATAACCTGATAACACCTGAGAAGTGATTAATCCCTGGAACAAAAATTCCCACCCCATAAGGTTCATATGATATCATAATGTGTGAATTAGAAAGCTATCTTTTATGCTAGTAAAACTAGTATAAAAAACATCTTCTCTGTCAACAGTTTGAATTACTGATGGTGTGATCTGATGTGTTCCTCAATGGGCCCATTGCTGAGCGACCTGGACCTGTGTTTGAATGTGATTTGTGGTGATCATAGGTACCTTTCCTGAATTTTCCCATGTTGAAATTCAGAGCTTTTCATTGCTTTAAATATTGTTTGAACTACACCCACAAAGAAACTACAAAATGGTTTAAGTTGACATTTTCAGTGGCATTGTAACATTCGGACACTGTGTTCACACACTTGAGTTAAAAGGAAACACATTACTTATACTTCTTTAATAAAGCTTTTAGGATTTATCTTATGACTCTAATAGTTGACAATTACAATCCAACGATATCTGGAAACATCAATAGCACAATATTTCAATTCATGGTTACACAACTAGGGACAGGATTATGTGTTCTTTGTTTGCCTGAATCATTGTTTGATAGAAACTGTTAGCTTGGGTTTCAAGTGGCATTTGTGGGTGGCTATTGCAAACTCCAGGACAAGTTGAAAAGCTTAGCTCTTAGGAAATGTCACTCACTCAGTCATGAAGTCAGAGTCTAACCAATGAACTTGCAGCAATTCATCATCTGAAGCGTTTCTGTTACACCGCTCATGTATTTACTTCATGGTCTGCAGTCAAAGAGAATGGACTCTTGTTCTTCTCTGCAGAGATGTGTGTCAGTGAGAGTCCGGCTCAGGTAGGTACCCTCATCTTCTCTGACGTGAAGCATTTCACAAGGATTAGGGAAATGTCAAACAATGTAAAACTATCCCTATGGACAACCATCAGTGGGAGGGAAAAATGGCATTTTAGATGAAATAGATCACATGTAGTGCTCAAACAAACATGATAGTGATATATATCCTGTATCCCGTCATTAGCCCATTGAAGATTTTACATACCAAACACATGGCAAGAATATTCAATACAATTTATTGTTATAAAACAACAACTAAAACATTAATGGATTATTATTAATAACACAATAAAATGAGTTAGGTTCAGGTTGGGTGGGTACGAAAAAACTGAGCATCACTATAATTTCATTTATATTTGTCACATGAATAATTGCAATCAGATGCATCTAAAGGGCAGCTTTCACTGTAAAAACTTTATGGGCGTGTTTATGCTGTTATATGCACTATATCTTTTGTGAATCAGAAGTGATTGCAAGTGATGCACAATTTTTATTGCTTCCAGCAACCAAAATATATTCTTTATGAATTCACCCCTCAGTCTCATCTTTACTGTTTGGAAATTCCTGCACTTTCTAGTCTGGAAAACAGCACAATAGTGCAAAATATTCCTAATTTTGACCAACAAAGCCTGTTACAATCCAAAATTTTGAATGTTAGGACATGGTCACTCAGTTATCTACAATTAGCCACGGATGTACAAGTCATTACTGGCGGGTTGGAGTCCCAAAAAATTGCAGTTATGATTTGTAGAGGATCAGTCGTATAACTTAATTTTCCCACTGAGGGTGAAATCACTTATTGAAACAGGTGTCAAAATATGGCCTAAGTCATATCTCCTAAAGCACTCATTAAATAAGTTCTAGACAAGACCTGCTTCCAGTGTGAGCTATTACACTGACAACGCCGTATACATGCTGGCAGTTAAATATGGAAATCCATTACATTTTTCATATTCCTGGCTATATACAGTATATATATATATATATATATATATATATATATATATATATATATATATATATATACACAGGTATATATACTGTATCTCTGATTTATTTTACATAATACACATGGTTAACATTTTCTTGAGCCATATTTTGCCTTATATATATATTGAAGCAGTTTCATGTTAAAAATCACAGTTCCTCCAGTGCTGTTTGGCTTGCCGGTAGCAGGGTTGCGATCTAAAGGTCCGATGACTAAAATCCTTCATCCGGATAAAATAAAGAGTTAAAAAAGACAGAGAACCAGAAAGTTTATTGTTGAAATGTGGTTTTTAAAACTGGATAAAAAAATTAATTCATGACTGCTTCTGGCAGAAAACCACAACGCTGATGCATACAGAAAGTGGATATGACACCACTGACAGTGTAAGAGACCATTACCTTGAATGAAATTACAGATTTTCCATAAGTGTAGTCGTTTTTAGACATTTTAATGTCGAAAAGATACATATTATGCTTTTAACTACAATGAAATATCAGTGGGCACAAATCTCTGTCTGGGGTTGTCCAGAATGTGCAATTGTAAGCGTTCACTATTTTCAAATGTGTTGGGTTTGCTTAATCAAAAGTGTACAGTAAAGTGTATTGTGTATTCTGGCAGGCATACTGAACAGAAAGAGGCACTTTGAAAACATGACAAATGACATGTCTGTTTGGGCTGCAGATTGTAGTGTACCAACAGCATTTTGCCAAAGTGCATAAAATCAGCCCAATATAACATTATAGCTAATTTATTAGCTATAATTAGCTATTAGATGCATACATCTTTACACATCTACACAGCAACATGAGCATCCCATTGAATCTGTGTTTCTGGCCACCTAACTAATGTGCAATATTCACTTGGCCTTGGCCATACCACAAAGTACCATAAAGATTTTTTTCATTATTTCACAACAATCCAGCCAATATTCGTCAATACCTTAACAACTGGAATAGAACCTTTTCACAGCAGACATTAAACCTGTAAAGTGGATGGGAGCAGGCGGCAGCAGCAGGGGGCGATGACAAAAAGCTGCATGTCTGACAGTTTCCAGCTGCCTTCAGTCCATACAGGAGTCACAGAACACAGTCACATCCTGTTAGAGCCGATTCTGCTTTGTAAAGTTGCAGTCTGCAAAATGTGTTTAATCAAATTCACTGAAGCCGACACTATGCTCCGATAGAACAACATAAATAATCCTGTTTTAGAAAAAAAACGTGCCTCTAAGTGCACCTAGAGCTTGTTGTTTGTTTTGCAAAAATCAATCGCGCCCGTATCATCTTGTCCACTCATTCACAGTTAATGCACACGCCACAGATCCCACCTCCCTCCTCACACAATATCACAGGCACACGCCTCAAGCTAGCCATACGCTAAATGATGTTAGCAGTTGCTATCTATGAGTAAGTTAGCCAGCCTACCTCCGTGTAGCATATACTTCATGCTGATTATTGATGAGAGAAAACACGTTCACGTTCACAGTAATCTGGTGCACGTGCACGGACGAGCACTTGATGGGAGCGAGCAGAGGAGCTTGTGGTAGTGGGTGATAAACTGGAATACACTTAGAATGTTTACGTTTACAACTTTGAAAAGGTCTATATAGGCGATCTGTTGTTAAGATTCTCTGAAGGATGAATGTGTTACTTAACACATTCATCCTTCAGAGAATCTTAAAAACCCTCTGACTTAACGTCGCCATCAGCCGCACAAGTTCTTGTGTCATAATGTTGAGGCAACATCTAAACCAATCAGCTGTTAGATCAGGTGAGAGCCAGGGTCATCCTACCATGCACTGGCACTTGCAGTCAGTGGAATGCAGCTGTTTGTGCATGGCTCTAAAAATTGTGTCCGCCTTGATCTTGTGGAGTTATCATTGCCCACATGTGCATGATTTCAGAACAAGTCAGGATCAGTCTGACAGTCTGAAAAGGGTCTATTGACACCAGGGCCATATTGCCAGTGTGGTTAAACGTTCTTTCTAAACCTCTTGAAATTTGGAAAGTTCTTCAAGTAATGGAAAAGGGGTGATGCAAAGTTTCGTATCCCTTTTGTCACACTGTTGTTTAACATATACAGTTCACACATACAGTATATGCACAATATATATCCATGGCTTTGATTAGGGCGTGACACCACACATGGTGCTGATCTGATCGGGAGTGTGCTGGTTGGCTTCAGTTGCATGTTGGACGCCTCACTACTACTGGCTTGCCAAATCTCTGGGTTTCACTCCAGCCGACTTGAGGGATTCGTTTCCCCAGTAATTGTTGTGTGCGATCATTGCTGGGCTCTCCCCTGCTTTTTTTTGCCATGCCCAAGTGGCCATTGTTGTAATGTTTTTCCCAAGCTGTAATCATAGGCAGATGGCTGCAGGCCTTGCTGCTCCATCTTGATGGGGCTTTCCCCATACAAATAAAGGAGGTCTGCTCACAAAGAGGTGGGATGTAAGGTGTTTGCTAAGAAGGATGCTTATTTCAGAGTTCTGAGACATCCGGATTTTGGATGTTGGGTTTCATACACTGCCACTTGGCTATGGTCAGTCTGCCATATGACAGTGTCCATTTGTTGCCAGCACTTCATTATTTGAATATGCACAAGAGGGCGGAGATATAGTGTCACTCACCCAGTAAAAACAACAAGATTGAAGACACCCTGTGGAATATTCTTGTTAACAACCAAATCTTTCTATGAGGCTTTCTCATTCAAAAATGCTCAAAGTCCTTTGTGCAGCATTTCAATTTATTTACATCTGTTTGCATCAAATGGCTGCCTATTCTGGCGAATTGCAATGTTTCTTAATTTGTGATGCCAATTTTCAGGGAAATTGTTGGCAGCAATATGTATATTGTCCCTGCATGTATGGCATGGTAACATTAAAATGATCATAAATAATAATTTGGATAAAATTTTCAATTTTTTAAGTGTTGCAGACAACCAGAGCAAAAAAACAGGTTCTTTAAAGTTCGGTTTGAGCAGAATTAAAAAACCACAAGTGGGTCAACAGTTACAAGCTTTATTAAGAAGACAAACCCAGCCCGCAAGTGTTGTGGGAATTTTGGATATTTGTAATTCATAATAATAGTTTTGTCAGGTCAGACACAGTTCAGTGTCTCCTCTGCCTCACATTCTTAATGGATAATGCAAATAACTAACTCATGATAATATATTGGCACATTTGTGCATCTGTACCCTGTGTTAGAGACCTTGTGATGAGAGAGGTTCAAAATGTTCAGCATTGTAATGTCTAAGGCATGTTTTTGTTTGGTCTAAAGACGTCACCCAACCAAGGCTATTCGCGTCCTGTCCCTCTCCCTAAAAAACTGTGCGAGATTTGGCAAATCGTCATTCCCTGCTAGACTTAACTTGTGAGGATGTGGGGATGAACGTATTTTTGTCTGCAGAGGAAAATGCTTTGGCAAAATAAACCACGGAGAAAAAGCTGATCCTGTTTGTTGATCTTTATTGAAGAATCTATTTCCACAACACAAGTCTCTCACATGGTTCCACAGGCTCTGGTGACCACCCTTCAACTCTCCAGGTGGCGAAGGCCCTCTCCTTTGTTGTAGTCCATGCACCGCTCCCCGGCCCTTGCTCCGCCGCCTACAAAGCCGAAACACACCCACCAGTTCTCCACTGACACACCAGATCACGTACTTTACCAGTTGTCCTCTCCTTCAACCTGGCCACGCAGCCGGCCTCCCATGTCTACCACTCCATGTCAGAAACACGCTCACTTCTCCTAGTAAATTACTTCCTATTCTCCAACAGGCTGGAGTTACACTGGCTAGACAAAGGCCGCTGTGCTTCAGGTGTGGGTAGGTTACTCTCTTTCGGTGGCTGTGGTCTCTTGGCTGGCTGGCTCTGTTTCCGGGTTCTTTCCCTAGGCAGCGACTTGGCTGTCCACCCCGGCTTCCTCACCGCTTTCCTGGCTGTGGGTAAGTAACTAAACAATGTATTCTCATGAATAGGTTCATACAATGTACATTACAGTGCATTGCTTTCTTCAGTAACACAAACATTGAATACACACGCAATAAATACATTGAAGATGCAAATGACGATGACAACGAAGACAATGACCATGACTTTTCGTTGTTATATGTACGTAAAATGCATGAGAACAGCCTGAACTACAGTGGCACACAGGACATGAACCATTGTCTCCTGGGTGAATGTCCTGTGTTTGTTTGACCGATCCACCATCCCACCTCCTCCATACACAGACTTCGTTGCTATAATTCTGGAACGCTTGCTCTGAGCATCTAATTATGCCACGGATGGGTTTACAGTTGAAAGCCTGGTGTGTTTCATTTAGACGCTCAAGGGTGTCTTGCATCAGTATCATACACCAGAGGGCCGTGACAGAAGGCACTGAATGGGGTGTGATAATCACAAATCTTACTTATAGACAAGATTATTTTAACCAAACCTACTGTCCGGACTAAACCATTCACAGCAATGTTTTGCAGACATCACAGTCTATGTTCCCCACAGACTCCAAACTGTCCTTTGCGCTCACCAAGCGGCTCCTGCAGTAGTGTTTGTTTGCTTTGCTGGCCACAAAGCGGGTCGGTTTCAGCTTCAACTGACAAAACAATGAAATGCAATCAAAATGTGTGGCTTGTAACAATTGACGGCACATTGAATGTGTGAATTATCACTCAAGCAGAGCTGGAGTTGCTTAAACAGTCATTGTACCAGAGTATACTGAACATGTCCGGCAGGTCTGAGAGAAATGAATGGATGTTACCCCATGTTCGTAAATTAAACTCATACTTGATGCAAAAAATGCCACATTTGTTTGATTACATAGGGCCGCATATGTGATGATGTGATGTTTTGATGGCCCAATCAACATATTTATTCATGATATCTGCGGTTGCAAAATGTGGCGTGATCCCAGCAAACACAAAAAAACATGCAGTTGGAAGGCATCAGCAATTTCCCTGAAAATGATTGTGCTCTGCCTGAGGAAAAGCATGGAACTTGCCAACAAAGTTTAAAAACACTCTCACAGCCCCTCTCTCTGTATAACCTTGATGTTTTTATTCATCCCCGATTGCAAGTGCACTCATCTTTGCTTCTCTCAGTCTCATCTGATCTATCATGGATTTATGTCAGCCAGAATTAATCAGATCATGTAACTATATTAGTTTGACTAATAATTCAGGTTTAGGTGAGTGTCTTTCTCCTAATATAACCCACATCTGAACGCCTTAACAGCCTGGTTATAGTACTGAATAATGTGTTCTAACCTGCTGAGGACTTTCCGGAACAGGCAAAGACCGATGTGCCAAGAGCTAAGAGGAACTAAGGCCAAAGAGCGAAGGAAAAAGTGCAGCAAAGTGCCCAAAATGAAGCCATGTGAGGTCAGGTGTGGGAATCCCTCCCAGTATGAAGCAGTGACAGAAGGAGTGGTGTGGGATGTGACATTCCAGGAAAGGTGAAGTCAGACTAACAAAAGGACTTGTGGGCAAGAGAGAAAAGCAGGGAAAAGAACACCAAAAGCATCAAAAGCTATTAAGCAGCTAAATTATTTTTCTAGAAGAGCAATAAAAAGGTATTCCACATTCCCACACTGAATCACAGGACCTGATTCCTGGAAAAGTCCTCCAACCCACACATCCATTTGGCCATGAGACACCTCCGTCTTACTTTACCACTCTCCGTTTCACCTCAAAGAAAAAAAAGAACACTTGATATCATTTGTCTAATGAGCTATGACTCACTTTGAAAAAGAAAATGTGAAACCCATTTACACCCTAAAAGTCTTTTATTGCTGTCACTCTTTCCCCCATTCTCTCTTTACACCTCCCCTCATACTGTGCTGATTTGTCCAAAGGGAAAAAAAGATGAGGACAAAGTCATGAGAAAATGAAATGATTCTTTAAGAGGCCGTGCTCCCTATGCATGCCGAGTGGCTAATTTACTGCTAGTTACTGCAAGATTTATTAGAAAACCAGTGGGGTTCCGTTTGATTTAGGATGTGAAACATAGCAGTCACAGAGAGTGTGGCACACACATAAGTTTGCAAGTGGCATGGGAAATATTGCAGTTTGTAGGAATTAGATCATACTACACCATGTATGTATTTGGGGAATTTCATACAGGCCCCAGTAATTTATAACCTGACTCTGCCAGATGGATTGATTTGCATAGTTCACATTTGCTCTGCATAACCATCTGGGAACTCTCTGTTGGAGATCTTTTGGGAAGAGGCGGAAATACTGGTTGCTGATTGGATAAACCATCAGTCTATCATCAAAATATGGGCTTAATCAACCAATCAGATCAATGTGTACTGAAAGTGTATGACGTACTAACAGCGTCGAGGCAAAGCTCAGAAAGTTAACAACATGTAGGTAAAGGATATTTGCCGTTTGTCTAACGTGAATTTACGGATAAAAGTCCCAATTTCAGGTGCCCCGTCCATATTCCAACAGAAGAATCCTAGAGAAAAAATGTGTTAGCGAACAACTTGCTTGATAGCTGCACTCATCTCATCCGTGGAAGCCGCCATGTTTTTACACTGAACATTCACTTCTCATTGCATCACACTTAAATCCGCCTCAAAACCAACGCTGATTGGGCCAGTCACTTGGCAAACTTCTCCAAATTTTCTCTGCCACAGGTTACCAGACTGATCTGCGGATAAAATACAATGGCGCACGCGCGATCAGGATGGACTCTAGAGGCTAAGTCATTCACGCCATAAACAAAAACATAACCTGCACATAAGCAACATGTATCAAATCTTACAAAAGCTGCACTTTACATAATATACATATTGCTGCCAACAAGTGCTACTGAAGTGTTCATGCCTTTAATATGCACCAACTTAAACCTCCATAATGGCATCACTGTCCTCATAAGCAACTGCCCTCTGAGTTGCACACTCTTGGGAAGCTAAAAGGACTAGGGATGTATACACTGCACCAACCACACAATTCTTTTCAACGGCTCTTTTATAAGAACCCATTCTTCTATCCTAGTAGTCTGACTCACTGGATCTAGACTATTGGTATAAAGCCTGCCATTGGCCGCCTATTTCAGCCGGCAATCTCTTTCCCTTCTGCTGTCCACTGTTTGTTAAGGGCACTGTCACTGCATCTAGAGCTTATAGCACCACCCAAGATATTTGTGATTTGTTTAAAGAAACACAAGAAAGTCCAAGCTTTTTCCCCCTTTTCCCAGAATTACAGGCGGTGCAGCCAGACTTTTCTTCACCACTGACAGTGCATTCTGGTAATGTGAGACTGTTATCCCAGTGATTTTTTCACAGTTAAACCTTGTAAACCCTGTCATCTAAAAAAGAGAAAAAAAGAACAATGAACATCTAAATGTAATTTTCCAGTTAGTAGGGGTTTTGACTCCATAATTATGTGGCTATTGTTGCTACAGTATGTGTAATTGGACCACTGTGCCACTGGGTTTGGTAAGTACTTTGCACTTGAAATTTGGCCTCTATAGTAGAGGACTTTGTGAAGTGTCTCTCTGAGGAACTTTTGGAACAGTGTACCAAAGAAAAACTTTTAAAGATTGCTGAGCATTATGAGATTGGGGTTCCTGACAAATGTTGGAAAGACAAAACAAACCCAGAAGTCCATGGTAAAGCTTAAAGACACATGAGCCAAGCACTGACAACCTCCACCCTGCTTGACTTCTTCCTCAAAGGAGAGAACAGAAACTATGCATGCCAAGCATGATTATATGTAAAGATAGTTTTATTATTTGTCCCACAGGAGGATATTATTTTGTGCAATTAGTGTGTACAAGTGAGACAAGATTTATACCTTCACAAGTGGTTTGGGAGTGAGGAATGGTGCACACTCTGCAACACCTCTAATGCAAGCCTCATCAGGCTGTAAGATTGTGCTCTCCCACGGACGCTAAAGATGGCACTACGACCAGTTCCTGAGAAAGCTAGCCGAGGTGCTAGAGGGGCTTAGACGAGGGGTGTGGGGCATCAGGCCAAGGGAAACACCTAGGCCATTCCCTCAACCAGGAGTGGAACATGAGAGTTAACCTTGATTGGCAGCTTCGTTTCCCAATTGAGCTCGAGTTCACCTGACATATTGGTGTGGTCCACCAAGGCAAAATCTGTGCTCCTCATTGAGCTCACAATACCAGCAGAGGAGAGGATCGAGGCCGCCTACGAATGCAAGAAGGCCAACTACTCAGATCTGGCTGCTGAGTCCCGGGGGGCTTGCTGGAAGACCACCATCTACCCAGTGGAGGTTGGATGCCGAGGCTACATTGGGCTGTCAACCACACGCCTTTTGAGGGATGCAGGAGTAACTGGGGGGAACCTAAAGAAGGCAACCAAAGTGCTAGCGGAGAAGGCCGAGAAGGGGAGATTTTGGCCCAGGCTGTGGAGGAAAGACAAAGACGAAAGAAAAGAAACGAAAGTGACAACTAACCCCTACAACAGCCGCAGGGGGCAACACCTATCAGCTGCAGGGGGTGACAGGGAGACATCCCTGTCACTGCTCCGCCACCAGGAGACGTTAGTGAAAGAAGGTTCTTGGCTGATGACCCTGCAGCTGTCCCATGGACACCGGAGGAGGTACAACAGTCAGTAATGCCGAGCACGAGTTCCATCTTGCTGTACATCAACATACAAAAGTCAAAGACATTCTAAACACTACTGACTGGATTTCTTTAATTTAAAAGGAGTTTACTTAATTAAGTATTGTATGGCTATAGGCTCTTGCCCTTTACAGTGGGCTACATAGCTTGCAAAATGCCAGATTCCTCTGTTCAGTAATCTATGGGTGTACAAACTGCGTTTGATTGACATCTCCCTCCTACTTCTACTCGTTTGTTGCACCTGTTAAGGTGGGAAAAAGTACACCTTTATCATTCTTATGACTTTGATTTTTAAAGTCTTGTCAAACTACTCCAAGGTCAGGAGTAAATATCGACTCAATCTGGCTGATGCAATGCTTTTAGTTTTCTCAATCAGAGTAACATCCTGAAGTTCCTTTTTTTTTTTTAAAGCAAACTTTTATCTGTGACGTTACAGCCAATGAAGTCATTCAAGCTTTTCTCTTCTAAAATAAATTTGACTTTGAGTGTTAGTCTTTAATCTGACCTGTCATTGTTTAAGACTGTAAAGGGGTAAAGGAGTACTTTAGAAAATGATTTATAAGTGTGTGACAACGTCCTATCATACTACATTGTATTATATCACAGAACTCTATATTTCATTCCACTTTAACAGAAAAACCATCTCTTTCTTCTCTCTTGTCCTCTACCTCACACTCTCCATGGCTTTTTCTCTTTTCCTCTCCCTTTCTGGACCATAAATCTTCCTGCTTCTCTAAGTGGATCCTGGGCATTTGTCCCAGCCCCAGTGCCTTTCTCCCAGGGTATTTATGAAGTCTTTGTTCTCATCTATCAAACCATGACACGACCTCCTTGACAAAGCAAATCGGTCCTTTATATTAATGGCATTTCAATATGATGTACTGCAGCCATCCATTTCTATCTCCAAACACACCATATGACCTCCGCTGGGAGAAAAAAGGAATTAATATCTAAGCACCTCTCGTGAGTTCCAGACATTGGAGTACACCACATCACTAGTTTCATCTATCTGTTTAAGTAGGGCCTTTTTGGCATTCAAACATTGGTCTCCATTGTTTTCCTGTTCTGTAATTGTTATAATCAAGTGTGACAAGCTTTTTACGGATTTCGCTGCAATGCTGATATAAAAAACAGTCCCCCTGGGGCGGCCAGTGCCTGAGTGGTTAGAGCAGTCACCCCATGTAAAGAGGCTGAAGGTCCTTGAGGCAGCGGGTTTGACACCGACCTGCGGCCCTTTGCTACATGTCTCCCTCCTCTCTCACCCCATTTCCTGTCTGTCCTATAAAATAAAAGGCTTGAAAACTGCCAAAAAAACCCAACTTAAAAACCAGTCCCCTGTATGATTATAGGATTGTGAATACGACTCAGAAGTGTAGCATGGTGATGTAATGCATTTTACAATGCTTAATATAATGTGATGCAGTGCATTTGACAAACTAGCTAGCCAAAATAACTTGTTGATCTTAAAGTGTGTGCATTTTTAGATCATTTTCATCATCATTGTATGTATTGGTTTCTACTCAATGTATAATCCTTTTGTTCAGCTTCTGTCTCTTTAAGCCCCCCTCCTGCAAAAGTCGGTATCGATAGGTCAGCATTTTCTGTTCATGTTATTTAAATATGCTCAAGAGGGAGTTAAGGCACAGACAAAAAAAAATCCTCTGCTCAGGTATTATAGTTTAAACAATATATCAATGCAACACAGTGTATACCCATGAAACAAATAAATCATGTTTTGTAACAGCACAAAGGTGAGAGAACCACCTCTGTACTCATATGCCAACGGAAACAAACAACATCAAATGTGAAGAGCCCGCTCTAAGAACTGTTATTCTTTGTCTTAAACTCATATGCCCAGATATGTATTTATTTAAGTTGACAGGTGAATAACCCTGTAACTCTGTAATAACTCTCTTATCGCCATGGCACCTCCTTTTATATAATGTTAAACAAAGCATTTTTATAGTGACTATCGAGAACATTTTTCTTCTGTCCTCTGCAAGACAGTGTCACCAGAGTGCAAAGGCATTTGTTAATGTGTTTATCAAACCACTTCACTTTTGCTCTTTGAAAAGTGACCGGGGTTGAACCATGGTTGACTTTGTGTTTGAAAGGGTTTACCTGTGTTGACTGACTTTGCAACCCAGCTCAAAAGGTGGGTCGGAAGCGTAATAGACAAGGGTCAATTTCAATAGTACATTTCCTGGGTCACTTAGTAAGCATTGATACTTGGTTGTGAACCAGGACGTATCTTAGGGCGTACTAACACTGTCCTTCCGCACCGCGACCCGGGCTTTAGGGTACTTGTCCCCCCTCCCTCTCCCCCCGCGCCCCAGCCCCGTTTGTACTCACACTGCCAGGGCCGGCCAATGCTTCTTGCTGTCCATACGCCATCACGCCGTAACACGTCACACGCATTGATCGCGTGTGTGTGGCTTTGTTTACAAATCTTTCCATAGACCGACCAAATCTGCAGTAAACACTCCATCTCCGCATCACATCAACGTCAACCTTTCACCGCCATTGTTGTTGTTGTTAAATGTCCTCGCATGGTCCGTCCTTCTATTTACATGTCCGAACAGGCGGACATAACGCTACTGCCGTAGGGCTCGTGCTCGTACACGTGCGCACGCTCGTGCTCGTACATGTGCAAACGGCTCCGCTAAAGCCCACCTCTTTCAAGCGGGCCGTGGACGGCCCGCTGGCCGCAGTTATGCGCGGAACGGGTGCACTCACACTGCTTAAGGTACTAGGCTTTAGCTGAAAAAACGGTTTTGGCCCCGGCCAGAAGGACAGTGTGAGTGCGCCCTTAATTGTCATGAAGGGATTAACCTGTGTTGACTGGCTTGGTTTGAATCGACAAAAAAAGGGATGATGGAGTTTTGGTGGTGTGTCCTGCACTGTTGGAACTGGTCAGCCCTTGTTCAAGCAAATCTAGCATGTTGAAACAATGTGGAGCAAGTCAAATCCCGCTAAAGTCAAAATCTGGTCCATTGTTTTGAGCTTTGTTTCCTTTTTTTAATACAGACTACTGCTGCTTCCAGGTATGAAGAGTTTCCTCTCACGCAGGTGCAGAATTTACATGCTAGTTGGCTGTTGGCTGTAGTCTTTGCAGTGTGTTCAAGTGCAGCCTCCTGGGCGCAACAGTTGACCTTTGTTGCCAATACATCTTTGATGTCTGGTTGGCGTCTCTGGGCCTTAATGCTGCTTTCACACCTAACTTCTTTGGTTCCATTAACACAAACTCAGTTCAGTTTGCCTTGTCAGTATGGTTAATTTAAGCTGGTGTGAAATCTGTCAATCAAACATTGCAGACCAACCCAACCAAGACCGTCCCCAGAATTTTATGATATGTGATTTTTAGCCTGATTACAAAAGCAATTATCTACTGACTGTGAAACCTGTTTAGGAGGTGATCTTATAATTCCACTGTTGTCATTGTTTGTGTAAAAAAAGTTGTTAATTTGTTGCAATGTAACATTAAAACAGGAGATGACTCTGTGCTCAAAGGGATGCTCGGAGCTCCTATGCTTGTAGCAGAATCACCTGAATAATTCTATGCTTTTTTTTCATTGGTTGTTGTGTTAAATCTTACCCAGAAACAATAGTGCTATTTTCTGGTTGGCTATTGTGTAGCCCCTGTCTTTTTTTTTTGATTGGCGATGCATCGGATTCCTGACGGTTCCATAGCGACAGCAGCGCCACAACACTGCAGCATATAATCAACAGTTTTTCTGCGTGAGAAATACAATGTGTGGCGGGTGTGCGTGAACAAAGACTAAAAAGAGTGACTGTCCCGCTCAGTGCGCTGCAGTAACACTAGATTACTGTTTGCAAATCACTCCCATCAGTGGCGTTGATTGCTTTGCAACGTTAGCTGATAAGGTAATTTGCATGCGGTAAGACAGCCAGACCAGCTATAGGAGCAAGGATGAATTAGCCACTGAAGGGATCATTTTTCTACACCAGCTAGCTAGCTATTTGTCCGCATTAGCAAGCAAGATGACATTGGCCAGCTAAAACCTCAATATGTGTTTCCTCTAGAATTCATCATCACTGGGGAAAAATAGTTTTGTTCTACCACTGCAACACAGTCCACGCATGTTGTGCCTCTGCTACACTCTCTGCAGCGGCCAGTAGTCCACAGATTCTCAGCCAGCCTAAACCCCAGCATCGAGGGTATGATTCCGGACTACCCAGAGTCAAATTCCCTGCCAGATCATCTGCAGTTACACGGGACAGCCGCCAACCTTAGGTCCATCTCCGGGCAATGGAAACACAGCATGTGTGGACTGGAGCTGAAGAGAGGCAAGGGACACATCCTTTGAAGTTTCCGGAAAATTCTGCCGAGACCTAGTCGGTGATGTTCGCAATTTTACGTAACAACCCATTCGCCCATTGGCAATAAAATACTATTGCTCCATGAAAAACATTTCACAAAGGACCTTCATTAGGTCAAAAGCTGTTATAACTGCTGTGCGTTTATCCAACTCTGTGTCAGTTCATTAAGTCAATTAAAAAGTGTGACAGCGATCCCTCCGTGCTTAAAGTTGTACTCCACAAGACTTGAGATACGTTGTTTCTAGGGGCCTCTGTGGCGGTAAGATGTAATTGTTCTTTCAGAGCCTCTATTTTGTCACGTTCATGGTCACAATGAGTTTTTGCTGTTTTGTAAACTTTATTGACACACATTCACCTCTACTTCCAAACCATCCCCTTTGTTGTCCTCTTAAATCTATATGCACACACACACGCACACACACACACACACATGTTCCTATAATACTTCTACCCTTACAAAAAGCCTGACTCAGAATTTGGAATTTCTGATTACAAGTGAATGCAGCATAACTGTTTGTGATGATCTGGGCCGACAGACCAACAGCTGTCAGCAGCATCACTAACATGGCGACTTATTTACATCTAGCCTGCGAATGTCGCCACAGACACAGATATTGGAGTAATCAGCAAAAAGAGGCATTAGCTAAGGGGCTCTTAGCTAATGCTGTCTTTGGAGCATATGAACACTAAACAGCATCTGAACAGTGAGCAGAAATTAGGATGATAATGCTGAGCTGGTGTTTTGGCAGGACAGCCGCTATCTGTTTTGTATACTTACAAAAAGGGGGGGTCAGGCGTCAGCCACTGTGTAAGTCTGGATTTGAGAGAGGCACAATAGAATGGAAACTGTCTCTCCCGACATTCAACGTCTTTAGTGTGCAGATTGCAGTCTTTGCATGTCCAAAATGACTGTACAGTGCAATTAAAGCTTTGTTGGGAGGACTACTTCATACAAACACCCTAAAATACACTGCATGTTTTACAATATTGCACACAGGGAAATTGAACCGAATCAAAAATAAATTGCCTTGTAGTTTCTCCGAGAAGCCTCAAAGGTAAACACTGGCTTAGCAAAGTCAATATTTACTGCATCTGAGGCCGTTCTTTCAACAGGCCCGGCACCGCGGGGCCATGACTGGACCCCTCTCATTGTCTGGAGCCTGTTTCTGTGTTTTTTAGCTCTTGAGTACTGTACTGCAGTCACCCCTTGAACACAGTTCACACACACATGCAGACATTTTCTATTTACCTCTCTTGATAAATGCTGATCAAGATGAGATATTGTGACTTAGCAACCACAGTCAACAGGGCAAGTATCAGAGGAGTACAGGAATGATGGCTTGAGGTGTTTTTTTTTGTTTGTTTTTTACACCCACAGAATTTCCATCCAATAGCTTTGGATGTAATGCACTAGCTGTGTTATCATTGGCTCTGGGCACAAGGACCCCCTTTGACAAATATGGTTGCACAATCAGATTGCAGTAGGATGGATAAACTGCGTCCAAGTTAAGCATGCAAACTTGGAATCTGCTAGAAGACTGTGGCGCTGTGGAGATTTTTCCGATACGTCAGCGTGATTTCTGTCAAGAGATTTAACCATCTTAAGAGCCAATTAGAGTTGTTGGCTGTTTTATTTTGCAGGAATCCAAATCTTTCAGTTTCATCAAAGTTTCCCATATGCTTGCTCAGCATTAGTAACAGATGTCACTAACCGAGAGCACAGAGAGGCTGATGATGTGACCAGCGGCAGATGTAGTATGTTACAACTTCCTGAATATAATAACCCTGGCTTAAATGTCATTATCTTAACTCCCTGTGGCATTTCACTCTCAATCGGTTTACAATGTAAGTGCACAGCAGTTTACCTTATATTGGCCTTTAACTGGGAGGGTGAAAAAGTTTTATCACTGTTGTGTGAATCTAAGGCTTTCAGTTGTCATACTGTGTTTTGTCACAGAATCATTAGAGCCATGTTTAGTGCCAAAAAGGCAAAAGAGAACAATTATTAAAAAACATTTTGGTACTACTTTCTGCTTCAAGACTTCAAAACCTGAAATGGAAAGAGGGCTTGAGCAACTTAGTGACCGAGCGTTCAGTTCAGCTCACTCACTAGTTAAGTCCCTACTTCCTAACCTGCTGCTAATGGTGCCCCTGCTCGGACCTAAGCCAACTTTAAACTCAGCCTTCATTTAATTTTGATCTCAACTACACACCTGTAAAGTTGTATCAATGTATCATGCGACGGTTGTGGTGCTATTGTGTTAAGAATTCTGGCGACAGACATTTTAAACACCTGGCAAAATATTTAAGACGGCATCATTGGTAGTTCCTGCTACAGTAGGTGTCTCCAGGAACCACGTTTTGCAATGGTGAGAGACACAGACTCACAAGGTGCAAACAATCAACAGATGCTGTACAAACAAGGAATTGGACAAACAGACCAGAAAGTTAAATAAAGTTATTTTTAAATAACAAAAAATGATGTCACAGGAAATGCATTACTCCACTTGTTGTCTTATGCAACCAAATCTACAATGAAATATGTTCATATAATGGATTTCTGTATTGCTTTTGAGCGGGATGAAATAATGGTTGTCAAACTGCAAAAATTACATTTGTTTTTCAATTTGTTTTGACAGGGGTGGGGTCATTTTTCATAAAACAATTTTATGTTTTTGTTTTTGTGTGTGTGTGTGTGTGTGTGGTTAATACAAACAATTGGAAGACATGTGCCCTCAGCAAAAATGTATTATTTGTGTTCAGTCTCTATACAAACTTCACAATTGTACCTGTGCATAGGTTAGCCCCTGATTAGTCTGTGATTAAACATAGAAAATCTCACACAGCCTGTGTTCAGAAATGGTGTCTTTCAACAAGCCATCTGGACCTCTGTACAGTTGTAATGTCCCAACTTTTTTATATATATAGGTAGTAAGTGCTGCTATAGTGACGTAACAGTCTACAGACTACAGTGATGCAGAGAGCACAGATGTGGAAGACAGGGAAAACAATGACCGAGTGTTTCAGACAGAGGGGGAATACAGGTTTATAAGATACTTCCGGGTGGCAGAACGTGAGCTGCAAAGTTAAAAACAAAAAGGTGTTGTGTTTGAGTTTGAGCCGCCTGATTCACAGCAAAAGGTGCAGGGTTTTATCAATTTCCTTCAGAAAATACTAAATGTATTCAGGTGAACCTGTGGGTGAGGAGGTTAATGCGAGTGGATGTCGTCTTAAGTACGAGTGCTACATAGAAGATCTAAGACTGCTTGGTGGAGGAGGAGCTTCTTCTAACGGGGCAGCCTGGGAACCAAACCTCCATCATCGTGTTTGTGGAGACATTTTCTCACAGAGAACAGATCTGTGTCACCAGACGGACAGTTTCTGTCTAAATTCTATCAAACTTTCGGTTTAACCTACAAATCTAAATGGTGTTATTCTGGGAGTTAAGTTAATGCTGTTAAACTAAAGCCTAACTTCTTATCTACTTCTTATCTTTGTAACCAAATATCGTTTTAACAGCCTGATTCATCTTTGTGTTTACACGAGTGGTCAAGAAGCTGCTAACAGCGGTGAATTAGCCTTGTGCTCCTCTAGTCGGACAAACTGATCTCCTTGCCGTAAACACTGGGAGATGCTGGTCGTCCACATTAACATCAATGCTGTCAAAACATCCGGGATCATGCTTCAGTCCTTCACAAATAAAATTACATGCTTTAACAACTCCAAAATATACCGTAAAGTCTTAAAATCATTTACAATGTAAACCACCACCAATGTTCTTACTGCTTTCTCTCATCAATGTCAGTTTATTTGACTAATTTGACATGTAAATGTTCATGTACAACTATGAAATTTCACTTGTAGATTCTTGTGTGTAAACAAATTCTACTTCCACTTCAGTGCAGATCACACAGTAATTCAAGCCATTTACTCTGGTAAAATGACACGGAAGGGCTTGTTTAGTACAGGTGCCATCGGAGAACGCTTTGGCTTTTGCCACCCGGAAGAACGAATATTATTGTTGTGACGTCATGGTGACTCGTCCTATTCAGACAGACAGTATGAGTAAAAGAATGTGTTTTTGATCATTACAGCGTGAAAACATGATCTAGTAGAAACCAAAAATACAAGTATGAACCTGAAAATGAGCATAATATGGGACCTTTAATTTGAGGAATGGATGTTTTTTTTTTATTATCATCAAATCTGTGGTATCACCTGTTCCTGCCAAACTCCTCCTACTCAGTTTTATTTCTCCCTTCTTCTGTTCTGCGCATAGTTTTTACTCGTCTTCGTCTCTTGATATGCCTGGTCTTTCTCACCTCTTTATAATATGTCTGGTGCCACAAGTGTCTTTTTTATCACTCTTGTGTCCCCCCTCCCAGTACCTTTATCTGTAATGCACAGTGTGTCCAGTTGGTCTGCCGTTCTGCCTTTCGTAACTTTTGCCTTCCTCTGGATACTGAAATGTTCTCCCTCATGAGAAAAGAAGCTGGAGGGCTTTGTTTGAACATGTCAAATGTGCAATTATGCTGGATCATTTGTTCTTGTTACGTGGGTGGTAAGTAGGTGTGCCGTTAAGCTAATTATAGATGTGGGTGCTCATGGGTTGGGGGCATGACAGGGTCCCTTGGCATGGGAGCTTAAGATGGAAAAAAAAAATAGCCAAATGCCAAGGGTGTGTGCGCATCCTGCATTTGTTCATGTGAGAGTGAGATTTTTTAAGCGACAGAGTGTAAATGCAGTCGCTCTGACATAAAGAATCCAGTTCCAGTCAGTCTCTCCTACGTCCTCATTTCCCAATCTGTCATCGCCTGCCTTGTTCCAGCTCCATCGCCATTATTTCTCAGCAGTCTCCATCTCACTTGGCCTTTGAGCCTGGGGTGTCACAGTACAGAGGGAGGGACTCTTTGTCCAAAAGGCTCCATCCTTAAGGATCTGAAACTTTTCTCACCCTAACAAAGGTTGGCGCTGTCGGAAAGCACTGTGGCTATTCAGTTTCTGTCACCCAAGCTTTTATAGGGTACGGTAATGAAGAAGCCACTAAACAATGGAAATATCACAGCTTTGTTTGATTGCTGCTGTTGTCAAGTTAGACAAAAGTTTCCAGTTTCCATATTTCCACATTGTTTATTCAAATTACAACTTAACTTAAGAATAAATTGACGTATTGGGAAATACACTTTTTGGCTTTCTTGCTGACAGTAAGGTGAGAATATTGATACCATTCTCATACAGTAAATATCATGCTACAGCCAGCAAATGGGTTAGCTTAGCTTAGCACAAAGGCTGTGAACGCGAAAACAGCTAGCACCGTACCTGGCCAAAGCATAGCCTTGCACATAATCCTCTGTGAAACCATAACCTTTGGTTTCCACACTTTAGTTCCTGTACTCGGTGAGCTTTACAGGCTCTAGTAGGCAGATACTGTTACCTTCTGTGAGAGCTAGCTGTTTCCAGACTTTGTGCTAAGCTAAACTCACTTTCTTCCATATTTACTGTACAGATCATAGACATAGAAGATGGTTGGTTTGACAGTTGCCCAAAACTTAAGCCAAAACATCTAGATCGGCCCCTGGTGGCTGGTTACAGTATAGGTCATAAACCCAAACTCCATGTAAGTGGATGGGACATGGGTCAAACTAAAATATCTAAGTACATGTTAAATACATTTTTCTTAAGTTTCTGTTATGTAGAGTTCATTTTTTGATACGTTTGGTTTTAATTGGTTATTTGTTGCTATAAAAAAAAAGGGTTAAACATAATGGTTGACAGCTGTGATTGACTCGTGACTGGTCAGGCGTGGGTATGGGCAGATCCCTAACACCCTGGCTCCACTTCCCAATCACAACAGCACTAGTCCGGTCTTACCAGATGTACATTACTGTGAAAAGCCTGGCATGTGCCATGGATGTACCTATCCTTCTGCTATCTATTTTGAAACTGCTGCTGCATCCGGGCACCACCCAAGACAATTGTTATTGCTTTAAATAAATACAAATAGAGCATGTTTCCCCCCTATCTTAGAATGATAAGCCGTTATAACCAGACCATCCTTCTGCCATGACACAGTGCTGTGAAGATAGGTTTGGCAATGGTAGACTTCTGCACAGACTCTGGCAAAATTACAAGATGGCAGCGCCAGTATCCATGATATTTTTGTTTCACTTTTGTACAGTGGGAGGAAGAAGGAAGTCCAAAATTATATAGTCAATGGTTCAAATATTCACACAACCTCTCTCTGTGTGCCACTCCCCACTTTTCTTCCTATCATTAGTAATGACTCGCTGACTCCGTCCTATCGACCCTCAAACCTTCATTATGATCTTGTTAACCAGCTACAATATTAGTATCAGGTTTGCGTCAGTCTTGTTGCCATGGTGGCATCTAAAAGCCAAACACTGACATGGTTCAGTGAGAAGAAACACAGCAGTGCCCCTGTGGAGACTGGATAACCCCGGACTACAACCACACTGTTTGCTGCGCCTGCAGTAAAATGCTAGGCAGCAAATTTAATTGCATGTCTGTCTACCTCTTGACGGATCATTAGTGTCTTTATATGTGTGTAATAATAGGGTATTTGTTATCATTAAGTATGTGGATGATGCGGAATGTTCTCACTGGAATGCTGTTAAGTGGGACCAGAAACATTTTGAATGGCGAAAGCCTCAACTTGAACCTGATTGTTTTTTTAAAGCTCTGCTAGAATAGGGTAGCTTTCTCTCTGTACCTTGAGCTTCATCGTGTTGTATTGGAACCAAGATTTCATGCATTCAATAAGCACAATTTACTGTAGTGTTAACTTTATCCTTGATATCTTTAATGAAGTCATCTCATTTATCTTGTCTTATGTGTTACCTTTGGATTAAAGCTTGAAAGTGCTGTTATCTTTGAATGAGCCAATGTATGCTAACCAAGAGAAACAGAAAGATGTGGGAGGCCATTTGTCACATGGGGACAGGTAAAGTTTTTCGAACATGTTTTTATGCAGACAGAACAGGTGGCACACTGCACTTAATGACTGATGTTGTAATGGTTTTATGCTCAACACAACTACAAATCACCGCCCCTAACATCACTCCTGATGTAATACTAAAATAAATGCAGTAACTGTAAGTGATGATATGTCCTTTCTACACCAGGAAGTTCTTTTCAGATCTGCATTAAGTAGCCGCATGAAGTCAGCCCGTATAGTGCCTGTAAGTTAGCAACGTCATTAAACATAATTTATGCTGACTCCCAGACAAACTTGCTGTGTTCTCACAGAGTTCGGAAGTGACCAGGCTAATAGCAAGTTGGTTTGAGATCAGCTTTGAGGGAATACTTGAACTCGAGCGATTCAACTTGCTGGACTATCATAGAATAGAATAGAATAGAATAGAATAGCCTTTATTGTCATTGCATTTGCATACAACGAAATTGGAGTGCTACTCCCCCTTGGTACATTTTTAGAAAAATAATATATAATAAAACAATAGCAAAGTATAATATAAGCAATAAACACACAATATAGTATAAACAATATAATAATGTGAACGGTATAAACAGATGGGGAACAGTATAAACAGATGGATGGAGAACAGAAACTATACTAAAATAAAATATGTATATTTATGGTGGAGCATGTTATTGCACAAGAGTTTTAAAGTGGCTTTTTCAGTTTAAAGTGGCTTTGTTAAGTTATTTAGATTCCAAATTTTAAATCTGATCAATGTGATCAATATTTGTTACATTTGAGGTAGTTTGTTTCGTTGTTTTATTTTTTGTTATTGACTGCAGTGATAGCTCTAGAAAAGAAGCTATCTCTGAGTCTGTTTGTCCGTGATTTTTGTGACCTGTAGCGTCGGCCTGAGGGTAACAGGTCAGACAGGTGGTTGCTGGGGTGAAAGGAGTCCTTGATAATGTTTTCAGCTCTGCTGAGGTAGCGAGAGCTGGCAATGTCCTCCAGGCTGGGCACCCAGTGATTTTCTGGGCTGTGTTGATGACCCTCTGTAGCGCCTTCCTGTCTGCGGCTGAGCACCCTGAATACCACGCTGTGATGCAGTACGTCAGGATGCTCTCTATGGCGGCTCTGTAGAACATCACCAGCAGCTTCTCCTCCAGGTTATTTCTCCTGAGCACCCTCAGGAAGTGGAGACGCTGCTGGGCTTTCTTAACCACTGCCGTGGTGTTTGCAGTCCAGGAGAGGTCATCGGCCATCTGCACACCCAGGAACCTGATGGAGTGGACCCTTTCCACACAGTCCCTGTGGATGTAAAGGGGGGCTGGGTCCGCTCTGCCCTTTCTGAAGTCCAGTACCAGTTCTTTTGTTTTTGTGGTGTTCAGTTGGAGGTTGTTTACTGAACACCACGTCGTCAGTCTGTTTACCTCGTCCCTGTAGTCGGACTCGTCTCCCCCTGAGATGAGCCCGACCACTGTGGTGTCGTCTGCAAACTTGATGAAGGTGTTTGAGAGATGGGTCGGGGAGCAGTCGTGTGTGTATAGGGTGAATAGAAGGGGACTCAATACGCATCCCTGTGGAGAGCCTGTGCTGAGGGTGATCGCGGTGGAGATGTGAGGGCCAAGTCTGACAGACTGTGGTCGGTTTGTCAGGAAGTCTTTAATCCAGTGGCAGATGGGGGTGGAGAGGCCCAGGTGAGAGAGTTTCTGCACCAGGATCTCTGGAATGATGTGGTTGAATGCTTAGCTGAAGTCCAGGAAGAGCATCCTCACGTAGCTCCCCCTGTGCTCCAGGTGTCTCAGCGCGGTGTGGAGTGCTGTGGTGATGGCGTCCTCGGTGGATCTGTTTGCACTGTAGGCAAACTGATGGGGATCCAGAGTGGGAGGCAGACAGGCCCTGATGTGCTGAGAGACCAGTCTTTCAAAGCACTTCATGACTACAGGCGTGAGTGCAATGGGTCTGTAGTCATTGGGGCTGTCCACTGCTGTCTTCTTGGGGACGGGGATGATTGTGGAGGCTTTGAGGCAGGGTGGTATGGTGGCCTGTGCCAGGGACTGGTTAAAAATCCTTGTGAAGACTCCAGTCAGTTGGTCAGCGCACGCTCTGAGCACCTTGCCAGGTACTCCTTCGGGGCCGGCCGCCTTCCTGGGGTTCACTGTCCTCAGCACTCGTCCCACTTCATGTTCCTGAAATGACAGTGTTGCGGTGCTGGAGGGAGGTGGGAGTGGTGTGGCTGCTGAGGACCTGTCTGTCTCGAAGCGGGCAAAGAAGAGATTGAGCTCCTCTGCCAGCGAGGCGTCAGTCCTAGCAGTCCCCTGGTTGTTGCTTCTGTAGTTTGTTATGTGATTTATTCCCTGCCACATCTTTCTGGGGTCATTCACAGCGAAGTGGTCATCAATCTTCCTCTTAAAAGCCGCCTTGGCCTCCCTGATGCCTCTTTTCAGGTCTGACCTGGCCTCACCGTACAGGGCCCTTTCCCCTGTCTTGAAGGCGGTGTTGCGGTTTTTTAGGAGGGACTGGACTTCACTGTTCATCCAGGGCTCCTGGTTCGGAAAGACCCTGACCCTTTTTTCGATGGTGACGTTGTCGACACAGTTCTTGATGTAGGAGAGCACAGTGTCAGTGTGCTCCTGGAGGCTATGGCTATAGAATAAATCCCATACTGTCCTTGAGAAACAGTCCTGCAGCTGAGAGAGGGCTCCCTCAGGCCACGTTTTTATTGTCTTTGTTAGTGGCTTTGTATTCCTCAGCAGGGTGGTGTAGGTGGGGGTGAGGGACATGCTGAGATGGTCAGATCCAGCGAGGTGGGGGAGGGGTGTCGCTCTGTAGGCATGTTTGATGTTGGAGTAAACATGGTCCAAAGTATTTTCCCCTCTGGTGGCAAAATTCACGTATTGTACGAATTTTGGGAGTACAGTCCTTAAACACGCTTGATTGAAGTCACCGGCAACGGTAAAGACCCCATCCGGGTGGGCGAGCTGCTGTTTGTTTATGGTAGCAAGCAGGAGGCTGAGGGCCGTGCTAACGTTAGCATCCTGCCTTTTCTGCCAAAATAACCTAAAAGTACACCAATAAATTCATTCACGATCACTGAGGAATAACTTACAGGCAGATACCGCAAACCGATCAGAGTGGAGGACCTCGAGGATTACATTGACAACAACTACTACCGCCTTGCAATGGAAGACGGCAGCCCGGTTCACCACACTTCCAACCCAAACAAACGGAAAAAGAAAGATTCAGCCACCGACCCTGATGATCTTCAAACCACGGACATACAGGTCAGTGTGCTCGAATCCATAAACAAAAAACTGGATGTTCTCAGCATGCTTCACCAAGAAATAAAAGACCTTAGATCCAGCCTTGAATTCCCACACAACCAAATAACCGATCTCCAAACAGACAACACACAACTGCACATCACTGTCGACCTACTCACCTCTCAGATATCCACAATCCAAAAAGAAAATGAATCCCTGAAAGAAACCGTTCTGGACATTCAAACACGAAGCATGCGAGACAACCTCATCTTCTCAGGAATCCCGGAAAGCACGACAGATAACCCCGACACACTCGTTCGCAGCTTCATGCAGTCCCCTCTCAAACTCTCGTCAGACGCCGTTAATAAAATCACATTCCACCGCATACACCGCCTTGGAGCCCGCACTGGATCACGTCCCCGTCCCATCATCGCAAAGTTTGAGCATTTCCAACAAAAAGAGCTTGTGAAATACAAAGGGAGAGAACTGAAAGGAACCGCGTTCAGGATGAACGATCAATTCCCAAAGGAAATAACGGAAAGACGCAAAGCACTGTTCCCCATCCTCAAACAGCGCAGGCAGAAGGGTGAACGCGCCACCCTAGTTGTGGACAGACTGTACATAGAAGGACAGTTATTCCGAGACTCCTCCATCACACCATGGCTTATTTAACAAACAGACTTAAGCATTATTATTCAAAATCACCTCTCTGAAGATGCATACATAAAAATCTCACTCCAAGTCACACGCACCCCCACCCTCCAAATAACAAACGAACTTCGCCTCTCTTGCCCAACCTTGACTTACTTCTGTGTCTCTGTATGTATGTATTCACATGTATATATGTATATATATATATATATATATACCTTTGCTCACTCCTTCACTCTATGTCTTTACATTTCACTTCTATGTCAAGTCTGTCTTTGTCATTGTATTTACTGTATTTGTCTCACTCATTTGTACACACACACACACACACACACACACACACACACACACACACACACACACACACACACACACACACACACACACATACACCAGCCATACTCACAGACCCAGTCATGACAGAATCCCACCTACATCAACATAACTCAGACATTTAACTTAATAAAATGGAATGTGCGCGGTATCCGTGCCCGGCCCAAGAGGATAGCAATCATAAACCATCTTACCAAACTAAAGGCAGATATATGTTTACTACAAGAAACCCATCTATCTAACTCTGAATCACATACGCTCCAATCTCACCAATTTAATCAAATTTTTTCAGCCACTTACAACAGCAGACAAAGAGGTTTTTGTATTTTAGTAAATAAAAGAATCCCTCTAATCCACCATTCCACAATAACTGACCCAGAAGGATGATATATCATAATTACGGCATCCATCTACAACAAAAAAATTACAATTGCCAACATATATGGTCCCAATTCTGACAATCCATCCTTCTTCAACACATTTTTTTCCACATTACAAGAATCTACAGATATCATAATTGGTGGCGATTTCAATATGGTAATCAACCCCACAATAGACCGATCAAGCACTGCAGGCAATCTACGATCCTGGCACTCTACTGAACTACTAAAACAATACATGACAGATTTTGGTCTTGGCGACAGTTGGCATCAATCATTCTCCCGTCTAGACTTCTTTCTGATCAGTAATACATTTCTAATTAAAGTACCCAAGACCACTATACATCCAATCATAATTAGCGACAACGCTCCAGTATCTCTATCCATAAAAATGTAATCAAATGTAAAATACTCTTCCCGCTGGTGCTTTAACACATCACTACTCAAAGATTCCGATTTCATTATTCTTATACAGAGAGAGTGGGCATCCTTCTTGGAACAGAACGACTCCCCAGAAATTTCATCTTCAATACTATGGGAAACCGGTAAGGCAGTAATTAGAGGACAAATAATATCATACTCAACAAACAAAAGAAAAAAAAAGAACAGGAACTAGAAAAACATCTGGAACAAAAAATGAAACAACTTACAGATACCTATTCAAACAACCCCAACAAACAAATAAGAAAGGAGCTACATAGCACTGAATTTCAATTAGATGAAATTATAAACAAACAAAAACAATTTCTGATACAACAACTCAAATACAACAACTTCAAAAATAACAATAAACCAAGCAAATACTTAGCTAGCCAACTACAACGTAAAAAAGAAAAAGCAATAATCTCAACTATAAAGTACCCAGCAGGTGAAACTACCCAAAACTCACAAGAAATAAATAACATTTTAAAAAGTTTTTACACTAACTTATATTCCTCAAATACAGACCCCGACCCATTAGAGATACAGTCTTTCTTTAATAACCTGGACTTACCCAAATTACCCCAACAAGATGCAGAAACACTTGACAAGCCATTAACTTCAGACGAACTTCACAAAGCCCTACTTCAGATGCCCAACAATAAATCACCCGGACCCGACGGCTTTCCCCCCGAACCCGACGGCTTTCCCCCCGAAAACACTTTTGGCATATATTATCCCCCCTTTTTTACAAACTAACGTTAGAAATTCAAAAAACTTCACAAATTCTTCCACATATGAACACATCTGTAATATCAGTTATACTCAAACCCAATAAAGACCCAACACAACCTTCCAGCTACCGTCCATTATCACTTATAAACACAGACTTAAAAATTATCACCAAAGCTCTAGCTATCAGATTAGAAACGGTTATTTCTACCCTAATACACCCCGACCAGACAGGATTTATCAAAAAAAGACATGGCTCCGACAATTTACGAAGATTATTCAACGTCATCAACCTTGCACAAAAAACTCAAACCAAAACAAGAATCGTTTCACTAGACGCAGAAAAAGCATTTGATCAGGTAAACTGGACTTTTTTATTACATACACTACATAGCTTTGGTTTCAGGGAGTCATTCATCCATTGGATCAAAACACTATACACCTCACCCAAAGCTACTGTCACCACAAACGGGATCACATCCCACAGCTTCACACTCCACCGGGGCACCAGACAAGGATGCCCACTCTCTCCATCTTTTTTCGCTATCTTCATAGAACCAGTTGCCTCCATTTTACGTCAAAACAATATAATCAAAGGAGTTAACACCACAAACCACCACCATAAAATAAGCCTTTATGCAGATGATGTTTTATTGTACTTACAAGAGCCATTACCATCACTAACAGAAACCTTTGATCTTATCAACATATACTCAAAAATCTCCAACTACACAATAAACTGGAACAAATCAACTATACTACCACTATCAAAATATGCTTGGGATTCTGCAGGACCAAACTTATCACTTCCTTTTCACACTGGGAATATTAGATATCTAGGTATTGACATTTCCCCCAGGCTGTCAGAGTTGTTTCATCTTAACTACAATCCATTATTAAAAACAATAGAAGATGATCTCCAGCTTTGGATGAATCTACCACTATCTCTAATAGGACGAATAGCCACAGTCAAAATGAAAATCCTCCCCCACATCAATTACTTCTTCTCAATGCTACCCATCATACCAACAGACAAATGGTTCAAATCTATCGACTCTATCACCAAAATAAAAAATAATGGAAAAATAAAAAAGCAAAAATTAAACTATCCACTTTACTAAAAAACAAATCCCAAGGCGGACTAGATGCACCAAACTTTTACTTTCACTACCTTGCAATTCAAACACAATATGCAATGCACAATATATCCATTTGCAAAATGGATCCACCAAACCAACCACAACACCTCATGGTCAAACCTAGAACATCACTATTGCCAAAACATTGCACTCTCAGATGTACCATTTCTAAATACAACCATCAAACGACACCCCTGCTTCAAAAACACAGTAATCTCCACAACTCTGACAACCTGGTGGAAAGTCATCAAGATCTTCAAATCCACTACAGCACCATGTAAGTACACACCAATATGGCATAACCCTGATTTTCAACTCCTCAACAATCCTCTTCACTATCACACATGGGCACTAAAAGGTATCACACATCTCCGCCACCTTTTTAACAATAATCGGCTTATAGATTTCAAGGACCTCATAGAAAACTACGGGATTGACAGACATCAAATTTTAAATTACTCACAACTCAAATTCATACTCAAATCCAAAATTAATATAAATGACAACCAACTTGAACCCCCAGAAATAATTGACAACATACTTCTATTTAGGAATTTAAATAACCTAACCTCCAAACTCTACAAACTACTATTAGCATCAGATGATTCCATAACACTCCCAATATCTCAATGGAACGCGGACTTGAACATTTCCCCCTCATCAGATTTTTGGACAGATATGAATAAAAATACATTTTTTATGACATCTAATACAAACCTTCAGTTAATCCAATACAAAGCCATCCACCGAACACATTTCACACAATATAAAATGCACAAAATGGGGCTAGCAACCACAGACATCTGCTCACAATGCACAACAGGAACAATAGATAACTACTTTCACGCACTCTGAGCTTGCCAACCGGTTCACTCTTTTTGGAACTCTGTCACAAAAAACTTTCCACCATACTGGACTGCAGAATCCCTTCATCCCCACAGCTCTGCCTACTAGGAGACATCCCCTCTCTTTCAAAACAAATCATCAAACAAAACAAACAAACAACCCACTCCTCAGCTTCTTCCCTAGGGCCTGGAAGTTGCCCAGACCAGGGGTCCGTTTCACAAAGCAGGTTCAACAAACTCTGAGTCTAACCCTGAACTCTGAGTTGATCTACTCTGAGATAAAAAACTGAGTTTTCGGTTCCAGAACAGCTGATCTGAGTTAGTTTGATCAACTCGGAGTAGTTGGACCTGGAGTTAAGCGCGTGCACCACAAGTATTAAAGACAGCATCAATGGAGCCCTGATTCGACGAGTAACCATGGCAACGGGGAAGACGAGGGCTACGCTACCACTGGAATTGGAAATATTAATGCGCTCATACAGTGAGTTTGAGCATGTTTCGCCGAAAGTGTAACACCGCTGCAGCAGCAAAAGAGAGGGAGACGACGTGGGAGAACATTGCTGCTCGGGTCAATGCGTAAGTTTAAATGTAGTCTTGTTGCAATCACAATAATATCAAAGGGGGAACTGCTTGAGTGGTAGTCTATTAGTTTATTTCATTTAGGTGCAGTCCCAGGGGGGAGAAGCGCACTTGGCAGCAGCTTAAGATGAAACATAAAAACATTGTTCAAACAGGTAAAACATCGGCACAATCTCATGGTGATGCCTCATTTTGAGCATGTTTTACATTGTAAAGTAAATATTACCGTAAGTGGCTGTTTTATACGTTGAATAAAAAACTCCCATTTGCAAAAAACGCAGCGAACACAATATCTGCTGGGTTGTGAGAGCATTACTTTGGTTGTTAATGTTGGAAATGTAAGGACGGATGAGGTTGTGTATGTAAATGATGGACATGAAACAGTGTTGTGCCGTATTCAGCACCCCTGCCGTGAAATGCACCCCCTCGCATTATAGGTGACATTCTGGATCAGAAGGCTGTTGTTTCGACCTATAGGAGTAGTTTATATATATATATATATATATATATATATATATATATATATATATATATATATATCCTGGTAACCCACAACGGTCACTTACAGTCTTTAAACTATTTTAAAGAGTTTAAAGTCAAAAAATTGGATAATAGCGAACACAAAACCACACCTTTTTGTATGTTCTGTGGAAATAAACTGCAGCCATAATTACAAAATGAATGACATGGATCTTTTGAGCAAGTTGAATGTATTTGACTTAGCGTTTCCTAAATATAATCCCAGCTTTTCTTGTAATTCATAGGTTCAAAAGTGTGTGCTTTTAATTGGGTTACCTGTATATAAACTACTCCTATAGGTGGACACAACAGCCTTCTGAGCCAGAATATCACCTATAATGCGAGGGGTTGCATTTCACGGCTACAACTACGGTACCGCTGGAAATGCAAGGACGTCTATGCGCGGTCTGATAATCATCTCCCGACGAATATTTAATTCTCTGTGCAGTAATGCTGCACCTTCATCCACGGCATCGTTATCAAAAGGACATGACATGATAGTGGAAATAGTCACCACCTAATATAACTTCAAATGTAGGCCTACTGACTGATTTTTATACATTATATAAAAAAACTCCCTTTTGCAAAAAAATGCAGCGCAACACACAATATCTGCTGTGATATGAGAGCATGATTTTGGTTGTTAATGTTGGTAATGTAAGGACGGATGAGGTTGTGTATGTAAATGATGGACTGTGACGTGAAACTGTACCGCTCAAAAAGATAATTGCCTGGAAATGCAAGAACATCTATAATCAATAGTATGATAATCATCTCCCGACGAATATTTAATTCTCTGCGCAGTAATGCTGCACCTTCATCCACGGGATCATTATCAAAAGGACACGCCATGGTAGTGGAAATAGTCGCCACCTAATATAATAATGTCTTATAATGTCTGATTTTTGCAATGATTTTCTGAAAAAACAGACGACAGAACTATACCACGCCAAAACTCGCCTGCTGACTGAATGAATGAGGAAATCAAATACCGTGTGTGGCTGAAAGAGGGCGGAGACAGAGAGAAACTAGGGGTTTGTTGAGAAAAACCTGGTCCTGACCAGGTTAGGTTCAGAGAGCATGTTACCATGGTAACTGACCGAGAGTTTAAGTTACCTCTCTTTGTGAAACAGGCTAGAGTTACCCCTCTTTCTCTGGTTTGAGTTACCTCCCTTTGTGAAACAGAAACTCAGAGGTACCCTAATTTCAGGGTTAACAGACTCAGAGTTTTCACTAAACCTGCTTTGTGAAACGGACCCCAGGAATTGGCAAAGGAGTTTAGATTTGCAACAGGTCAGCAGCTACCTTTGGGTTTGGCAGCGGCCCAAGGCACAATCTAAACAAATAAATCATGAATCAATAAACAAAAAGAAGAGCAGCAGCAACAACAACAACAACAACAACAACAGATAAGACGATACAAAAAAAAGGGGGGGGGGGGCTTTTCAATACCGCCTCGCCTGACTCCCGCTGGGTCTACCAACTGGGCTACTGGGAGCCGGCTAAGGGGCTCCTTCGCTTCTCTTACCTTGAACCCCGGTCCAACTTCGCCCCTCACTGCAATATATAATCATCGACATAATATAATTTATTTATTATAATCCCAACAATTAATCTTATGATAGACATTGTCACGATATATTGCTTGCATTAGGTTATGTCCACATACGTTATGTTCACATATATATTATGTTATTATCCTTTATTACAGCATGATATATTACATTACAAATCTGCCCTGTATTACATTATCCCCACACTATCCCTTCAGACTATATTTGGTTATAATATACTGCATTTCTTATAATAATATCTCATATTACATTATACTGTCTAATCTTACCTCAATTATCTAATCACATTATATAAGGTTAAACTATAAAACACTGTACCATGTCAATATATCTCATATCATGTTGCATACTATTACTACTTATTTAACTTATCTTTCTATTTTTTTTTTGTTGTACCTTCAGTTTTACTTTCCTCCTCCTTCTCTATTCTTATTGATACTTTAGTTACTTATTTTTATTGTATCATCTGTTTATACCTACATACGTTTATAATACCATATTATCTGCCTCTCAGCCAATTGCACGCATGCACACTCACTCACACACAGACACGCACACACACACACACACACATCTATATCACCTCTATACATATCATAATAACTTTTTGTTTTGTTTTGTTTTGTTGTTTCTTTTTGTTGTTATCTGTACTGTATGTCCACTATCTGTATTCGTTGATCCTCGTAGTATGTCACCTTGTCTTCCACCTAATTTCACCAATAAAAAAATAATAAAAAAAAGACAACCCTGGCAACCAGCAACGCCCAACGCCATTGGCCGCTACAGTGGAAACAGACAGAAAGTCATTGTCAAACCTGTGAAAATTAAAAAAATGTTTTATTCAGACTAAATATATTTTTTAATGGAAAAGCAATACTTTCATTCCGTACCAGCAAAGTGGTTTAATATTTCATCAGTCAGACAGTCATAAATCATTGATGGAAGGTGTATAAAAGCAGCAGTTTAGGTTTAAACTGTTAACATGATAATCATATGGTATGGAACTTGCTGACCGACACACACATTACGGTGTGATATGATATGATTTTATGGTATGTTTTTCTCTTTCTCAAATAACTATATTATCCAGACTGACGGATTCTGACCAAAAATCCCTTTAAATAGTGACACGAGTCTTCACACTGCTTTCTAATCTATCGACCGGTACTCCATTGGTAATGGTATCATTTTAAGATATTAGTATCATATGTTTTTTTATGATACTGGAAGATTATATTTTTGGTAGTTTTCAAGCCTTTTTATTATATAGGACAGACAGGAAAAGGGGTGAGAGGGGGGGGGGGGCATACAGTAAAGGGCACTGCCATGAGGACCTTAAGCCTCTTTACATGGGGCAACTGCTCTAACCACTGTGCCACCAGCTGCCCCATCATATTGTTTTTGAACGATACCCAGCCCTTTGCAAGACAACTTTACAGCTGCACTTGAAAAAGCTGTTTCATGGTTACATATTTCACAACAGCCAATAGTAAAGTTGTGTGTGTGTGTGTGTGTGTGTGTGTGAGCAATTCAGAGAGCGGGGGAAAGGAGGGAGCTACCTTTGTGTTTACAACTGTGTTCTGGGTATCTCCTCAGCTACGTGTCTATGGCAGACAGAAGAGGCAGTGCATGACAGAGAAGAATAAGCAGGGGAGGATTGGACATCACTCATCAACCACAGGTATTTCTATTAATACTCTCCAATGGTGTCACTCTCAGCCAAAAGCAGTTGAACAGTGGAGACATGTCAGTCATTGTTTGGTCTGTCTTCCAGTGGGTTTCAGGGAATGCAGGGCACAAGGTGTACCTGGAGGCAAGACATGGATTTGGATTTGTCTCAGTTTAGCTCAATTCAAATTATCCAAGCTGAACTGTGTGTGTTCTGGCTTGGCTACACAGTGCAAAGTGAATACTTTACCAAGCTTTAACTTCAACCAAACTAATCATTCTCAGTCAAACATGACTGTTTTGTGTTGTCACAGTGAGGATTAAGAGTACTCACTCTACACATATTGACATGTTGTACACTTGTTATTGTTATTAAAACTAAAATAACAGGCCTAAGAGAGAACTTTGACACGGAAAAATCCTATTGCTAGCCATACAGAATATCTTGATGTTCTGTTTGTGAGATTATTTTACCAGTTTCATTAGGCCCCAAGTTATCTGTATTGTGCTGACTTGGGGATATTACTGCATGCAGCATTAGCAAAGGAAAAATGCAGCCATTTCACTGTGTTGTTTCATTGGTTTGAGGCACAGGAGCATCGCTTCTGGAAGTTAAATCACTTGAATAGTTAGTTAAAAGTAGTTAAAAGTATTCTGCTAAACTGCTGAATATAGTTGAGCTGTAATATTCCATTTTGGTAACTAATGATAGGTATTTGAATGAAATAGCTCCCATTGAATACAATAAAATAGCTTTCAGGATGTAAATACACAGGCAGACACACAAACACAGATATAATGAACATCCTTAGCTTTTTCCCTTAGAAAAGAGATGATATTTTGGGGAGAATTCATGCCAAACAATGGTATCTTAGTGCCTGCTATTCAGGAATTAAATTTAGAACTAAATTTAAGTAAATAGATATTTCATAAACCAGATTTCTTGTTTGGATTGACCATACATTTCCCAATTGCAATTCCCTGAAAGAGCTCCAAACCCGAGTATGGCACCTTCTTAAAGAAGGAAGAAAAATTTGGATTCAAATTCCATCTGGAGACATACGGACATGTCAAATTGATGTTAGGTAATGACAGACTATACACTGGTATGACAGCTGCTGCCTCAGGGCCTGTAAGTTCCATGGGCCTGATCACTGAATAGGTTGGATAGATGATGGATGTTTCAACAACCTTTGCTAATTTGCATTCTTTTGCTGTTACACTGTGTTTAGCATTGCTGAAAGTGTATATACCCAATAATAACTTTAAAAAGTAATAGATTAAATAAATTTAGGCTTTGGGAATCATCGCAAAGAAATTAGGACAGCTATTATTGTATACAAACCTCCTTATCATTAAGCTTTATAGTACTGTCTGCTATAATGTCTACTCCAGAGAACTTGTATCATCATGCATTACATTTCATAGAGCCATACTCCTACTGTACTGCACAGTCTCCTTCATAATTGTACTTCGACCCTTTAGTTTTGTGGTACAGTATGTTAGGTGCATCCACATGCATCCATCACTTTTGTTGTGACTATCAAGCAATCATGCCAAATGTGAGCTCATGGGCAGGCATATGAATAACAGGCTACTTTTAAGGACATTTTGCTTGTAATGTCAACGCATTTTATGCTTTTTGCTTGTTGTTTAATTCTCATTACCAACTCAAGATAGTTTGTTACATTAATTATGTTTGTACCATAAACTGTATAAAAATGGACGTAGCATCTCCGTCGGGGTCCGTTCTCTTAACTTGATCCAATCGTACTCGCGTCTGGGAGCTGCCATCTTGTCAGATTTGGACTCTGCCTCATTTCCTCTTACCGAAAAAGGGCACTGATGAGAAGTCGGGGGGAGGGAGATACATCCGTCTGGCTGATGTTCACTGAATTAGCAACATTAGCACCACCACCCGGGAGCTAGGCTAACAAAACATGTTACTAGATAAACAGGAGTGAGAGTCAATTTTGAGATTTTTTTCAGGGACCGGGGGGGAACAGGATGCATTTCTTTTTTTCTCCTGTGTCTCTAGTGGAGACAGCTAGCATTTACGATCTATGATTTAAACGGATAATCAACACAGTACCATGCTCATAGACTGTAAAACACTGACCCTCACGGCCCGAATCCTCCAGGTTGAGATGCAGAGTTAGCATGCTAATCCTGACAACTAGCCTCAGAGGCGAAGTGAGGGCCAGCAACTAACTGTCACTCAAGAGGCCACGCCCCTAAATATTCATAAACTTTAACCTCAAATTAAATAAAAACTAGCCTGGTATAAAAAAAATCACCCCCCTCAGTGTTGTCACGGAGATATGACCGAAACATACAGACTAGAAGGTTTTTTGGTACCAGGCCTTAAACAGGTTTAATTATGCTGTGAAAACGGCCTGTTTAACATGAGGGTCAATGAGAAACTGCTCTATTGTGCAAACTACTCCTAGTGGACACTCTGAGAACTGCAATTTTTGGCACTCCCGTATTGGATCAACCAGGAAGTCGCTATGGTGGGGGCTTGGTATGTACATTTAAGTAATCAACACAGGACACAAACAGCCTCCTGGGTAAAAGTACCCAACCTTCTCCCTACGCAGACTTTTCGCAGTCTACTACTTCACATAACAAGTCAGTAGAGACTAAATGGCATGAAAAGACTCAATAAAAGCAGAGACTGCATTGGGATAACAAGAAAAGCTACGTAAGTAAATCAAATGTTATTCATACGCCAGTTGGCAATAACAGGCTGTCATTCTAGACCAAAAATGCATCTCTTCTATAGAATGTTTATAAAGATTGACAGCTTGATGGCTCTCCAAAAGTGAGGCCAATGCATCTTGATCGCCCCCTGCTGCAGTATAGGTCATAAGTTCCTGCCCCTCCGTGTAAGTGGATGTGACAAGGCCCAAACTATTACATTCAAAGTCATTTTTCACAAAGATGGTTTCTGTAGGAAGTTTTTTATCATGCTGATGTTTTTTCAAATGTTAATTTTTGTCATACATTTGGTTTTAATTAGTTATTTGATGCTATAATAATAGGGTGACATGGATGGACAGCTTGGATCAACTCGCAATTGGCTGGGTCGATGTATGGATGGGACTTTGATGACGTGACTCTACCTCCCAATACATACTAGTTGCAGTATTACTGTGGGTTTGAGGATATGTGGGGATATCCAGGAAAGGCTTTTGAAGATGAGTGGATAGCAGTTATGACTAAGAATGGCTGCGCATTCAAACGCACTTGTGTTAGTTGAATGTAGATGTTGTGACTATGTAGTTGATCAAAGGTACTTTTGTTAAATCTATGGACTATTGAAAGCATTACAAGTAGTGTGACCAATTAGTCGCTCTGTTGAATAGTTAGCACAATAACATGATACTTAAGTTGTCAATAATGCGATTCACCATGGCAGTTTCTTTTTTTCACTATGAAGTTGTGGTAAATTACTGTTTTTTCTGGTCCCACTTAGTGAGCTATGTACAAAAGTTCAACACAAAATTCAACTTTAAACAAACTCACAACAAGCATACAATACAATGCAATTGTCTCAATATGTGCTGTAATAGACTCTGGAGATGTTATAGCAGAATGGGACACAGCTGCTCAAGAGGAAGTTGATGTTTACACATTGATTTTACATCTCATTCCATAATCAGTACCACTACCAAACAGTCGACAAGCATTAGCTCTAGTGACATTTGAATTCAACAAGTATTTAATTGGAATAAAACAAATGTTGACAAACACAATTAATCATTGGCCATTCTTGCGTTATAATGAATGAACAATTAGGTTGTTCCATCCTGTCAAGTCCTCTGCTAATGTGTGTATCAAAACCCTGTAGTTAATTATACAGGAACTGTATATACAAAGAAAGAAAGACATTGTGCACCAAAGAACAATGACCAAAAATGGGGCCCATAGCTCTGCCATCTGCCATTGCATAAAGACCCATGAGCCCATACCAACTTTTGGGATGCCCTTTAGAACAAATGGTAGAGAGGAACAGGATACAATCTGCTCAGATGTTTGTTTGATTCCAGCGAATCTAACACAAACAAAAGCCACCATTAAAAGTCAATAATGGTACAGTATGCCAAAGAAGTTGGGTTAATACTCTCAAGAACTTTGTCCTGCTGGTCTCCACTCTATAGCTTTTTAAGTTCTGTTGTCAATAAAAATTTAAAGCAAACTTTTGGAGTGTTGCAAAAAAGGAAATCTGAACAAGGTGCATTTCGATTAACTGTCCAAAAGACATGCACATGTTAGGTTCATTGATGACTCTAAATTGCCCGTAGGTGTGAATGGTTGTCTGTCTCTGTTCGTCTCTATGTGTCCTGCGATAGACTTGCGTCCTGTCCAGGGTGTACCCCGCCTCACGCCCAATGTCAGCTGGGATCGGCTCCAGCACCCCCCGCGACCCCGACCCCGGGATAAGCGGTTGAAGATGAATGAATGAATGATGAATGATTTGGAGCAAATAAACTAGACTAGTGTGTAGTTTGGTCAGAAGTTGGCACTTAAAGCTACACGTAGCTGTCATCTGCCAGTAAACAGAGGTTGATAACTGGAAACAAAACAAGTCGCCATGGCCATCTAACCGCATCTACCCATCTACGAGAGATAAAATGGAGAGAGGTCTTCAGGAATTTGCTTCAGTTGAGCAAGTTTTAATTGTCCATCCATGACAGTTAGTATTGGCCATATTTCATTCTGTTGCGAGACAAAGACACATTGTGGGAACAGCAGATCACTCATGAGTGACAAGTTTATGCTACAAATATTTTTCCAACTCTTTTTTCCAAAAAGTCAAAAACCCCCTCAATCAAACAACTTTTTTTGCGCAATTGTTTTTTAATCAAATTTCACCATTTCCATACAGCTTTTCTAATGTGATACTTCAAAATGCTGAAAAAAATAAGCACATGGAAAAACAACCTATAACTCAAAACAGGTTTTACAGCTGGGATACCTAGGGACTGTGATGGCATCATTTATAGGACACAATTGCAAGAGATTGCAATGAGCCCTTGTGTGGGTTAAGGCGAAAGAATATATAATTGATGGTGAACAGGCAATGCTTTAAAAGAGTTAAAGGTTTTTGGGTACTTAACTGTAAATTGCAACATCATCAAGGAGCCAATGTGCAAACCTCCGAAATCTTAGCATCTCATCATGACTTGTTTGTCATCCAGACTAACAAAACCAAACAATATTGCATGGTGAACTGTAAGAATCTTAAACATTAATACACACAAGCTACATGTACACAAAGTGCCATGAAACAAAACGAGTTAAAGAGAGCCAGATCTCTAAAGAATTGGAAGACGTTATCAGAGCTATAATGGCAGTGAAAATTGGATTTACAACCAAGAAATAGGACTCCAAAGACACACCCACATTTTTCAGTTTTTGTTAGCTAACATGTTAGCCATGGAAGCTTGATTAATGCTCACCGCCTTGTTTCTCTGTTTCCAACTAATGTAAAATATCTTACTTTAGGGCCTTTAACTTTTCATTCTCTAAATCCAGGGCTAAGAGTTAACCCTGGGCTTATTCAGCCCCTTTTCACACACACATTCTTAACCTAGGACTACTCCTACTATACTAGCCTTGGGTTAAATGTAATTTGGAACACAGCTAATATTAACAGTCTATTAGGGCTGAAACATAGTCGATTACAAAACATGCTGCCTCGATGATTCGTTTAATTCCTATCTTGCGCGCTATCCGGCCTGTTCAGCGCATGGATCATTGGTCCACACAGACTGTTTATGCGGATGCACACCACTACATCCGGAGAAGGCAGAGAATGAGTTTGGGATCATGTCACACTTAAAAAAGAAGCCAAAGAGGTGCAATGTGTCCACTGCAAACTAGAACTGTTCTACCACAACAGCAGGACATCGATGATTCAGCATCTGAGCCCAAAGCAGCCTGTTGTTAACGCCACTTCACCTAGCAACGCTGTTCTGCTGCCGTAGTTATGGAGAAACAGGAAGAGAGTGGGTAACGTTAGCTGTCCTCGTGAATGCCTCTATGATTATTTTTTGTACATAACTTCACCTACCTGATCAGTCTTTATAGTTTTGTTTGAGTAAATGTGTCAGTGGCGTTTTGTATGTTGCTTGTTGTTACGGTAAACAGAAAGAGAGTGAGTCGCTCATTCTGATAATATTTATCTCTAATTAATTTTCTAAATAAATCTATTTGACTTTGAAACCTATTTGAGTAAACACGTGTGCCATAATATATATTACATAATATATTTTTTTGCGAAATAACGCAAATTATAATTTTTTACTCAAAATTATAATTTCTTTATTTATCCGATTACTTGATTAATCGATGGAATAATTGGTAGGATACTCGATTACAGAAAGATTTGATAGCTGCAGCCCTACAGTCTATAATTCCATTGTTTACTTAGGCCTGTTTCACAATGGCAACTTTTACTCCCTGGGTTGGACAATTTTCACAGGAACCCTGCAAACTCAGGCATAATCCTGCCCAGGAGCAGGGCCAGCAAGCCCTTCAAGTCTGGGTTAGCCCACTTTGGATTGTGAAAGTGTAAAATCTTTCTTAGCCCCAGGGTAGCAGCTCCCTCACGCCAGGGCCAGACTACATGCATTAGCGGTGCGTGGCAGCTGCCTCGCTGAAACTGCTGCATGTGTGGACGTGACTGCGAGCAGAGGTTGCTGCTGCTTTTCTACTCTCTCTCTTCTCTCTGAGTTTTTCCATAGATAATAGATGGTTATCTAATAGTTTCATTTCATCTCATTACAAATGTGGTTTATTTTTGTTTTGGACGGAGGAGGTTGAGAATGCGTCCACAGAAACTTAACAGATATTGAAAGTATACATTAAGTACAGGTATGTTCATTATGTTGTTCATAATTGTGACATATTTATATATGACACATTAAAACTGTATTGAAAGTGCGATTCGATATGTATTGTCAAAAGACCATTCACTGTCCCTTTTTGCTGCAAACCACATGTGTGTTGTGGTAAAATAGGCAAGTCCTCTTATTCTAGATTACTCTGCAAGCAGGCTGGGGCTGGGTCACAATGCTGAGGCAGGCAGTGAGGGTGCTCCAACCTGTTAATACTGGTGCCGAAATAAAAATCAACAGGTTTGGACACACACACGATCCTGACGGGAGATGTGTGTCCTGGCTGTTAACATGTGTGCAGTGTGAAAAGCCCTTAAATCATTTTTGTATCATTGATATGCTAACCAAACTCAGTCCTGTTGTCATTTACAATTAATTTGACATTTTAAAAAGAGGGCCTATGTTACCCAACAAAACCCATGGTGAAGGAAAAAACATGATTTGAAAAATGTTGATGACCTCCTAAAAAGCTAAAGAAAACACTTTCCTGTGTGCTTCACTCCTTCAAATCCATTGCAGATTTGGTGAAAATGACACAATACTATATACACTGTAAGCAAATTTACACAAGGACAAATTTTTACAAAAGACACCATGGTAAATAAATATAAAACAATGCATCTCATTTACATTCAATAAGCTGTTCCAGCCATAACAGCTGGTAATGTTATGTTATATGTTTCTAACAAATATACAGATACACGGTAACAGAGGGAGTGCCGTACTTGTGTTTGTGGTAGATGTGTGGGTTTGAATGTGTATGAGAAAAACAAGTAGGGAAAGCGAAGGTAAGAGTTAATATATGTTGGGTATAGCACAAATCACTACTATGGTTATAGTGTGCCTCGGGCTGTTACTTGGCTGAATCCATATTGTTAGAGCTGTCAGTCACGGAGCGAAAGTGCATGCCAAGAGGCAGAAGCCAGGACTCCTAAATAAAGATGGATGTTTTCTTGGTGCCTGTCCCAACAGCGGCATTAAGTTGGTGTATTCTCTCTCACCTGGGGACAGACAGGATTATGTCAGTGCCAAACTGGCTTTACATGATGAGAAAAAAAATAGATACCAATCTATTAGACGTGTTTTTATATAGCAAGTTGGTTATCTGCTGCTTTGCAATAATAAAATGTGATGATCTTTTAGTGCACTGCAGTATTCAAAAATACTGTATATAAGATGTTTATCTTAACATTTTTCCCAGAATAAACATGGGCAAAAGGCAAAAGTATAAAAGATGGGTCCTTGTTGGAAGTATCCTTACATCATTTGTGTGAGAGGCAAAAGGTCACATTGGACAAAAGTGTTAAATGAATATGACTATAAATGTTCTAAATGAAGTGCATGTAATAATGTAATGATTTGGACTTAAAAAACAACAAAAGGTCATACTAAGAGGTCATAGTCTGGTTTTAGAGACCTTACTTAAATGTTTTGACACACATAAGCTCCACCTAAGAGCTTTGTGTATTACCCCCCCCCCCCCACACACACACACACACACACACACTTTTCACGTAAATGCCTGACAACCACTCTCTCCCTCTCTGCCTGTCTTTCACTCCATTTCTCTCCTGCCTGCAAAACATGAAAGGCATAAGCTGCAGGTGCTGTTTGACAAGTGCGACTAGTCTGAGCCATTTGTCCCTCAATGTGTTTTTACAAGATCACAAATCTCCCCTAAGCTCTCTTGTTTGAATTTGTTTCAGTGTGTCTGTTTAAGTCAATGTGCATCCATGGGTGTACGTGTGTGCACTCACATGCATGCATGACTCACTGAATTTTAAATGAAACCTGTATTGAGTTTGATCAGCAAATCAGCGGTTTCTAATCAGGGGTTAAAGCGTAGGTGTAAGACATCATAACGAATCTGTGATACTCGATAGTATATAATGTTGTTTTTTCACTGCATTTAATACATATTAACAAGGATTTTAATGACAAGCACATTGACTCCACACCTGCAGGGATATCAACATGGCTAATATGAAGTGTGCATGGTTGGTTGGTTGGTTGAGTTCCAGTTCTAGGGCAATGCATGAACAAATTAAATGGTAATCAAAAAGTAAATGTGTTAATCCCTGACATTTCACAGTGACAGGAACAACTCTAGACTATTCATGATTGATACTAATGCTTTAGTGTGGCAGTATCTATACACTAAATATATTGCACCGGCTTGACAGAAGGTTAGCTAGAGACAATAGTTAACTGAAAGCTTCTCTTTGGCCATGTGTATTAGTCTGTGTTTTTTCAGCTGGACAGCTGCGGTGTACCTTCACCTCAATGCACCTGGAATCCTTCACCAATTCAAGGATCCCCAGAGTACAACCACTGTGTCCTGAAGACCAAGCACTCGTGTGATACACAGACAGTTTGATGCCATGCTTACCACTGTATATAATATGGGATTAAAACAATTCAATGTTCTTACATATTTTCCCTTTGTAAACAATTGCACCACTGGCTGTTTGAGCAACTAAATTGTAATGCAAATGAAACCGGAGAGCAAGGGGTGAGTTTCTATAAAGTAAGCTTTACAAGCTGCTTACATGCTGCCCTTGCGTCACCTGGGTCCAAAATATTCCTGCATAATTAATAAGTCCCAGGGAAGATATATATATATATAAACTCAGCAGCCACTTTTTAGGTGCACCTGTCCAACTGCTCGTTAATGCAAATTTCTAATCAGCCAATCACATGGCAGCTACCACATGCATTTAGGCATGTAGACATGGTCAAGACGATCTGCTGCAGTTCAAAGCAGCATCAGAACAGGGAAGAAAGGTGATTTAAGTGACTTTGAACATGGTGTGGTTGTTGGTGCCAGACGGGCTGCTCTGAGTGTTTCAGAAACTGCTGATCTACTGGGATTTTCAGGCACAACCATCTCTAGGGTTCACAGAGAATGGTCCCAAAAAGAGAAAAGATCCAGTGAGCGGCAATTCTGTGGGCGCAAATGCCTTGTTTTAGCCAGAGGTCAGAGGAGAATGTCCAGACTGGTTGGAACTGATAGAAAGGCAACAGTAACTCAAATATCCACTGGTTCCAACAGAGGAATGCAGGAGAGCATCTGTGAACACACAACACCACCTACTTTCTAGCAGAGAGGGAACAGCAGCAGAAGACCACACTGACACTTTATTAAGCACCAGGTGCACCTAATAAAGTGGCCGGTAAGTGTATGTTATAGAGATGCTTTAAATATTGTGTGTCACATCTAATCTCTTTATCTCCCCGTGGCTATCATCAACCACAAACACATCTGGGAAACAGATCTAGTCAGAAACATTCTATTCATACAGTAGTTCAGTATTTTATCCATAACCAGGAAGTGAATTCGATAGAGCTTACATTCAATCCTGATGTATGAATACACAAAAATGACATAACTGCTTTAGGTGGTGTGATAGTTATTTACAGTGGCAGTGGTTGGTGGGTAGAGCTTTAGGGCAGCCTAGGGTAAGTCAGGTAATACTCTACTAACCAGTCAAACCCTGGTCATTACACAGTGATGCATCTTAATTATATAAAAATAAATAATACCTTTCTCAAGGTGGACATTTACAGTGGCAACATCTGGGGCTGAAAAATTACTACACCAAAGTGCCAAAACCTGCAGTTGCTGTTGCTGCTGTTAAGTTTTTCAGCTATTTCTCATGACTCGAGGATGAGCAATATGACAATATTGCATGGTGGTGGATAAAACTTAATTCCTTGTTAAAAAAGAAAAAAAATACAAAGCTCATTTTAACCCTTTAAAGTGGTTTAAAAAGATAAAAAGTGTAATAAAATGATCATAAGTATGGTTCGTATGAACATGTGTCTGTAATTGAAATGACAAGCTTAATGGGCTGGTGTCTATTTGTCTTCCTCCCTCAAGCCATAACTGCTGGCATAATGTGTTGTTGCTCAATAGGGAATGTTGTAACCAAAAACAAATCTGCCTACAGACAAAGCTAAGAGTATCAGTGTTGTAAAAACTTGGTAGACATACAAACATGAACAAAAGTCGTAAAGAATGCTGGGAAATAACATCGATAAGGACACAAGACTACATTTTAATGTCAGCTCAATGCCACAGTGTTACTAAAATGCAGACTTCTGGCAGCTTTTACCTTTTAAGTCCCATGATGCATTATCACTGGGTACAAGATCGATCATGCAGCTGACTGAGCTGACACATCATAATTAATTTGTATGCTGTAATCATGCAGAATGATTGAATAATTCTGAACCCACCCACACCAGAAGCAGCATCAACATAAAAGAAAACAGATGGAAATGATTCATAGTTTTAAACAAGTTGTTGCTGACGTTAAACTGAGGTCCTTGGTTTGGTTAGGCCCAGACGGAGGGCTCTTTTGTGAGTATCCGGTGGATGGGTTTACCACGAAGCCCAGGCCGGGCCCAAATAAGTGACTTGACAGCCCCCCCTCCCTGGCGGAATTCCATGAGACAGTCAAACAACTCCACAGTGGCAAGGCCCCAGGGATTGATAAGATTCGTCCAGAAATGCTGAAAGCTTTGGGTGTGGATGGGCTGTCTTAGCTGACACATCTCTTCAATATTGCGTGGGAGTCTGGGACAGTGCCAAAGGAGTGGCAGACCGGGGTGGTGGACCCGCTGTTCGAAACGGGGGACCAGAGAGTATGACCTTCTGTATTTTGTAGATCTGGAGGAGGCGTATGACCAGGTCCCCTGGGAGATACTGTGGGAGGTGCTGCGTGAGTATGAGGTGAAATAATTACTTATAAGGGCCATCCAATCTCTGTAAACTGAGAGCTTTGTCCGTATTTTCGACAGGGCTGCACTTTGTCGCCAATCCTGTTTGCGATAGTCATTGACAGGATATCAAGGCATAGTCGTGATGGGGAGGGGCTGCAGTTTGGTGGGCTGGGAATCTCATCACTGCTTTTTTGCAGATGATGTGGTCCTGATGGCATCATCGGCCTCTGACCTTAAGCACTCACTGGATCGGTTCACAGCCCAATGTGAAGCTGCAGAGGAGGATCAATACCTCTAAATCTGAGGCCATGGCTCTCAGCAGGAAACCGGTGGATTGCTTTCTCTGGGTAGGACTGAGCAAGCAGTCCTTACTCTAAGTGAAGGAGTTCAAGTACCACGGGTTCGTGAGTGAAGGGATGATGGAGCGTGAGATTCGCTGGAGAATCGAAGCAGTGTGGATGGTATTGCATCGTTGTGATGAAATGAGAGCTGAGCTATCATCATCATCATCACCATCATCATCATCATGGGGGCTGGTGTCTCCTTTAGAGAAAGAATGCTCATTTGCATAGGAAAGAGCCAGTTGAGGTGGTTCTAGTGTCTGGTCAGGATGGGCGCAGCTGGGCACTTCCATACGGAAGTGTTTCAGGACTAGATGGAGAAGGTCCATGACCAGTTGGAGAGATTGTCCACACTGGGTTTGCGCAGTCAATGCTGGTCAGTGTGTTCCAGGAAAGGTAAGTTTGGGGTCCCCTGCTGGAGCTGACCCCACATAAGCAGTTGAAGATGGATGGATTTGCCCAAACAATTTGCTTTTTTGGGAAACACACTTGAAGGTAGGTGGTTCACAGGGTGGTTGCTGCAACATGTTTATGTTTTGTCTTCAGAGTCAATGTTAAGTTTTGGTTTCACACTATGGATATAAACACAAACCTGTGTTTGTTTAGTTTCACATTGCCAGCTGTGTCAGTACACGAGAAAAGTACGACTGCAAGTTAGAGGTGGAAAAAATATTCTGGCCTGGTTATTTCTTTAAACCAATCATATTCTTGGGTGATGTTTAGCACTTGATGCAGCAATGGTGCCCTTGCACAATACTGTAGATAGCTGAGATAAGGGAAGGGGAGGACAAAGCTGGCTAAAATAGGTGATTATTTATTATTTATTTTATTATATTACAATAGCTGACTTCCTCCTTTGCCCCCGTCATAATTACTATGGACACTATTGGTCACAGCCTAACAACATATGTTAATATTGGTCTTAATAAGTAGCTTGCAAAGTTAACCTAATACAGCTTTTTTTAGTGAGGATGGTCGATTAAATCATATTACCACGAGAAAAAACCATGTGAAAGTACAAACTCTCACCACATGTTATTATTTTATATACGTACATCTTTTATGTATTATATACATACCATTTTTTTATGTGGGAAGTATCATATGCATATTTTTCTTTCTTTCTTTTTTATTCATACATCAAAATCAGGGGGCCAACTCCAATGATACAGGGAAAAAAACAATGATACATGGGGAAGCAAATCACCACAGAGAAAGATGCTACTACACTCACTGAACTATCAAGCTTTATACATCAGAATGTATGCAATCACATTATATTTTGTATTTTGAGAAGGCTAAGGGGTGGAACTTACGACAACATTTACTATTACTAACACTACTGCTCTCTTGAACGTACATATTATTGCCAAATACATGTGTTGAAAAAGGGATTGCATATGGGTACATTATTGCAGTTGCAGTGGAAAATAATTCCAGGAATACTTACTGATTGATAGTGAAGGGAGTGTAATTTTCCCGCAAGCACTCCCATAGGGCCAGCCTCACGGTAAATCTGTTTCACAGCTATCCCTTTCCTCTGGGGGAACACACGGTGAGCTGTGCACTTGTCAGATAATCCATTATTTTTTGTCAAGCCCATTTACCTCAGTTTGTTATCTGAGATAATAACTGTTGAGGGATTGGTTTTGAGATGCGGGGGGTGGAGTTTCATTGGTCACTCTACCACCAGCACCACCATCACCACTACCCTTCTCCATACTGACAGGTGCACAGTTGACCTTTCTCTGCACAATTTGGGATCAGATTGCGCCGTTCCAGCTTGCCATATCTTTGAACTATGTGTTTAACCCTGTTAAACAGCTCTATCATGTTCATGGTGTTCCAGGTTTTGCATTACACCAACTGCAGCAGATATACAATGGCATCCTTGACTAGGAGATTAGGAAGTGGTTTAGCAATTTACCTCAGGCTCATTTTATTCATACAACACAAGGCTTTTTTCTGTGCAATGTAGCAAAAGACTGTGGTTCACCATGATTAGGTCACTTGATCTTTATACTATTGACACACTGTAAACTGACAGTAACGGTTTGTATTTCTAATTCCAACAGGTTGTTTCTTACACACACAGTGTTTTCCAAAAAGAGAAACAAAAATTATAAACTGTACTATGTCAATGAGAGAAGGCTAAAGTTATCCTACGGCCATGTATTAACAGCTTCCAGCTCTCTAGGACTTTATGGCTGTTTATTCTTAACTGTTTACAAAAGTGGTGTGTGGCAACAGCCAAGCCCTGCCATTTAATTTGGAGTCCATTTCATGGCCGTCTGACATGCTGATAAAACTCTCCAAACAAATAGCCAGAGTGTCTCCAGCAGCCTGCCTGTGTAATTTAGTGTTTTTTGAATGCAACCCCAGTTGGGAAAGGCACCATAGTTTCTCCCTCTCTCTCTCACCGACACGAGGAACCGGAGCATCCAGCTGATTCAATTCCGAGAACATTTGTTTAGCTTCTGTTTTTCCTATCAACGTTTCTCGCACCATGTTTGTGGAAGGAGCTCAATCTCCAAATGTCCACTGACGTGGGGGTTGTGTTAGCCAAGGTTTTCTTTTAAAGTTAAAGTCGTGAATTTAACCTTAAAAAGTTCTGGCAGAACTCTCAAGGTCCTTATTCTACCTTGACCTTACACAATTGTTGGATAGTGTTATTGTCAAAAGCTGATCTGTCATTAATTCACCTGGAATACTACTACAGATCAATCCATATTGTGGTTTTAGTGCCTTGAAGTGTTGGAAAAGTACATTTACTGAAGATCCTTTTTTTTTTTCGATACTTGAACTTTACTAGAGTATTTCATTTAATGTTACTTTCTACTTCTACTCCACTACATCTCAGAGGGAAAATTTGTTCTTGTTGCTTCACTACTTTACACTTACAGTTAGTAGTTACTTTTGTACATATGAAAACATGTTGTGCTGCAGAACTACTAATCTACCCAGTAGTATACAAGATGCATCCAGTATTTTCTTACTTGTAAAATGCTTACTTGTATTTATTATTTATATTTATTATTATATTAGAGAAAAAAAAAGGTAAAAGCTTGCAGAAGTTTGCATTTTAGTCACACTTTGGCATTGTGCTGCAAACCAGGACACTAAAAATATCCTACAACATAACACTGTAAAGAGTCATTCTGCTTGATGACTACGTTCACATTTGATTTTAGTACTTTCTGCTGATAATTCTTCTGTAAGAAACATTTTGAATTCAGCAATTGTAATATAGTGTTTTTAGAAAGATTATTAACACGCATTACTGTACATACACAAGTTTAACAGCACTGTGACTGCCGTACCTCTCCACCGCACTAGCCGGAAAGATTCCACTGTGAGCTCTGACGAATGGCAGCTGATGACAGTTGAAGCAGTGATTCTTCACAGATGATACTTCCTGTGTATTTACTAAAGATCCACACATTTACATTAACAAGCATTTTAAAATTAAAAATAAATGTTCAGATAGCCCATTTCACTCGTTTTCCTAGTTGTTTCTTTGTTTTTATTATCCTAGGACACATGCACTCCCCTTCTTTTGCCTGATTAGAACCCATCTGAGGACTCTCTGGCTGTGAACTGGTTTACATTTGTCTAAACCATGTTATTAGTTGTATGGCACCTGCTAGAGTGGGTAAGGTTACATGTTAATTATTATTATTTAAATAGTTCGGTGACCTCACGTTACTCAAGCATAGTTTTCACCGACGAGTCTAACTAGCCAGAATAAGTGAAAACACCTGTGTGAGTTTACTAGGACTTTTGTCTTCTTATTATCTAATAATGCTGAGATTTCCTATGAACCTCTCATAATTATGACTTATTATTTCATAGGGACATCATAATTATAAGAAAAATATATATGGTAAACTATTTGACCACAAAAAGCACTATAAAAAAATCTGTTCAAGAGTTCCTGCGGGCTCCAGACTTTTTTCACTAGGAGCACTGTGGCCCCCAACTGAAAATTAGTGGGGCGCAACCAGAAATTTTATGGCCACACATGGTAAATCAATGATAGATGCAGAAATTACAGTGTGCTGTTTCAAAGTTACATTTTTATTGTGCTCTTTTGAAGATGCAACATAGAAGGTAAACCGACAGCACCACCACTGTCATAACGACCTTGAGTCTAAAACGACCCCTTTCTGCACACGTCAACATACAGGCAATGCTCCGCAGAGCAAGATTTGACAACCCCCACTCGCTCATCTCCCAGAACAGATATGTTCACATTTTATTAAGTTGATCGACTCACACCCGGGTTTCCTCCCGCTGTATATGTGTTTTAAACATTTGAACTGTATCTACATTGACTGATCAGATCAGTCTGTATATGTGTTTTAAACATATGAACCGTATCTACATTGACCGATCAGATCAGTCTCTCTATGTGTTTTAAACACATGAACCGTATCTACATTGACTGAACAGATCAGTCTGTATATGTGTTTTAAACATATAAACCATATCTCCATTGACTGATCAGATCAGTCTGTGTGTCACTTGCTGCCTCACTCGCTGGGCGGAGAAATAAATTCAATGAATAAGTTAAACACTGTTGATTTCTTCCCATAGAGCCGACATGAAAACTATTTTGGTTTAGTACATTTTTGTTGTCACTGAGCTCCTCACATATGGAGGCTATGGGTCCGTCAGGTCCCCACACTGGTATTAGTGTCACTGTGCTGACGGCACTATCTGCTTACACTGCACTACATATTGTTCCTTATCTGTCATTCTGTTGCTGTTTAGCCTCTTACAGATTGATATGGCAACACATCTGGGCCCGCATGTATGACTTGACATAAAATTCAGTCGCACACTCTCAAATTTTGGTCGCAGTCTGGAGCCCTGCTGCATGTGGGAAACATGATAAACCCATTCCAGACAATGGTTTATTTCACTGAAAGCCCTGTCACCTAAAAACTCTTCCATAAGACACAACATTCTCAATAATGTTCAACCTGTTCTCATCCCAACTCGGGACGCACTACTGTTTTGGCAGGATGCTTTGGCATCACTTGCCGATACCCTGGGTTGCCCTACGCATCAAAAGCATGATGCTCCCGATCGTTGTTTTAATCACAGGGAACTCACATCAAACTACGTGGTTAGGTTCAGGGAACAAAACCACTTAGTTAGGGTTAAGAAAAGATTGTAGGTGGGGTTGAAAGAAGTGGTCCTGTAACATAACTACCATGGTACACAGGAAGCATGGGATATGAACAGGACCTGAACGGGACACAAACCTGGTCACCTGGTGAAAGTCTGTTGTTTGTTTGACCCATTCGTCACCACAGTCTTCCTCCATATGCAAAGTTTGGCGTTCTTAATCCTGGAACACTTCCCCTAAGCGTCTCATATCTCCAAGGACAGGTTTACAGTTGACCAGGGTCGTGACAAAACGATGGTATTTGATGCCCTGAGAATGAGAACGACCTGTATTGATCAAGGGAAAACATTGTAAATTATGTAACAAACTTTCTTATTTAACCCAAACCATTGTCTTTTCCTCAAACCTAACCAAATTGTTTTGTTTCAATTCATAACTTTAAGCAAATGTTAAAAACAGCAACCATTTCACACCGTGTGCTTTTTGTTGAAAATATTTTTCCCTCAAAACATGAATGAAAATGCAGATTAGATACATTGGAGCTTTCCAATTTCCAAAACAGCCAGTGGTTGAAACAAAAAGAATGTAGGAATGTACCAACAAAGGCCAGGAAGAAGGCCATTGAGCCAACAAGAATGTAAAAAATGTAGGTTTCAAATTTGTCCAACAGTCGCCTTTGCAAATGAAGAAGGAAACAATCTTCATTGTACTTGCCATCATTTAAAGTTGTGCTTAAAAGAGAACCATAACAGATAAATAGAGTGTAGGTGAGAGTGCAAACCTTTGGACACAGGTAAAAACGTTACTCCAACTATCATCTATCCTTTCCCTAACTCCCTATTGAGGCATAGCTTCTCGCTTTGTGGTCTTTGATTCTTAATTATGTACAAATAACTCTACTTGTGGTATGGTGCAAGTTTAAAACTAAAGTGAAATGGAATAGTATAATTAGAAGACGGCAGTTTAAGCCAACTGAAAACAATTCAGCACCCGAAGAACTCAAAACAAAAGAGACACCAAAACCCTGAATAACATGAAATATAATACAGTAATACGTAAAACCAAAATGGCTTTAGTGGAAACATGGATGATGTTCACCTAGACATGTAAACAAAGACATGCGATATCTTTTAAAAACATCTACATGAGGACACTGTGTTTTGAGTTCTTTGTGTAACATTTTAACATATTTTTTTCTGTAGGCTGACATTCTAGGAAGCAGAAAAGGGAGGACTAAAAAGCAAAGAATCAGAAGGACAAAGTAAAGCTGAGAAAAGGAAGGGAGGATGGTAAAAGATACAGTAGACAGAGTAAAAAATAGTGAGATCGAAAGAAAGAGGGACTGCAGAGGTATCGTATTCAGCCCTGTCCTGACAGAGACTCCTCTCCAGGTTGAATAGGCCCATTGTTTGGACAAGGCCTCCATGACACAGGCCATTTCATTACGGAATGAGCCCAGGCACAGGGAGTAGATGGTGGTTGCAATGTAACCCCCCACTTCCCCCTCCGCTCTCCTGTCAAAGAGCTCCATTCTCTCCCCCTCAGGGCTACCTGCAGGAGTAGGAAGACAGCCATAGGGGCGACGCACTCTTAAAAACAAACAGGCACCCTCTATCACGGCTACAGACACAGGGAATCTGTCTTTCGGTGAAAAGACATAGGTAACTTAATAGTCTCTGATGTAATATGCCACATCTATCCTGTGGCTTAGGAAGCATCAGCAGTTGGTTCAAACATGTCACAAAATCACCATCTTTTCTCGTCGTCTTTCTTTTTCACTCAAGCACAAACTTAAGCAACTTTGCAACATTTAAACCTTTGAATCAAAACCTGAGTAGGATGGCTTGAAAATATTAAAGGATACTTATATTTCAGTCAAGTCTATCATAAAACAATACTGCCCTTTTTCAGCTGTGTCATTGTACATAGGATAACAGCATGGCAGGCTGTTTATGTTCACAAACTGACTTTTTGATATCCTCTGTCAACCCGTTTTCATCCCAGTTCCTCACATATGACCACTTTGTCAGGACCCCTTGGTGTCACCTGGGGAGCTCCACGCATCAAACTGTGACACCACATTGAAGACATGGTTAACATTGTGAATTCAAACAAAATCACATGGTTGCCAACAGGTTTAGCCAACAAAACCACTTGATTAGTTTAGGAAAAGATCGTGGGTAGGATTAAAATAACTGTTTGTAACTTAACTACAGCGGCAAGATATAAATGGGGCACAAACCGCTGTCTCTCTTATTATGTCGGGGTTACGAGTACAGTTGGATGGGTTTACAGTTAAAAGCTCTGTGTGTTTCGAAAGACGTGCAAGGGTGCATCTGTATAAATCGGCAGCTGTACCGATGCACCTGGGAATGAGAACAGGCATTTTTGTGGTGCACTAAGATTTTCTAACTAAAATAGGACCAGGATGAACAGTTTGTCTGTTTTTGGTTTTTTTTGCTAACTGTATATCTGTATCGCAGATGATGAACAAGGGCATCAAAATACATAACACATGAGACCCATGCAGCTGTTGGAGCTGTGTGCTGGGCAGCTGCTTTGCAGGTGGACTGCAGTCTTAGTGGGCAGAGTAGTATGTTGTTCATGATATTAGGAGGTGTACTAAAGAAAAAAAGTCACTGTCCTAATGATGTTGGGTATTTAAAAAAAAAAAATGTATCTACAGATAAGAAATGAACCACAAGCACATGACATATACAGTCCACCATATAAGCCCACTCCCCCTTACCCTAGAATTGATGCATTGGCCTGAAGTGTTCATGGCAAAATCACTTTAATCATCCTTGCCAGTGGATTTGCTCAGAGGGGCTTCCACAGCAAGTTTGGTGAACAGATGAATTGGGCTTAATGAATGTGAAGTACTGACATTTTAAGGGAACACGATTCTGAGAAAAAGGACGCTATTGTAGCTCTGTTGCACCATCCACTTTTAAGTAGCACTCCTCAGTCGGAGTAGGATCCCCTAAAGAGGCATGGATTCCACTGCAGTCAGGACTCAATGGTACAAATACATGTTATAAGATATCTTTCATAAACTGAACTGTCTCAATAGTGATCAAGCTGACAAGCTAACTCAAAATTGGCTAGCTCACAGACCTTTTCCCACTCTCTCTCTCTATTCAATCACTCTTTATTTAATAAAATAACCAAGAATACCAAGTAGAAGTAAACTACACATTACAAAGAAAATAGAAATAATTCCATGGTGCTGTTCTTACTGACTAGTGCAAGAATCCTATCAGCTTGCTTGCATGCTAGCCGTTAGCGTTACGAGTACGAGATGAAGTGTCTCGTGTGATCATGCCTAAAAAACTGGAAGACAAAATCAACAGTCCTTCTTCTTTACTTAAAATTCTCTTTTTTTGTTTTCATGGACAGTGCCTTGCTGAGCATGTAGGTTCATGTCGGGACACAACACTGGAAATAAATTACATGATAGTCAGGAAACAGATTCATTGACTAATTCAGACCTCTGAATCCTTATATTAGCTTTTGCTGAACTTGCACGAATTGTGCATTCAGACTGGACACAACTGGCACAGTGCGATTACATACGATGCGTTTATTGGGGAGATACTTGTCTATCGCATGCAATGCGCAAGTTGACAATATTGAACTTTTCAGGAAATTCTACCCTGTGGCATGTCAGCCAACTAGCGTTAAGATTGCAGTAAGTGTCATCGTAAAGTTCTCAGTGATAACATCCAGGGGATCACCAAAGCTGTCATAATTGCAGTCCTTGACTACATCAAGGAAACCGGACTATTCCTATGGATATAATTAAATAATGGATATAACTATAACCTGTGGATTGGCAGCAATGTGCCCTTAGGCATCTAGTCTGCCGGAAATCCACAAAAAGAAGAAGAAAACTGCCATTGGTGAGTGAAGCGTATCACTGGACTGATCTACAAAGAGACCTGCTGTGTGCTGAAAAGGGCAGGGAAGCACCCTGTATGGCTTCAGAGGTTAAATCACTGACAGCCTGATCCCACTACAACACAATGGCTATTTTAAGAGCTACTCACTTCACCTGAGAGCTCATTTCTGTTCTTTTAGAAGCATTCAGATCCCTTGTTAGCACTAGCATTACTTCCATTTAGCACAACAGCAGAGTAGGGTATAACTGCAGGCTGAGCAGTTAGCTAGTCGCCTCTGTCTTGCTAAAGGCAGCTGCTATCTAACTGCCTCTTTTGGCCAGCATAAAAGAGGAATGATTAAAGTAACCTTCAATTCGCTGAAAATACATATGGGATGAGTATTGGATTAACTAAACAGACTAAAAGCCTCATTGTCTCAGTCTTGGGGGTCAAAACTCTCAGTTTTAGGCGCAAAACCTTTAACCCTAAATGTATCAATACCAAAGACAACCTTTGCTTGCACTCTTAGCTAATTACACCTACCTTTTTTATTATAAGCATGTTTGAGTTATTAATGATAAACACTAATGTTTCTGGTGAGTTCTTTGGCTTTTTTCTCCTCAACGTATTTGCTGCTGTTCTGGAGATTCTCAGTTACACCAGTGTGGTCATTGAAACAGGGGTCCACAAACTCTGTTTCCCTGGTGTTATGTTGTAGTGAGGATCCACGCACCCTCCAGCTCTCAGCAGCACTCACAGTATTATCTCCAAGTTTTGAAGATGCAGCTCTTGTTAAAGTGTGTCCCTCTGTCTACCCATCTTCTTACCTTTCTCTCTTTCTCTCTCTTGTGCCCGTCCCCTCCCTTTCCTTCACGGTCTCTCCAACCTCCCAGTGAACTCATGAGGCTACTCAGAGATGTGCCTGTGTTATTGGAAACACCCCTTCAATATTCCTATTAGCCACAATGTAAAGATGATAGGTTGTGCTTTGTTTGGATATCCATTTTCAATCGCAGGTCATGGTTGGTGAGAGCAGCCAGAGATGATGGGTTTGCTGTGTGATACTGCCAAAAAGAAAAGGAGGAGGGGGCGGGAACAGAAGACAGGCAAACAAGGAAAGATGGAAAGAAAGGTATTGGAACTTGCACAATATGTGAAACTTTAAAGCAATCAAAGAGTGCAGATTTATTTAGGGAAACAAGACAGCTGACCCTCACAAGTGTCAAGTAAGTGGAAACGAAATTAATTTAGGATGGTTTAATAGTGAAGACCACAGTCAGTAGCAAAAAGAAAGAACAGAAGTAGCATAAAGTGGAATTAAGGATAAAGAAGCAGGAAAAATAGAGGTATATATTTGGGCGGCAGTAGCTCAGTCCACAGGTGACTCGGCTAGGAACCGTAGGGTCGCAGGTTCGAGTCGCTGTGTGGACCATGAATGGAGTGTGGACTGGTGGCTGGAGATGTGCCAATTCATCTCCTAGGCACTGCCGAGGTGCTGTTGAGCAAGACACCGAACCCCCAACTGCCTGGGGCGCCGATCCATTGGCAGCCCCCTCGCTCTTACATCTCTCCATTAATTGCATGTACATAGGTCCTGTTTGTGCATGTGTGTACTTCCGGCCTGTGTGTGTGTAACCTGAATAATATAATAACAGAGTGAAAACATTTAATTTCCCCTTGCGGGATAAATAAAAGGAATTTTTCTTCTTCTTCATAAACAACAAGCTGCTGCCACATGGCATGTGACAGTGGTTTTAAAACAGTTTAGATCACCTTAAACAGTTTGAAATTTAGTTTTTTTTTATACAGGAAAGCAGCCAAATCAATGTGAGACAATAACTAACTTCCTATTGTTTTGATGGGAATGGCATGCACATGCCCTTTTCACCTCACAGTATCTTTGCCTCATATATCTTGCTTTGCACACCCACAACTCTCTTGTGCCTCTGCCCAATCCCTTTTTTCATATCACCCTTGAGGTGAAGTGCTGTGACTTGCCGAAACATCAACCATAAAAAACAGTGTTATTTTTCTGTCTAAATGTAATTGCTGCTGTCTGCTTGTTAGTATGTAAACATAATTCCCAGGAGATGTGATGCAGATCATTTTTATCTAGCTTCCTACATTCATCAGATTTACTGAAACAAGACTAGGTAGAAACTTAGTATATGACTGGACCGTGAAGTCAACCTGCCAAATTGTTGCGGAATACAAATACAAAGATAGTGTCTATAATGTATATTCCTGGATAGTAAATGTTCATCTGCAACATGCTGTAGTGATCCATTTGTGCAAGTGTTCTAAAGCATTTCATATGACATGGTTAAAATACGTTTGAGTCAAATAAGGTTTCATAATAGAGCAGTTTCTCATTGACCCCCCCAATTAAAAGGCCTGGTACAAAACATTCTTTGTATGTTTAGTTCATATCTCCATGACAACACTGAGGGGGGTGAACTTTTTTGTACCAGGCTAGTTTTTATTTTATTGGAGGTTAAAGTTTATGAATAATCAGGGGCATGGCCTATGGAGTGACAGCTAGCCACTGGCCCTCACTTCTCCTCGGACGTATACGTCAGCCAGATGGACGTATCTCCCTCCCCCCAACGTCCCATTAATGCCCTTTTTTGGTAAGAGGAAATGAGGCCGAGTTAAAGTCTGACAAGATTGCGACTCCCGTAGGCAACTGCGATTGGATCAACTTGAGAGAGCAAACTTTGACATAGATGCTACATCCATTTTTATAGTCTATGGACATGCCTCAACAGCCCACAGAGATGTGGTGAGCCAGAGCAGTAAAAGAAAAATCCATCAACCCAAACGTGGTGCTGTTTCTGTTCACTGACTTGCTTTAACAACTGACTCTGTTAAAGTCCCAGTCAGCAACATTTGTTTGATCATAGGGGGCCTCTACATGCACTTAGAGCTTGTTGTTTGTTTTTCAGAAATCGTCAGCGCCCGTGTCATTCTGTCCACTCAACGCCTCAAGCTAGGCATACGCTAAATGAATGAGTTAGCCAGTACTCCATGCCGTTTATTGATGAGAGAAGACATGGGCACGTTCTCTTTTCTATTTTCTTTGTAATGTTTAGTTTACTTCTCCTTGGCATTGACGAGCACTCGATTGGAGAGCGTGGAGCGGCGCAGAGTAGCATTCAAAATTTGACTGAGTCAATTTAATCTGCCAGACCATCCGACTGCAGCTTTAAACAAACAAGACCTAGGCTGTATCCCATGACAATTATAAACATAGAAAGACAAAAAGGGCACTCAAAGAACGCAGACCTCTAATAAGGCCATACCATATCTCACAATGTTAACACAAGTGAAAAATAATTTGTGTATCCGCCCTGTGATTCTGATCAACTCCACAATGTAATGTGTTGTACCTTAGCCCAGCTGACATCGGGCATGAGGGTACACCCTGGACAGGACGCCAGTCTATCGCAGGGCACATAGAGACAAACAGAGACAGACAACCATTCAAACTCACACCTACGGGCAATTTAGAGTCATCAATTAACCTAACACGTGCAAGTTTGGACTGTGGGAGGAAGCCGGAGAAAACCAACACAGACATGGGGAAAACATGCAAACTCCACACAGAAGGGCCCCAGCCGAGATCTGAACTAGGAACCCTCTCACTGTGAGGCGACAGTGCTAACCACCACACCACCGTGCCGCCTACAGAAAAATTTACATGGCACAAAAATCAAATCTCTCAGTAGATGTCGACACACCACCTGAAGCTCAATCTGGACAAGAGTGAGCTGTTTTTCCTTCCAGGAACGTCCACATTGAGAACTTTGTGCCACTGTTGCTCATGGGGAAATAGTTACGTCTCTGTAAATCAATACAATCGGAAACAGCTTATGTTTTTCTCCCCATATTATTATATGTGATATTCTATTCTAGAGTGTGGCCTAGACCTACTTTATATGAAAAGTTTCCTGAGATCAATTTTGTTATGATTTGACACTATAAATAAAATTGATCTGAGGATAGAGTGCAAGAAACCTGGAGGACACTGGATGACCAGCTGTCCTTCACTGCCAACATCGCTGCTACGACCCACTCCTGCAGATTCAAGTGCCAAAACATACGGAGAATATGTCCATTCCTCACCTAGAAGGTGATGCATGTTTTGATCCAGGCTCTTGTCATCTTGCGGCTAGACTACTTCTACCAGGGGGGCCAGCTACTGCTCAACGAAATCAGTTTGCTGTCCTGTCTCTACAACGTTAGAACAAGCTCCCAACTTACTCTAGGACAGCAGAAACCCTACAATCCTTCCATGAAACGATGGGGGAAAAAACAACCTCTCTCTTGTTTATAAAATGTAGCACTTGAATAAGTTGTGCTTATTTGATGAATTTTATGTACTTTTTGTTTTTTTTGCACAATTCTTACAATTTATCAGGTGCTATCTTCATTGTTGAATGTACTCATTGCAAGCAGCCTTAGATAAAAGCGTCAGCTGAATGTAACAATTGAGATATTTCAGAGCTACACCTAAATTGCTCGAATGAGGTTTTCTGGGCCAAGCTAAAGTAAAGTAACTTCATATTTATTTTAGGAAGTGGATCTGATGATTACAGAATGTTTTGATTTCTTTAGTGATCTTATTTTTTTCGCTGTTGTAGCAAAGACGTTATAAGCGGAAACACTGTTGCGCCTGCTCACTTTTTAAAAAGAGGTATGGCCAATGAGAATCTCCCAACTCAATTGACCACTTAGTGACAATTTAGTTTTAGGGCTGGCCTGCACTATGCAATCCAGCTAAAAATGACATCATGAACCATTCAGTTGTTCTCTTCGTGTTTGCACTCGCACTTGCATGAAGAAAGAAATGGATATGAGGTGATATGTAAAGCGCTGTATGTGTTTATTTTTTAAGAGATCTCCAATTCATTCATCAGTGTTGGTTTTGCCTCTCTTATTGTAGAATGAGCAAATGTCCACTCGCTACAAAATGTAGTTTCTCTGCTTGATGTGTGCAGGTGGACACAGCAGTGGTAAACAGTGCTAGTTGTCCCTGCCAGCTGAGGAATGAGAATTATGTGTTATGGAGTACAACGTGTACTGTCAGTGATGAAATCAGAGTGCCTTTCTGTCCAACAATTTATCCCAGTATGGGTGTCACATGTCAGTGAGAAATAGTGAGAAATGATGCCGGTTCCGGGTCGCTGCGCGTGTGGTCGACCGGTCAGAGCACAGAGCAACTTTTATCGTTATATAGCATTTATTACGTTTTTCTACTTGTTTTATGTATATATCTGTTACTTTTTGGTTTACCCTTTGCATGCCACACACGCCGAGTGTGTTTTCTAACTTTTCAACTACGTTATATAGACGAAGCTGACTTTTTTTTCCCTCGCTCGTCCCCTCGTGACGCTCTCTTTGTTTACCTCCCTGTTAACCCTGTGACTGCTGGACACGGCATTCTTCAAGTGTGGTTTCTCCTGGAGTTTGTGACGGCGAGCAGAAACAACGACCAGCGGAACACGTACTTCAGAGAGACCCTACTGCAGCTCGGACTCCATCCTCTACACGCCTTCGCCGTAGACTTGCTATCTAAGGAATTACTGCAGAGTATCTCAACCAGCCATGACAAGTCCACACACAAGAAAAATAAGGTAACCAGAAGGGGGAAGAGAAAGAGCGGAATCAGGGCCAGGCTCAAACGGGAGACTTGTAAACAACGGCCGCTTCCATCTATCGTCCTAGCTAATGTTAGATCCCGTTAACCACATGCTTGAGTACAGGACTGCCTCGGTTCTTGCTTTCACTGAGACGTGGTTAAATGAGAATGACGTCGACAATGCCCTGCACGTTGATGGCTTTGGCCCCCCTCTAAGACTTGATCGAGATAGTGAGCTCACCGGTAAACAACATGGCGGCGGCGTGTGTCTGTATGTAAACACACGCTGGTGCTCAACGAACGTCGTGAGGGAGAAACTGTGCACCCCGGACATCGAGCTTCTGGCTGTCTCCCTTCACCCTTTCTACCTACCCAGAGTGTTTCCTCAGCTCTTTGTCATCCTGGTTTACATCCACCCCAGAGCCAATGCAGTCACAGCCACTGGACACATCACAGACTCTTTAAACAAACTGGACCACATTTCACCAGACTCTCCCAAATTAATCTTGGGTGATTTCAACCACTGCTCCCTGGATAAATCATTAAAAGGTTATCAACAGTGTATCACATGCCGCACACGCCTGGAGAAGACACTGGACAAGTGCTATGGTTCAGTACCCGACGCATACACATCTGTCGCCCTCCCTCCTCTGGGCTCTGCTGATCACCATGCCATCCTGCTTGCTCCGGCTTACATCTCTGTCATGAGAAGGGTGAAGAAAGTTGTCAAGAACATCAAGCAGTGGACCAATGAAGGGATCATCACACTCCAAGAATGCTTTGAATCCACTGACTGGGACAACCTCCTGGCCCCCTGTGATGACATTAATGAACATGTGGACACTGTGTCATTGTACATCTCCTTCTGTGTGGACAACATCATCCCCTCCAAAACGGCCACTATCTACCCCAACAACAAACCCTGGATCACCAAAGAGCTCAAGGAGATCCTCAACAAGAAGAAAAGGGTCTTCTTCACCGGCTCCGAAGCGGAGAAAAAGGAGGTCAACAGAGAGGTCAAGCATGCCATAAAAACTGCCAAGCTGGAGTACAAGAACAAAGTGGAGGAGTGCTTCATGCAGGGTAACCTCCACTCAGCCTGGCAGGGACTCAAGAGCATGGCTGCTGTGAACACTGCTGCCAGCAACACAAAAACCATCCAGGTTACAGGCAGTAGCTCTTCATCTCTACCCAACGACCTTAACTCTTTCTACACAAGGTTCGGGCAGGACAACACCACCCAGCTGGAAGAAGCGATGTCCAAGCTCAAGCCCAGTGACTCAGCAGCTTTCACCTTCAGCGCAGAGGACGTGGTGAAAGCCCTCAGGAAGACAAGGGAGAACAGCTCACCTGGCCCAGACAACATCAGCGGCCGCGTCCTGAAGCACTGTGCTGAGCAGCTAGGGGGCGTGTTTCAGACCCTGTTTCAAAGATCCATGGACAGCAGCATAGTCCCCCAGCAGTGGAAACCCTCAACAGTTATCCCCATCCCCAAGAAGAGCGCCGTCAAATGTCTGAATGACCTCCGGCCGGTGGCCCTAACCTCTCTTGTGATGAAGGCCATGGAGAGGATCATAAAACAACACATCATCAGGGAAACCCGCTCCAATTCGCTTATCAAGCTGGCAGGGGCGTCGATGATGCAAAAACATTCATAATAGACACTGTTCACAAACACCCGGAGCGCCCCAACACCTCAGCCAGATTCCTGTTTGCAGACTTCTCTTCTGCATTTAACACCATGCAGCCCCACATCCTGGCTGACAAACTCTCAGCCCTCTTTAATCTGGACCAACAGCTAATCCTGTGGATACTGGACTTCCTGACCAACCGTTCACAGAGAGTCCTGGTAAACAGCACCTTCTCCGACCTCCAACACACCTCAACCGGCTCCCCTCAGGGCTGTGTGCTCTCACCTCTGCTCTTCATCCTCTACACCGATGACTGCAGAACCACACAGCCTAACTGTCATCTGGTGAAGTACGCTGACGACACCGTCCTCCTGTCTCTGCTGTCAGGCCCATCTCATCACCAAGGACCAGCTCTTCAGGAGTTTATGGAGTGGTGTGACAGCTCCTGCCTGGAGCTGAATGTCAACAAAACCAAAGACATGGTGGTGACCTTCTCCAACAAGCAGAGGGAACTGGCTGCATCAGCAAACACCGTGATCCACGGGAAGCCTGTTGAAGCAGTTGAGGAGTACAGGTACCTGGGCACCATCTTCGACAGCCTGCTGAAATTCTCCACCTCCCTGAGTAGATTCTCGGGAAATGTCAGCAGCGGAACTACCTCCTTAGGAAGCTCAATTCCTTTGGAGTCAGCAAGAACATCCTCCTGACCTTTTACTACTCCTTCATGGAGAGCATCATCACATTCTCCATCACATGCTGGTTCTACTCCACCAGCCTCCAGAACAGAAACCGCCTGCAGAGCATAGCCACGGTCTGCTCTAAGATAATTGGACTCCCTGTTAGAACTCAGTTGACCATCTATGAGCAGCAGACACTCAGGTTAGCTGGTCGGATCATGAAGGACCCCTCTCATGCTCTCTTCTCAGCGTTCGAGTGGCTCCCCTCAGGACGCCGTCTTCGCTGTCTCTGCTGCAGGACACAGAGGAGAAGAGCAACCTTCATCCCCAGGGCTGTCCAGCTCCTCAACTCCTGACCCCTCTGACCATCCCCCTCCCTATTCTTGACACCCTCCCCTGGACACTTCACGCCACCCCCTCCCCCTCCCTGGACACCATCAACCCCCCTCTCCTCCCCGGACACCATCACCCCCCCCCCCCCTCCAGACACCATCCCTGGACACCTCACCCCCCTCTCCACCCCGGACACCCGGTCTTATATTGTATCCATCATAGCACTATGGTCACTTTATTTTTCAGTATTCATCTGGTTACACAGAGCTAGCATATATTTAGACTGCTGTTTTCCTGCCATGCACCACTATCACTTTATTATTTAGTATCTGCATATAGCTTAAAGTTATATATTATATTTATACTCTATTACTGCAGTATAGTTCTGTTACGTCTGCTCATTACATATATGTATCTGATCACATATGAATCCGATCACTGTCTACTTATCTTTTCTGCACTACAGTTCTGTTTATACCTGTTTCAACAGTCTACTGCATGTTTACATCATATACACCCGTTCACATGTCTGCTTACATCTGATACACGCATGTCTTTCTACATCTCACGCCGACGATGTTCTATGTATCTAACTGTGACTTGTGTGTGTTTGACTTGTACTAACATCCTGACACTTATTCTTCTTTTACACTTTATTCTTGTTGATAGGTGAAAATGTTTTTGTATAGTTGCACTGTCGTTATTTGCTGCTCTGTGTGCCCTGAATTGCCCCCCGGGTACAAATAAAGTTTTTTGAATTGAATTGAAGAAATGGTTTAAATATGTGTCCTACGACACTCCCTCTCTTCACTGCATTGCTTAGTTTGAAGTGTAAAAATCTGATTTTCTTCCCTTTAGGAATTGAGGGTCTGGGGCCTGGTGCATGTCATTTGGTGCGCACTGATATGAAACATTTTGGGAAGCCAAAATGTACATAATTAGGTGAGTACTTACACGTGTGTAAATGCCTGACAGCATGACAGAAACTATTCACGTGCAGTATGGAGAGTGACAAGTCAAGTTTCAATAGGTTTGAAATTACAAAGGGTCTTGGTCACGTACCAGTGAGATAAGGACCACCCAGTCTCAGATGGGGGAGGAATAGCTCATACCACCATGTGGAAGAGGCAGCCAGCCCATAACGCCCTGAAACATATGAGCTTACACTCTTTGATCACAGGAACATAGCCAAATGGGATGAATGATGCAGAAGTGGACAGAGAATGAACATGTACATTCATCTCTGCGAACAGTGCGCGCCTTGTGTTAGGGACTCACATTCACATGCCAAAGATGTTATATAGCTAAAGGCTTTTCTAAAGGCAATACATTTTATCAGATTACACACTTAACCTTCACTTGTGCTTATTAGGACCACGTCCATAGGGCCAAAATAATCCATACCATTAATATCCTTACCATTTTAACAAAAAAAAAAACGTTATTTGTGTCATTGGAATGTAAGATTTGTGGGCTGAAACTGCAGGGATGACGTGATATACTTTATCTACGGGTCATTTACTTTGATTCCCCCCTGACTCACCGAGTCTACAATATGAGTAAGCTCATTTTAGGCACCAGGGGGATACATCACAGTTCAAGCAGTGAGGCATTAAGTGTGATGCGTCATGCTGCATGTCATTGAATTTCTTTTGGAAAAACCTTCCCAGACACTTTGCCAGAAATTTCAGCATATTGTTCTGCTCGCTACCTGAGAAGTCGTGTATATCATATTTGAAAGCCAACTAATTAAAGCCAGAATAAGTTTATTAGGTAACCATTTCAGGGTTTGTGAGATTGATTTGTTTTTAATGAGAGAAACCTGTACGTGGTAAGTGAATTACCATAAAGTGCCTGAGAGCAAGGCACTTAAACAGCAGTTGCAGCAGGTTTGCGTGAGCATGTGTCCCAGCAGTCAGATACTTGATATTCAGATGGTAGCACAGACACACCTAGATGCAGCCCTGTACACACAAAAAATGCAGACTACTGCTACTGATTTATTGTTTGTACACATTCATAAAAACACATTCAATAAATATGCTTGGGAACTAATAAGCAGCTGGGAGATTTTCCAATAACAGTTTATTTCCCTTCCCTTTACACTCTGGGGGTCACTGTTTTATTAAAATCATAAAACATCATGATATACATAGAGTAAGTATAAGGACTTCAAAACCCCTAAGAAACAAGTTATGAGAATATAAAAATAAGAATGAATAACAGTGGAGGAGTTCATATGTCTCCAACTCTGACATGCAGAGGAAGAATGGAGGCAATCCAACTTTTTTGCTTCATATTCAGTGATTTCCTTCCCACATCCTGCTCTTTTACATTTGAGCGCCTTCCCATGCATGTCATGGAGCACAGATTAGGATAAGTGTATTACAAGAGAGTCAATCTGGAAATTCGCAGAGGTCTATGTCCTAATAAAATGTGAGGTAAATACATTTCCATCTTGCTGCTGTGATGGAACATCACCCAACAAACAGCGCTGCAGTGCACACCATGAAGTGATTACTGTACACAGGATTCACCTGTTGCTAGTTAAAACAGAGAATGCAGCCGAGACCAGAATTCTTTTAAAGTTGTCTCACTCTGTTTTCACTCCTGGTTGCCAGGGTGGGGCTCTATCTTATCGTTACAGATTCCTGCAACGACTGTCAATACTTGAAGCTATCCCAACATCAGTCCTGAAAATTCCTCCTGGAAAGCTGTTGTAGTGCTAATCAGGTGGCTTAAACAGTGTTTGATAGGATTTCCCTTGGGCTGAGATGAGAGCAAAGACTAAATGTCTCAAGTGCAAGTCCCCGCGGAGAGCCTGGCGGTAAGACGGGGGGAGCATTTTCGGAGCCTCTCCAGGAAATTCCGCATGCACAATTTGTCTTTGTAACAGGAGAGCTGGCACAGCCCTCGGCTTAAGGATGTCATGACCGGACCAACTTAGCACGCAGCAGAAGTGCTTATTGCGCATTGTATACTCATTCCTGACACAGGGGAGCCTGGTGTGGCTCACATCCCGGTGATCAGACTCAAGCTTTCTCACCACAACAGTTTGTTAGAGACCTGGTGAATTTCCACGAACCTCAGCATGAACTCTACCACTTAACCATGAGAGACCCCTCATTTAGGGAGAGGCCAGAGTCTGATAAACACTGGCGAAGAAAGAAAAAGGAAAAAAGGACAGGAAAATGGAAAACAGGGCTGGCACTTTCAGCAGGTTTATTTGAGGCCGTGACAGTGAGCCCTTGGAAAAGGGATGGCGTCTAAAGCCGGGTCCACAGATGGGCGGAGGGTACACAAAAGGGGTCATGACAAGTAGACATGGCATGTCAAGCACCCTCGCTTCTTCTCTGGAGTCTGGGAGATAAAGGAAGGAAAAATCGGATTATTTTACTCCCCCGATCCCTAAACTCAGTGGGGCAGAGTGAAGACAGTGCCTGGGAACAATTTGTCCAGCCATTATCTCAATCCATTAAGTATGAGAACTAGAGGCCACGCTCTGGGTCCGATGTTCCATCGTGAAGATGAAAAGGCGATTTTCGAAGTGCTTCGTTTCTAGATTATCATCTCTTTCTTTCCCTTCTGTATTTTACTTGCTGATAGTACGTCTTTACAGAAAACACTCATCATTCACCTTAAGACTGTCCCACATCCAGGTTCCACCTGCCGCTACTCGTGCACATCTGTATGTAATGTGTGTGCATGCATGTAAACAGTTAGTGTCAGTTCCACAACTGAACTACTACACTCTAAAGTTTATTTTCCAGGAAGCATACAAAGTAATGTGGATTTTGTGATATGAAAGTTTTGAATATACCAAGAAATCACAATGAAAATAGCCACATTATATTTTTCATCTATGATCAAATGTGTTATAAAACAGATTTGCGTTTCACAGTACTTGAATGCTCTTTCTCTGAAAGTGTTTGTTTTGTTTTAAAATCATTTTCATTCCTTTCTTTTGCTAGATCTCACTTCACAGAGACATACATGATTTACAGGCCACAGAAATCCGGAGCAGAGTAGCTGTTAAGGTCATGCAGAGTAGCTGTTTTCTGGGGTTTGGTGTTCAACTAAGTCAAAGGGATGGCAATACACGGTGGAAACCCAAAAAGCCTGCATGTGGTTCCATTATTCGTTGTGTGTCACTTTCTGACTTTGCACTTACTGTGAATCAAGCTGAGCTGAGACTTCATGACTTCAGCGAGGCTTTGTAGCCTCTTAACAGTTTCCTGGTCAGTATAAGGGAACTCACAGGCACTGGTGTTGGGTTTCATCAAAGGCTCTTTGTCTATCGATTAATCAGCAGGAGATCTCAGCAAGTCTAAGGGTTTACAGCCATGCTAGAGGATCTCTGTGGATCTACTTAGGCACAGTGTATTGAGCAAATGCTAAGGTCAGTACACTAACACAATCAACATACTGATGGTTAGCAGGTATAGCGACCAAACTGCATCGGCTACATATGTGGGACAACGCAGCTGTCATAAGATGTGTCCATAAACCAAACGAGGCAACTACATAGAACTGTGTAAAAAAAACAAATGCAATGTGTTGATTAAAATCATTAAGATACATACCTCATTGTACCAAGGGGCAATGTGAGGTGGCAGCAGCCGCACACTACCGAGTCTGTGCTGGTAATTTTCCCTGCTGCACCATGTACGCTGCCCATCTGCCCATTTATAGATTGTAAAATAATTAGTGTAGCATGCAACAGGCAAAGATGTGCTGATAAGCACTATAGAAAACACTAAAATAGAATATTCCATCTTGTGGTGCTAAAGGGAAAAGTCAGGGGATTACCAAAGTCAATAGTATATATCATCTAAGAACCATGACGGTCTATGCCAAAGTTAACTTAGTGACTGAAATGCCTTAGTTAGTTAGCGCAGCCTTCAGGAGTTATTCTTTGAAAACCAACAATCCTGGGGAAGCTATCCATACAAAATTTCCTGGCAATCCCTCCAAGATGTTTCCAGAATAATTCAATATGGACCATTGGACCGACCAACACTTCCAATTAGAACCATGGTGCTAGCTTGGCTAAAGGCCACTGAATAGATTTCTTAGATCAATTTCTTTCAACACATATTGTTGTTTTGCAAAACCAATACCACTCCTTCCTTGAATCTTACCCAATCTTCACCAAATTTCATACCTAACAAGTTTGAATCATCCTAAACAACATTATATGTTTGTTTTTTTAGATCAGGATTGATGGTTGTTGCCAATATATTTTACAGTAGTAAGGTCAGTATGATATATCTGTATATTGCCATGATTCTTTCTTGCTCTTTGTTCCCATGCTAAAGTGGCTTATGACCATATTAACTTAAGTCAATCCTGCAAAGGTTGATGGCATGTCGACATGATGCTACAGCAGCACAATGACTAAACATGCTTTCACTAACAAGAATACACCATTGTACGGTATTAAAAAGTTTTAATTTGGAATAACCAAGGGATGCAGGGATGATGGGGGTCGAGGGAAGGGATGAAGAAGGGGTGAATCGTCGGGAATGGTCAGAGTCGATGGTAGGGATGAAGGGAGTGGTCCATCTTTGGGGGTGAATATGGGCGTCTAAGAACCCAGGGAGCTCGGCTCAGGGTGGGGTTACACCTTGATGGTGTGCTGGTCTATTATCCCCAAAAACAGATTTTCAACGGATGAGGTGAGAACGGGCTGTTCATAAGTCGCTTAGATGGCTGTGGAAGTAATTTAGATAGGCCTTGGATGACCAGCACCGGAGAATTTTAATGGTGTGGTCTGGTGTGAGCATATCAGAGCAAGATGAGGTTTTGTTTCCCGTGGGCCTTGGATTAACATGTGGGTGAGAAATGGGGCTGGAGCTCCAGTGAGCAGTTTGATGAAGAGGTTGATGGTGAGCATCAGCTGCAGCTTCACATTAAAAGCTTTTAACTGGCCAAACATCAGTTGACTCTTATCTTCTCTGATATCTATATTGCTGACCAGAATGGACAAAGAGAGTAGCCGCGACATTGGAATGTGGCTGCTCGTCCCAAACCCAAACAACCCCAATCTTATCCCTTTCGGCCTCCCCAACCAGCAGTGGCCTTGGCCAAGGCTGCTGCTGGAACAACAACTCCCCTGGAGAACACTGCAGTGAGACGCTCTTCATTCCTTCCCCCACCTCCCACAGACACCTGCTGATTGTTGACTCTGCCTGGGTCATGATCAAGGCCGTCTCCGTTGGATCAGACTGAGGCACCGAGGCTGTGACGCCGGGCGGGGTGACGACCCAGGCTCACACATACAGTGACATTATACATTTATACAGATATGCATCCACCCTCCTCCCCCTCTCCCACGTCTCTGCAGCTTTGTACCCCCCCAGTGAGACAGACGGGTCCGTGACCAGCGCCGAATACGGCTGCAGGACCGGGTGGCTGCTGTCTACCCTGGGTTACACCCCCCACCCTCACCCCCTCCCTGTTGCTAGTCTTGAGTTTTTCTGTTGTAAGAGTGATTATGTGCTTTTGTTGCTGAGGTGTTTTTTTCCTGTTCCCACACTGCACTCCCTCTGGAGTACAGTCTGGGGGTTGCCTTTTTTCTCTCCTCCCTCTCCTCATGTTATGCTGTAACTTTCTCAATCCAATCCCTGCCTCCTGTCCTGTCTACCCCTCTGTCACATTGTATGTACATGTATGTTTGGACAGGTGGCGCTGCAATTTCGCTGGTACTTGTGACTAGTGACAAATAAAGGGCTTCATCATCATCATCATCATCTTGAAGCACACCCGCAGCGTCATTCCCAGTCTATGGTCACGGTCAGTGAGTCAGCATGTCTTCACTGTGGGATTTCTACACCGTAAAAGAAGACAGAAAGTTTGGAATTTGCAAAACTTGCAAGGCAGAAATAAGCTGCGGAGGAACAATGCGGAAAATACACGATACACACTTACCGGTGGTACCGTGAATCTTGAGCATAACGTTAGATTACCATTAGCCTGAAGCTGCACTTTTCAACACACCATGGCAACTGCTGTAGTTGGAGATGACGGAGAAACATAAGAACTTTGAAATCCTCCTGTATCCCTAAAGTCACCGGTCTGGAAACATGTTTGCCTTCTCCGTGAGTACAATGACAGGACTTCATGGTGCATTCAGGTGCAACTTTTGACCAAGGACAAGCTGCTTCCACAACGATAAACAGAAGCAGGTAGATGAGAAAAAGAGAAGCCTGTCAGGTGAAAGAGATATTCTGTTTGTAAAAAAAATCTACCAATTAATGTTCAAGTGACTACATTTAGCGTCTGAAAACAACAACAATCTCCTAAATGTGCCTTCTAGTCCTTCAGTTGCTGCTTTTACCTGTTGCTCTTTTTTGGGAAAAGTACTGTAGTACAGATTTATTTTTACATATATTATAAAAAATGTTAAGGTCCCATTACCTGCAGCATTTTTTATTTGTGCTTATGTATTTTATTATTTGAAAGGTTCCCCCCCGGAAAAAAAGCTGTAAACCTAGGGGAAACACTGTGGAGGATTGCTTGCTGGGATGTGGTGACAAGATGGAGGAGCAGTGGGTTCAGTTCAAGATGGTTGCTGAAAATGGAGGGACCGGTGTTGGATGGGGATCCGAGTCTGCTGCCAAGGACTTGAATTTCTGAAAGGAGAGTTGTAGCCTGGAATGTGGGCAGCGCAGATACTGAATTGGTGTCGAGCTCAACTTAAGGTGAGTCTGCGGATGAACTTCATGATGTCGAGTGATTGGGAGTGGCCACTGTTAATGATGTTGACAGCGGTTTGGTTATCTGAATGAATGAGAATTAATTTTTTGGACCACTCATGCCCCCAAAGAAGGGCAGCAATGATGATAAGGTACAATTCAAAAAGCGCAGAGGAAACGGAGAGAGAAAAAAGTTCCAGAGGCCAGGTGGAGGAAAACAATCTACTGCCATAGCAACACACAAACGCGAACAGCCATCCCATGGCTAGAGGTAGCGGCAAGTGGGGGTGGAGTATTGGATGATGCCACCCTGCGGGACGCAGACGCTGGAGCGAGGGAAGGATGACGGGGCTGCCAGCTGTGCTGGAGTGGGGCCGACCACGGATGGAGAAGAGTTGGAGATCACGGACAGGTCATTGCACAGTTCGAGGGGTCAAGGATCAGCTCGTGGTCCATGAAGTGGCTGCCTTAAAGGCTGAAAACAGCGTGGAATACTTATTTGATCAGGTCTATCCAGGACGAATGGTCCTGGAAATCTAAGGTGAATAGGAGAGAGAGAGGAAACATATGTGTTTATATATGGTTGCACAGGTGATTTTGTCGATAAGATTCAGGTGGTCTGCTTTCTGAGGCCTGGGTGGTAGAATTAGTTGTGAAAGAGGGATGTAGTCCTGTTCCTGAACTTCAGTTATTATTACTCCATTTTTATTTTATTAAGATAAGAAAAGAAAAGATGCGTAGGTTATAAAGGGTGGTATGGAGCACAATTAAATTAGGATTGATTGAAAAGCCGACTATAGCCAAGGATTTTAGCTCAGTGGTGCTTCTGCTACTCTGAGGCAAATAATTTACAGAACACGCATTGGAAACAGGCCTACCCCAGTAAGACAGTTCGAACACACACAGAGTTCTTAAAACCTCTATCTACTAAATGCACTCTTGAATGAGAAACAGGAGTCTGGAACGTCCCAAAAGATCTCTTCTGGTGAAATTGAAGAATGGAAATCTCATCCCACAGCAACACAACCCACCTGCTTTGCCAAACTATGCCACAGAGAGCCAATGGACGTGATCACATTTATAGAATCAAATTCAGCTCCACTTCCTCTCTCAGGGTAGGAGCTTGGTGCCTTTGTAGCCTTGGAAGGGCTGTCTCAGTCCAACTTGGCAGCAGGAGGACAAGACTTTGATGTGCTGAAAGTTGACTTGACCTGTGTTTACGGCTTAATGAATCTAGGGTAGAAAGCTGTGGAAAGGACAGACTGAGTAAGGGATGGACGTCTTCCTTCCACTTGGGCCGCAGCAGAGCATGTGCTTTATATTATATGAATATAGTGAGGATAAAAATATACTTCATCATGATTACACATTTGCAAAGAATTGTAGTTCAGGAGGAGGTAACTGATAACTGGTGTGCATATTATAATGCAACACTCATTTGTTGTGAAGTAAGAAAATGGCTTCCTGTTCTCATCCCTTTGGTGTCACTTGTCAATGCCCTGGGTAGCACTGCAAACCTAGCTGGGATTCTCCACTACAATTGCTGTTTTAAACATGGGAAACACGTGGTAAATTCTAATAAAACTATTTGGTTACAGAAGGTTTAAGCAACAAAACCACTTAGTTAGGGTTAGGAAAAGATTGCGGGTGGGGTTCAAATAAATGTTTGTAATGTAACAGTAACGCACAAGACACATGGCACATGAACAGGACATGATGCGGCCTCCTGAGAGACGGTCCAAACAGCTCCTGAGAGAAAGTTCTATGAGCCATCCACTTCCTCCCTACGTGGACCTTGTTGCTGCTTATCCTGGAGGACTTTCTCCGAGCGTCTAATATTGCCAGATGGGTTTACAGTTTAAATACCTATGCGTCTAAAAACAGACACTCAAGGGTGCCTTGTGCAGCAGTATCAGACACACTGGGCTGTGAAGAAGCATCAGTATCTGACACTCTGGGAATGAGAACAGGCTGAAAATGCAGACAACAGGAAAGACCGGACTGGTAATACTGTCTGAGTGTGACAGAGAAATTAGCCAGTGTAAGCTCTGAGAAACTCGCATTCCAAGAGCTTGTGTTTATGTTGCGTTTGAGTGTGTGGTGGCCAATGTCTGAAGAACATGAGCTTATGGCTTCTAAAACCACCTTAGATCAATATTTTATGTGTTTAGCACAATCAGTCTTATGTTGCAGGGAGGAAAAACGTCTCATGAAATATTTGTTGTCGACCTGAGTAAAACTGATTTAAGGCATATGAAACAGGATCTTGTATGACTGGTCATTTCTACATTAGACTATATTATGAGTCATTCTGCACTCCAGGAAACCCTCTGTGTTTAATATTCAGTGCTGTCAGTAATGACTCTACTTCTCTTAACTCAAATAATCCTTGTTTTCAATATTCTGGGCCAATTTCTTCCTAAGCCATGTATATTAAAAAGAAGCCCTGCAAGGAATTTGAGTATCGAGTGTTTGCTTTAAAAGTCTCTGATACATAAATACAATACCGCTTATTCAAGTGCTCTGCGGGCCAGATAGCCACAAACCATGATCATGCAAAATCACAGGATTACTTGAGCTGCTGGCTTAAGAGAGTCTATGAAAGCTATACACGCACAAAGACCTTCACATCCCAAGAGTCACTTTACTGTATCCAAGTAAAACCCACTTTATAAAGATGTGGTACTCTATGAAAATGGACCCGGTATTTATTGTAGTTGCACTTAATAATATCTGCCAGCAAATTACAACAACGCCTCAAATACTGTGATCTGTATTAGTAAATAGATTTGCGATTTTATTCTGAGTGGCTCAGTGCATGGAACTCTACCCAGGTTATTTGATGAAACAATGGCACAGCTCAATTAAATCATGTGGACGTTAGAAAAGAAGCAGTTCTGACTGAGGCTCACTGAGAAGCGTCAATCTTTTTTTTTTTAATTGTTTAACTTATTTTTTTATATAAAAAGTGTAATATAAAGTTTGAACTCTCACCTTTTGGATAGCAAAAGCTTTAAACATAGGTCTTCAACATTTTTGGATATATGTAGTAGGAGGTCTCTCTTTAAGTGAAGAGGTCATTGACCTACAGGGACCTCTTCACTTGAAGAGAGACCCCCTACTACATATGTTGTACAAAACTGAATTGCATATAAATCTGGGCCTAAAATAACATTCAGGGCAGCCTAAAACCTATACACATACCCCTTTTATGGTGCATATAATTCCAAACTGATAAGATAATAATTATTGACAAATTAATATATGTAATGTTTGTTTTAACATACGGTACATGTGGGAGGCATAGTGAATCCTTAAGCTTAAAGCAGTTCTTACCTTTCTAATATATTTACACTTTTTTTTTGTAATCTTAAAATGCTTCTAATAAGTGTATGGCACACTAAAATGTAAAAGAAATCCACAAGGTGTTGAAACTCATCAATATTCAATTCTCATATATTTCTTATCAAAGTCTGACCAATCATTTTATTCGTCCCTTTCAGTTGCCTAGCGCTGTCACTGCTTGTGAGGTGCATGCTTTCCTGCAGAGCGAGTGTTCTTTGAGCGATAGCAAGGAACGGCGAATAACTGATGCGTCAAGAGGCAAGACGCAAGTCAACATCAGCTCTGCTTTCCAGCGATGGCGGAGGCTAATGCAGCTTCATCCGGAGCTAAAAAGAGGTCAGATGGTCGCAGAGCTTCTGTTGGACAAGTACTTTTAGTTTGCTTAATTCAGCTGTATTACATGTGATAATGCAGCATATAGATGCTATCAGTTATCAGTTACTATAGTTCTGTAATACAAGGTTATTTGTGCAAGGAAGATTAGCGTTAGTGTTAATGTCAGCGCTAATGTCATCGGTACTTTAAACAAACCAGCGGTTATACTCGCGCTGCTCACTTTCTCACTGCAAGCTTTGGGGGAGGAGAGAGTGTTGGGGAAAGAGGCTGGGACCATTGAGGGAGGCGGAGTTGTTCATGTTGTCGTGCTGTGTGACATGCCAGAAAGGTAAGAATAGCTTTAACTATATCTGTGGATAGCTAACTTAGTGGCTACATTACCTATAGGCCAGTAAACCTGTATGTTGCATGAATTCAATGTTGTTTTTCCATGAATTCCTAATAATATGTTATCTCATCTCATTTCATCTTCATCCGCTTATCCGGGGTCGGGTCGCAGTGGCAGCAGCTTTAGCAGGGGACCCCAAACTTCCCTTTCCCGGGCCACATTAACCAGCTCTAACTGGGGAATCCCGAGGCGTTCCCAGGCCAGTGTGGAGATATAATCTCTCCACCTGGTCCTGGGTCTTCCCCTGACGACCGTGGCAGAGAGGAGGATGCTATCCAGGCTCCAGTCTATCCTGGACAATTTTCTCCCACCCTCTCTACGACACACTGGCCCAGGCCAGCAGAAGAGCACCTTCAGCAGAAGACTCCTCGCACCCAGATGCACCTGCCTGTGGTCATTAAACTATACAACACATCCCTTGGAGAGTCTGTCCCAATTCTCTATAATATGGACTCAATCATAAACAATCAGTTCTTTCCACATTTGTACGGTACTTTGCATATTATTACAGTTCTTTTGATCTTCATACATAACCATTGTAAATTTGATATTTTCTGTATAATGTTGTTGTTGAATATGTTTGTATAGCTGGAGTTTGCCCCTGGGATTATTCAGGTTTTTCTGATTCTGTTTCTGATTCTGATCACTCTCACATAGTTTTAAAACAAAAATGGATAAAGAGCTTCTTTAAAATTGATCAGTTACAACGTATGAGAAAATTCCTCATTATGTAGGACGTGGTAAACCCCATCTTAATATGAACCTCACATCTGCATCATGATTCTCTCATAAAAGATTATTTCTCCATGCAGAAAAGTCCATATTTGAAATGTAACACTACAGCTGTGTCAAGCATTTGCATGGCACCATACTGTATACTAATAAGTAGTAGTAGTTCTGGGTTGTCAATACATGCACACCTGTTATTCCTCTGACTTTCAGCTATATAAATGTGCTACTAGTTAATCTCCAACGACAAAAAAGGCTAAAAACTATGTTTTCTATTCTATAGAAATTATCACTTTGTTGTATTTATTTAATTGCATTTAATTTCATAACAATGCATCACTGACAGCAGTTTTCTTTTTAACTTCTGCTCCGGGCTGCAGTCAAGGCTCATTGGGTTCTGCTGAGCTTCACAATGTGGACTCATGCACTTACTAAGCATGTAGTGACGTCTGTGACAGTTGTTTAGAAAACGTTAAAAATAATATTCGGCGATGCCTCATGACAGCTACCTAAGCCACTGCCATTTTCTTCAATTTGCATGTCATCCAATCTTTTACAGTTCTTACTTGGAAAAGGTACCATGTGATCTCTTTGCGGGATGTAAGGGCCGACCTTGTGGGGAACATTTGGCACAATCAATCTGTTATTGATTAATCATAATATTTTTTCTGGTCACCACAGATGGAAGACTTTACTTGGAGCTGGAACTTCCATTATCAAATGCCAATAGCTGGGTTGACCTTTTGGAGAGCATACCGTACACGTATGTGCAGTTTTGCATGTGGGCACTTATGAGTTTGTTCATCACAGATTTCAGAACAAATGAATCACTTATTATCATTTATTTGAAGTTTAATTTCCTTAAGTTCAAAAAAAAAAAAGAAATAGCAGAGTAAAGCCATGAAAGCGTTTGGAAGGGCCTTGTAACTCCGCTTAAGCTGTTACATGTTAATCGATTCTCTGTCAGTAATATAATCCATTGGATCACTCAAATTCAATAACACCGTTTGATGGCTCTCAGTTTCATGTGGTTTATTTTCACTTCCAAAACTCTCTCAGACATTTGTGAACTACCAGTCAAGTCTGCCCATAATTTTACAACAAGCTGATTTTTTAGCCTTATGTCTATTGATTTGTCCAACAAATTATTGCATTTTTTAGAAAATTATATGCAATATGATTTTCTATTTTACAGCATGTATAACCTGTAGAAAATTACAGTAGGACTCAACAGACAGAGAGTCCAGTCATTCTGAAAAATTTGGGATAGTCCGAATTATGAGCAGCTGTCCTGAATCCTGAATCCTGTCCTGTTTGAGTATTTTTTTACCATGTCGTTCTGGTTTTCCGACCACACAGCCTTGGCTCATGTAATATCTACATCCACACAAAACTGGGGAAACTGACTCAAAACGCTGTAGTACACAGTGTTTCACCTGGGTTTACAGCGCTGGGGGGAATTTCAGTTTGTTTTATTCTGTTTTAGTTTTTATTTTGTAGGAGGGAATCCCTTCTCAAACAAAATAATAAAGGATCTCTGATAAGTGTCAGTTTCATTTTTCCTGTTAGGAGTGTATCCTCTTCCCAAACAATTTAACAAATGATCTTTGAACAAGTGAATCTCCAATGCTGTCAAGTTTTCTTGACTTGTAAACACGCGACCATGTAGAGACACACAATCAATAGAGAAGAAGAGACGGAGAGACGCTGTAAACAAACACCAGCGACTTTCCAAATCCACTTGGCGACTTTTTTTTGTCAAAAGTGGCTACAGACAAATCTAGCTACTTTTTCTGGTGTTTTTGGATACTTTTGGGGTGTTTTGGAGACTCTGATGTGAAAGGACGTATCACTCTGCAATTAGTGTCACACTTTTCAGATCTTCTTAGCAACTTTATTCATAAAAAGCGACAAATTAAGCGACTTATTCAGACCATCAGGGAAAAATATATGGTATGTCTAATTCATTTCCATGCCTCTCAGAGTAATCCAACTCTACTCTTGCTATGTCCTCTACACAGCAGCACTGCACAGACACTGCCTGCCGTTGTTGTTATGTGACGGCACGGGCTTAGGGGTCAAAGGCGGTCGAGAGGTGGGACGATAACGTCATTGTTTAACAAAGCATGCGGCTTCGTCGTCCAGATGACAATGCAAGGGGGGCGTTTTCAGATCTACCCAATCTGGGACGTGGTTTCAGAAGATACTGTTTTCAGGCTCTGTAAACTCTCCCTCAGTGTGGATGGTCGGCCAAAACGATACAAAAGTTGTACGGTTACAGGAAAACGCATCTCTGTGTGGCTGGGCCCCAAATTAAACTATAGACTGAAAAATAATGGACATAGCTCCCGGCTTGAAGTCAGTGCTGGAGTGCCTTAAAACTGCATTATCTCTAATATCCAGCAGGGGTTGACTCCACAGGCTAAGTCTAATAGGAAAATTAGCCTACTTCTCATTTCATGTATTACGTCGATTAAATATTTTTCTAATGAGTCTATGGTCTCAATCGCTTGTTTCAAGTCTTCTTCAATCGAGAATGATGTTCATTTTGTAAATAAAGGTCCCATTTAGAGAAAAATAGAAGATAAAGAAGGGGATTATTTAGGTTGGGGCTACATGGCGACCTGTCAGTCAGGATAGAGGGTTAACAATACATATCCAAGGCACTGTGAACATTAAATTAGCTGTGAACTTCTTGGGTGATGTCTTTGTTGTCGTTTTAGGACTCTGGCCCTCTCACAGTATTTTCGCTTCATCACAGTTGATTGTAACATTTTGGTTACCTAAAATGTCTAACTCAGCATTCAATGTTTGCAGCTTGCTTTTTCGCTAGCTCGATAGGGAAGCATACCTATGTTTCCCGGGTCCTATGTTTCCCGCTTTGTATGTGACCGGGGAACATCGGACCCTTTTTAGAAAAAAAAAAAGGTCTGATGTTCCCTCCATTTCTCAAGAAAGAAAGAGTCCTATGTTCCCCGGTCTGATATTTTTTCCACGATCAGTGCCGAATTCCATCTACATTGCCTATGTAGACCATAACACTACATCCTGACCCTAACCGTAACCCCTAACCCTAACAAAAGGCTGACTTAAATCAGCAAAGGCATAACATAGGACCATTTCTGGGAAGAAGGGATGACAAAGGGATGACCCCCTAGCTAGTGCTAGCATTGGCTGGTAACTCAAGGGAAAATGCCCATTTTCATTCGGCTCCATGTCACTGAAGCATATGTAGGAGGTCTGTGGTCATGCAAAAATTCCACCAGAGGATTTGCATCAACCAGTTGAAAAATGTGTTTACAGTGCACTTTACATGGGACTGTTATATGTTTATTTTTGCTGCTAATGTACACTTTGTTATTTATTAATAAATAATATTTAGTACATTTATATCTTTGTTAATTTGTTACATTTTTTAACAAGGCTAAATGTTTATGTCATGCCTGATGCCTTCACTTACATGAAAAGGTATACAGTTCATTAATTCAACAGTAGGATCGGATTGGTATCGGGTATCGGCCGATACACTCAGCCCAGGTATCCATATTGGACTGGATCGGAAAAAACTGGATCGGTGCATCTCTAAATAAAACACTAAATACTGTTGGTGAAACATTATTTTTGTGACAGGCACGGTCATGTCTATAGCCTACATAAGTAATTGCTGTGTAGCTTTTAAGCCTTGTACAGTGGCACCTTTCCTGACATGGAGCCTGGTGTCCTGGGACCTGTTGAACGTCAGTAAAAATGTTACTGCATGTCACACTGTTACATACTACAACACAGTCAAGGTGTTTCTTTTTCCTACTGACAGACAGTTGACTTCATGTTCATGAACAAAAATAATACATTTTAGTGTTGAGTGTACTGTTACGTGTAGTTGATACTGAATGCGAAGTAATGGAGGCTACGCCCACTCCCAACTACCCTGTCCCGAATTTCACCCATTCTCATCTGGCCCCCCTAGATAGAACAGACCAGGGGTCCGTTTCACAAAGCAGGTTTAGTGAAAACTCTGAGTCTGTTAACCCTGAAATGAGGGAAACTCTGAGTTTTCCGTTTCACAAAGGGCGGTAACTCAAACCAGAGAAAGAGGGGTAACTCTAGCCTGTTTCACAGAGAGAGGTAACTTAACCTCTCGGTCAGTTACCATGGTAACATGCTCTCTGAACCTAACCTGGTCGGGACCAGGTTTTTCTCAGCAAACCTTGAGTTACCCTCTGTCTCTGCCCTCTTTCAGCCACACATGGCATTTGATTTCCTCATTCATTCAGTCAGCAGGCGAGTTTTGACGTAGTATAGTTCTGCTATAGTTCCGTTTGTTTTGCAAAATCTTTGCAAAAATCAGTCAGTAGGCCTACATTAAAAAGTTATATTAGGTGGTGACTATTTTCACTAGCATGGCATGTCCTTTGCATAATGATCCCGTGGATGAAGGTGCAGCATTACTGCACAGAGAATTCAATTAATTATCAGACCGCGCATAGACGTTCTTGCATTTCCAGACAATTCTCTTTTTGAGCGGTACAGTTTCACGTCACAGTCCATCATTTACATACACAACCAAAGTCATGCTCTCATATCACAGCAGATATTATGTGTTGCGCTGCGTTTTTTTGCAAATGGGAGTTTTTTATACAACGTATAAAACAGCCACTTACGGTAATATTTACTTTACAATGTAAAACATGCTAAAAATGAGGCGTCACCATGAGATTGTGCTGAGGTTTTACCTGTTTAAACATTTTTTTTTATGTTTCATCTTAAACTGCTGCCAAGTGCGCTTCTCCCCCGCGGGAATGCACCTAAATGAAATAAAAGAATAGGCTACCACTCAAGCAGTTTTCCCTGTGATATTATTGTGATTGCAAAGGATTACATTTAAACTTACGCATTAACCGAGCAGCAATGTTCCCCCAAGCGTCTCCCTTTCTTTTGCTGCTGCAGCGGTGTTACACTTTCGGCGACATGCTCAAACTCACTGTATGAGCGCATTAATATTTCCAATTCCAGTGGTAGCGTAGCCCTCCTCTTCCCCGTTGCCATGATGACTCGTCAAATCAGGGCTCCATTGATGCTGTCTTTTTATACTTGTGGTGAACGCGCTTAACTCCAGGTCAAACTACTCCGAGTTGATAAAACTAACTCAAATCAGCTGTTCTGGAACCGAAAACTCAGAGTTTCCTATCTCAGAGTAGATCAACTCAGAGTTCAGGGTTAGACTCAGAGTTTGTTGAACCTGCTTTGTGAAACGGACCCCTGGTCAGCAGTGCACAGGTACGCCCAAATTTCATGCTATTGTTTCTGACACTATTGGTTCCAACTCAAAGTAGGTGGAAGACCTTTAATCGGTGGGTCTCGACATGATATCCTGTTCTAAATGTTTTTATTCTCATCATTTTACAGAGGTCAAAATGCCTTTAGTGGCTGCTCTTTGCACTCGTACTTTGTGTCAGGGGACTTTTTCCCACCTGTATTCTCTTTGTGTGAATTGTGTTCCTGTTAATCTTCATAAAAATCCCTCATTGACCTGGTAAAGTGAATGAGGTGGTGTGCTGTCAGTTTGAGTAATATACAGGCCCTCTGCAACTAATCTTCCCAGGTCCCACATTCTGCTTATTTACAGGTTCACACTTATTTATCACACATATTTTTTGGTTTCTACTTGAACATGTTTACATGCTTTAATGTTGAAAATAGATCTATATATATTATCATGCTGTCTGTCTGAATATACTTGTAATGTATACCTGTAGGTGCTTATGAGTGACTCCTAATTGCTGACTCATTCTGCAGTCCATATTTTGATCAGTCATATAACCTACAAAAGCAACCAATTTAAAAGTACACAAAGAAATAATTCTTTTTTTTTCTATTTTTCACATTGACTACATTTTCAAGTTAAAGCTTTTTTTGTAAGTTTTCGTTGTAAGGCAGGTCTGCTCTTTCTTAATATAGGCTGAACATGGATCCCTTGAAAGCACTAAATTCAAATATTGGGTCCCAGACAAAAAAAAAAGTTCAAGAGCTTTTCTTTCATGGTATGTTTCTCACTTTGGTGGTGGAGGCCCTGCAGAGAAGAGACCTCTGTAAAACCACCAAATCTTTATATGATATGCTTCTCTGTTTATGAATCCTGGAAGCTGGAAAATAGATTACAATACAGTTTTTTATGCATTATAGCTCACATGGCAGTGGTTCAGTGATTGTTTCCAACAAAACTGATGTGTGTAATGATGCGTGGACAACACTGAAGGCATATCTCCACTAAGTTTCTCCTTCCTTAAAGGCACACTGTGGAGAAAGAGAGACAGAGACAGAGTGAAGTAAAACTGTGCCATATGAGGGAGATGGAGGAGATGTGCTGACAGGAGCAGAGGGGCCTGCTGGTAAAACTTCTGATGATTTCAAATTGGGAGTGTACTAACATAAGTCATGCTAACTAGTTCTGTAAAATCAAATGACATATTAAAAATAGAATAAAAATACACGTAAAAAATTACTTTTCATTGTGGGAAGGGCAGCTGGTTGGCTGCTCTGTAACTGCTCTGTCATTTTATGTGTATTATACTTTTCATTAAGCAAGGCATGTGTTGCGCATGGTTTTTACTAAGAATTTATAGATAGAAAGCAAAAGTGAGCTTTGAAGGTGCTGTGCATAGAAGTTCAATGCAAAGATGCGATTAACCTACACACAAATTTGCCTTAAAATGAATTGCCGTAAAATGACTTGAAAATGTTTCAACTCAGTTGAGTGGAAAAAAAGACGGCTATCCCAGGGCTGAATTGGCTTCATAAAGAGGAGAGGACAAAGACACTAGAGGGAAAACATTTTTTTTACATGAGTTCCTGGTGAGTTCTAACAGTCGTACGCTAGCTAACAAATTCTAGTTAAATTCGTCCAAATGACTGAAAAATTGGCCTCGGAACACTTGTTAAATATAAACTGTGAATTAACTCTCCTGTTAGAAGAACTGACACTTAAGGTACCTAGTTAGCTAGCTAGCTCTTGTGACTGACTCTTTTTTTAAACTACAAAAAAGTAATTCTGTTCTCTTCAGTAAAAGTGATTATGTCACTATTTGATCACTATTTACAAAATTCAGTATGACCCCAATCATTATTCACAGTTAGAGACCAATGAAAAATTTAATGCAAATCGTCCTTCAGCCTTTCCGTTTAAGGAAACATTAATAAAAATGATCATGTAAGAGAGGTCAGCTAAGGTAGTATTTCTTAATTTCCTTACACACTGCCAAAAACAACCAGAGTGCTGTATTTATAGTAAATTGCAATAATAATTTGTTTCTACCAACAGAACATATTCCATCTTGCTCCAGTGTTCCATGTTGCCTTTGAAGTGCCAGTGAAACCAATCACACACATTCCTCTCACTATTTCTCACTTCCTATCTCTGCTATTCATAGACTGCAAATAGCCTCTGAATCATTCCATGGCCACATTCGTGTTTACACATAGCCTTCTTCCGTACTGGAATATTGTACTGTACTTCACACCAAGCGCTCAAAAATGTTCCGATAAAATCAACAAGAGAAACCAGAATATGGAGTTAAGAAGATTTGAGGGGAACTTGCTCAAGTACATGTTGTGTTTTATTTCAACCATAAGAACTAAAGATCATTTTCTGTGCTGAAACCTGCCAGAGAAAACTTCTATGGCATAGTGTGTGGTTTCCTGGAGTAGTGTGAAAAGCCAAGGTATATATCATTTCATGAAAAGTATGCCAGACTCTTTTCTTCAGTCAGATTAAAAAACTGTTTTGTGATATTTTCTTTTACACTTATCAACACCAGCTCAAGTTAAATTAGCCAAGCGTAACAAAGTGATAAGCTTAAATTAATAGATCAACACAACAAGAAACATAAAGAAACAGGAAACAGTTCCAGCGGGGCAAAAGAACAGCTTCCAACACACGCTGCATCTCAACTGTATGGTACAACACAGATCTTTTTTTGGTTTTCATTTAGCAAAAGTTGGGAATAGAATCTGGCACTCTTGGTACCACACCGGTAAAGGTTCCAAAAAAAATTACAGTTTAAACACTGTAGACCACTAGCATGACACAGGACATCCTGCACAGATCTGCAATTTTCAATTAGCCAAGCTACCATCAATAGCTGCCCCATTTGTTTTAATGGCAGATGCTATTTGCACCCAGTTGTGTTACCTAAACCTTACCATGTAGTTTAAAATTGAGTCCACTATAGCCTCATCGTCAGAAGGTAATACTATTTTGGGGGATGGGGTTTAGAGTAAGAGGGTTTACCTTCCATAGCTGTGGTCACAGTGAATCACCATTCCCAGATTTGTATGTGTCAGTGTATGTAATCCTCTCTTCCTCTGCGATGACTCCCTCCTGTTGAAGCAGTCTTTACAAATGTCCTCTTCATTCACATTCAGTCAGACAAGGTCTGACTTAAGGTTAAGGTTTCTTTCCCTTAATTCTCATACAAATGCTGTCTGAATAACATAGACAAACATCTTGCATGAGAAATGTCTGACTGTTTTGGCAGCGTTTGTTTCCTTCCAGTATTTTACCTTAAATGTTACACAACTCACTTAAGTCTTCACTACTTAGCAGCCATAACTTTGTCAAAGTGTATGCATAGTTTTTTGTGTTCAGGAGGACCTATATTTATACACTGCTTGTCAGCCATGCCCAGGTCTCAAGCCCAACATATAATATAGGTGACTTGCCATTGCTCTGAGTGCTTAAAGGGAAACTTATTATTTTGTCAACCTGGAACCGGATTTTTTTTAGAGTTTTTTCACACCCGCCTTGTTTGGTTTGGTTGAATCCAACCCTGACGCATGTTCCCCCTTGGTACGGTTCATTTGTGGTGGGAACGCAATCCAACCTCGATCCTACCAAACTACCAGGTATACTGCGCAAGTTTAAACTGAATGGCTCCTGTAGTCAGATGTGCTTTGCATTCTGGGATGTTAGCATGTAAACTGTAGCAGCTTGTGTAGTCCAGAAGCAGCAGCTATCTGGGGAACTGCATAGCAATGTTTCACACAGAAATATGCACTAGTACAGAACATAGAACCTTTTTCCCTTCATTGATTTTCCTGCTGCTGACCGAGACCCCTCTGACCAATAAGCAGAGTGAACGTTCTCACATGGCTTGTAGTGATGCATTTTGTGTGAAAATAAACCGAACCAAGGATAAAATGCTTAAACTCAGCAACTTCTGCTGACCAGATCAAAAAGAGTTTTATGCCTCAGACCAGCTCACTTCAGGCTGGCTCACAACATATTATACTGGAGATATATTCACTATAGTGCAATAGTCTCAAGAACCTTGTCATTTACAGCGTATTTTTCCAATTCAGTGTAAATAAGTGTAGCTTCATAGCAATAGTTTAGTTCCACAATAATGAAAAAATTGTAAAAGTGTGCGCACACACACACGCATACACACACACAAACACACACACACACACACACACACACACACACACACACACACACACACACACACACACAAAGAACTTGAATATTTTTGATTGCTTTGGATTTTTGTCTGACAATTTCTGGTGCCTACTCCGGGTAGTCCTTACCCCAAGTGATGGAGTTTAAGTACCTCAGGATCTTGTTCATGATACCGATACCCCAGCCACATATGGGATGACTATGTTTGTGTTCCAAAGGGTGGTGAGAGTCGAAAAGTAGATATTGATCCGTAAGCTTGGCGTTATCAGAACACTGCAACATAGAGCTGATAACGTACCCACTAGCTCACAGGCTCAAGGGGAAGAACGCAAGCACCTGAGAGGCGCCCTCACAACTTGTGGCTACCCCAGCTGGACCTTTGTTAAAACGGCAGCTGCCTCCAGAAAGAAAACCAAAGTGGTTGAGAAAGAAAAAGATAACAGGAGAAACAACATAGTCATCCCATATGTGGCTGGGGTATCGGAGAAACTCAGGAGGATTTTCAACAAACACTGCATCCCTGTGTATTTCAAACCCGGTAACACTCAGACAGAGACTAGTACATCCGAAGGACAGAACACCACACCACCACAAAAGCAACCTGGTTTATGCTGTCCAATGCAACGAGGAATGCAAAGATCTTTACATTGGAGAAACAAAACAACCACTGCATAAACGCATGGCCCAACACAGGAGAGCTAACTCCTCAGGCCTGGACTCGGCTGTCCACTTACACCTCAAGGAGAAAGCCCACTCCTTTGATGACAGCAATGTCCAAATCTTGGACAGAGAGGACAGATGGTTTGAAAGAGGAGTAAAAGAAGCCATCTATGTAAAAGTGGAGAAACCATCGCTAAACAGAGGAGGGGGTCTGAGACACCACTTATCTCCAATTTACAATGCCGCCCTTTCATCCCTTCCCAGGAGATTCAACAATCTAACCTCAAAGGACAACTGTTCACACATGGCCCGGGTGACCCCAACGACTGTCGTTCAGACTCAATAGAGCACTAACGAAGTCGAAACCAACTGCCCACCAACGACTGTTACTCTAAGGACGGGCGTGGGCACTTGGAGCACAAAGGGTGTCAGTGACATCATCGGCCTTGTGAGAGGTTAAATACCTGGATCTCCACACCAGTTAGTTGGACCAGTCCCAGCCTGGTCAGATGCGTACATGAACTGATGAAGCCTCTTGGATGAGAGGTGAAACGTCTTCCTAGACAAACAACCAGTCCAGTTGTTTTTGACTGAAATTGCTTTGAGGATAACGATGACCTGGACGAATGAGAACATTCACAGGCTTCACTACACCTGCTTTGTGAAACGGACCCCTGATGCCAGATAAGCGGTTAAAGATGAGTGATAAGTGCATTTCTGCTACTTGGAATGCCTCTTTCCAACACTTGGAATACTAACTGAAGTGAATAATGCATGGTCTTTGAAAGATAAACAACTATGAAAAGAAACACATTGAAAATATTGACTAATCAAATGCTGCTCAATTAGCAAATGCAATTGTATCTGATGCCAGAGAATATAACACAGTAACCTTCAATAACATGGGGGGGTTAAGAGAGGTGTAAGATCCTGCCATTCAGGTAGGTTGCTCACTGCAACCAAACGTGACAGCCTAAATTATCTATTTATTCAATTATTATTTTTCCACCCTGTCACCAGCCCTCCCAGCCCAACAACCAGCCCGGCCCACTGGGACTCTTCCTGTTGCTTCCAATTAGCCACTCCCGGCCTGGAGCTAATAGTTCAAACTGTGGCTGTGTACTACAATGTCTGTTTTCAAAGGACTTGGATTCTCGAAGAATTTAACAAGGTGTTCGTATTTAAAAGCCTTTTTGTGTGTGTATAATTTCAAGAAGAGCTTAAGAAAAACCACAGCGCTTCCAGACAGCACTGCGTGTTAGGGGCATGTTTTAATGAAAAAAATTCTATATGCGTCAGTCAGAGAGGTTTTATAAGCAATGACAGTGTCATAATGTTGCATAGCAGATACTTCTCAATTCTCTGTAGTTTAATTAAAAGTCAGCACAGTGACAGATTTAATTAGAAAATGCATGTCTTGAAAATAAAAATGTGTGGATCAGCTTATAGAGCAGCTGGATGTCTGCTTGCTTTTGCCTGGAAAATGAAAAAGTTGAATTAATTTGTAAGTTTACAAAAAAAGATTTTACAAGATGGCATTGTCCTGCATTGGATTATGTTCTTCTGACACTGCATCAGCTGTGTGAAACCACTCAAGAAAATAAATAGAAATCCCATTGCGTTATCACAGTAATATATGTGGATGAGTGGGTGTGTGTGTTCAAATGACACTGAGTAAACGGACAATTCAAAAACAAAGCTCCTGATTACCCTCCAAGCTCCCGGCTGAGCCGCTGTTGACACCTGGGTCTTTGCTACAATGCAAATTCCCAAGAGTTCCCATCTTCTCTCTGTCTAGACTGCTGTAATAACCCAAAGGTAATCACCAAGGAAAGGTGAGTGAGTGTGTGTTAACAGAATGGCAACTATTGGAATGGCAGGGGTGTGAAAGTGTGCACATACCTTGTAAAAGCCCAGGGAACAAAAGGGAGGATTGTCATCCAAGTGTGTTTATGTAGTTCTGTCTGTTTCTTGAATTTGTCTGGTTCTATATTTGGACAAGTTTCCATAAAATGTCATCTTTAAAATCTGGAGGTGCAACTCGGCCGCATGCATCGCACTGATGCTAAATAATTCCATCTAGGAGAGACCGGTGTGTAAGGATTAGGTGCTTTCAGACTTCATAACTGCATTAGTGCAGCTTAATGTGAAACAAAACATCGTTATAAATCTTGAAAAGTTGCTGATTTGTTTTTCTTTTTTTATGGATTATAGAAACATTTGCCAAAGAGATGTGAATGGGATGACTTTAGAAATGACGTGTGTTACATTCCCCTGAAATGACTCCTAATAGTTTGACATCACAACACCTCATGGGAATGAGAGCAAACAGATTTAAATAGAGAGGAGATGAGAGGAATTCTTTGATGCATGAGGGATTTCATGGAAACACCAGGGGGGCTTAATATTACATCGTAAAGCTAATTTAGGTGCTACATGTTCTGATTTGGTCTGCCCCACCCCCTGATGGGCCCAGGGGACATGGGTTATGTTGTCCAGATGGGGAATAGCCCACACCTGGGCCTTGGCCCAAACAAGACTCCTGCGTGGCCCCAAAGCCTGACTCAGCTAAACCTTCGCTGAGACCTGTCCCATCCATGCTGTGTTCTGACCATGGTCTGCCAAGAGACAATCTCCTAAAACACCAGCGAGCATCATTTCAGCACAGTGCTTGAGGCAGTGACTGCCTCTGCTGCTTATTTATTTATCATACACGCAAGGATGAAAATGTGATGGTAAAAAAAAGAACAGTTAGTGACAAATACTCAAAATATCTACATTTATCAATACTAGCAACAGTTTGATTCAGTTCTTTCACACATTTTTCTAGGCTCTGGGAAAGTGTTTGTACATACAAATTCATAATACAGTTATGGTTCATCTAGATTGTCATTTCAGGTTTCATGTCATCAGTTTTACAGATGTCTATTTTATATTTTACAATGGGAAGGGCAATCAAGCAATCTGATTGGTCCATAGCTGTACTACAGTAATAATCACATATAATGGCTATGATGTCTACTTCCTGTCTGAACAAAAAAACTCAAGACTAATGAACTGAAGGCTAACAAAGTTAGGTCGCTAAAACCTGGTAAAAAGAAAAACATTTGAGATTACATTTGACCTCCTGAGTGGCCCAACTAAGAAGGAGTGCCCATCTCCTATAAAAAGTCAATGTATCACTGCAGTACTTGGAACGACACCTGGTCTGTCTTCAAAAGCAAATGCCCTTCGCTAGCGCAAACCTGGTCTGCAGGATCAAGTGTGGCAGGGGGAGCTCCGTGTGCATGCAGATGAACATCACCCAGGAGCTGCTGGTCTGCCACTGCCTCAATGGGTTACCTTGTTTGTGTTATTGTGTGACGTTGGTGAATGCTAGCTGCTAATGTACCAACAACCTTGGTATGTGCAGTTAGCTAGCTCAGGAGAGTTATTGTGAATGTTATATTAATATTTACTAATACAGATAATTTTGAATTTGAATTCATGGCATTGAAATTGTCCTACTTGATGGCCACTTTGTGTTGGGCTGAATAATGCCCCTTAGCTGTGATATAATCACAAAGTCATGAGCCATTACTTCAATATTGGCCTATAGGGAAAATGTAGGCCACAGGGGAATGTCTTCCTGCACTCCTACAGGTTGCCACTACATGTGGGTAGCTAGCTCTGGCTATCTGGAAACAAATTTGACAATCACATCTAAGAGAGGAAAATACTGAGAAAGTACTAACCTGTGTTCTCCGTTTGTTTATTGTCGAGATACTATGTGATGGTGTGATCCCTGGGAAAGAAAGGCGGAGAGACACCAAGACAGTCACCTGAAAAGCTAAGACGAGGAAATATGACGAAGCGTATGTAGCGCTTGGCTTTGCTGTGACTACGGTGGGAGACGAGGAAAGACCGCTGTGTTTACTGTGTCTACAGCATGAATCCACATAAATTGAGAGTGTACTAACCTGTGTTCTCCGTTTGTTTATTGTCGAGTTACTATGTGATGGTGTGATCCCGGGGAAAGAAAGGCGGAGAGACACCAAGACAGCCGAAGGTCACCTGAAAGCTAAGACGAGGAAATATGACGAAGCGTATGTAGCGCTAGGCTTTGCTGTGACTACGGTGGGAGACGAGGAAAGGCCGCTGTGTTTACTGTGTCTACAGCATGAAGCCACATAAATTGAGGCGTCACTTAAGCACATTACACCCCAATCACGCTAATTAGCCGTTTTATGAATGCTACTTCAGTAAACCAGCGAGCACTGTTAGCATCATAAAAGGTGGCGTACCAAATTGCTCAGTGCAAAAAACCCCACACCATACCACAAATTGTTTTATTCATTATTGTTTTGTAAGTGTTTTGTGAGTGTCTTATAAATTGTGCTACTGAGTTAATGTTGCTGATCAATTTTAATTTATTAATATTATAATTATTAAATGAAATTATTGTTTTAATGAAGTTATACATTTTTTTAATTTTTATTTAATTATTAATAATTAATATTTAGTTTATTAAATATTATTTCTCAGAATGAAATGGTTCAAGTCAGTGAAAATTGTTCAAAGTTTAAATAAGGATTTCATTTTCTTTTTAATTTCAGGTAAATCGATGCACTTCAAATCTTTTCTGTTCCAGACTAAAAAACATGGTTAGTAAAGTTATTCTTTGTTTTTAAGTTGGTCTATATTTCTTTCTCTGTTTTGTTTTCTTAAACGTTAATAAAGGTACAATAGGGGCGGCCAGTGGCACAGTGGTGGTTAGAGCAGTCGCCCCGCGTAAAGAGGCTGAAGGTCCTTGAGGCAGCAGCCGCGGGTCCATTGAAAATGTGCCTGTTGGGAACGGGCTTATTGCTTGTTCTCCAGTATTGCTGCTCGCATCTTCCTCAAGAACCGCTCTTTCTTCAAACTCAACACTGTGCTTCCTTGGGTCCATAGTTGCATTCCAGCAATGCTACACTATTCACATAATTTCTAGCTGCTAGGTATTTGGGACCAGGCTACTTCTGGGAAAAAAAGCGTTGATTCTGAAAGCTACACTGCTGATGTTACACGCTGATGCTTGAAACGTTTGAGTTCACTACAAAGTAACATCTCAGGTCTCTCTTTCTTCATCTGTTCTCTTCTTGATAAACTGTAGTGAACAACAGAGAGCTATACCTAGCAAGCCATTTAGTGTTAATCAAGGTCGTGACTCATTACACTATACAGTGTGTACATAACACACAACTACCCGCCAAGTGTGAAGTCGATCTAATAAACGGTTGTTGAGAAAATTGAGGAAAGACAGAAAAACACTCCTATTATAGTTAGATAACAATGGCAGCCTTCCAAATTATGCATGCCTTTTATTGCTGTTCCCCAGCTGTCTGTTTAGTTTTAAATCAATTAAAGTAATGGTTTAAAGTCATTAATCCTCGCTATTTTTTGTCCTGCTGCCTTCTCCCAGCACCAAGAGCAAAAGTTTGAAGACATTACACAGTGGCACCCTGTGAGCTGATGATGCCAGCAGATAACAGATGAATAAAGTTACTTACCTGGTCAGAATTAATTTTCCTTATTTAAGTGTTTTCTTTTTTTAAGTGTTGAACATTAGGCAAAAAGTCAGAAGATCAACAAGCCTTTAAACTTTTATCAACTGTCAGTAAACAGAAGAGAGTGTTAGTGCACAATTTGCATTCCCCCCTTCATGAATGACAACATCAGTGTTACATTAATGACAACCATACAGAAAGATGACCTACAGCCCCTCTGTTTTTGTTTTTCTTTCAGTGGGAACACAGCCAAAAGCATTTCTACTGCCAAGCCCTAAGTAACTTTCCTCTCTTAAAATCTAACAAAGAACTGACATAGTTTGCTCTCAATGGCCTTATACAGTAATTTGTGTGTGTGTGTGTGTGTGTGTGTGTGTGTGTGTGTGTGTGTGTGTGTGTGTGTGTGTGTGTGTGTGTGTGTGTGTGCGCATGTCACGCCCTTAACTATGACCGTGTTATTATAATAGTGTACCACTGCTCTGAAGTTCAAAGACCCTTTCCCCAAAAAGGCAGTTTGCCGTCCATCCTTTCTCCATTTTTTTTACACATCCCCTTCTTTCAGTGCACAGATAGTTTGGCTCTTCTCCTGAAACCGGAGCATATGCACACTGGTTGGGCAGGGAGAACAAACAGCTCACATGCCTTGTGGCTTCTTGATGGCATACTTTTCAGCACTCAGGTTTGGAGGGGTACTCGAAGAGTGCATTCCTGGTAATTAATAAGGCAAGCGCAGGTTTCCATTTGGAGTATTTGAACATGCCACAATAACAGAGCGTGCACAGAGGGATGGTGCTGAGTGTTACAAAGTCCTGTCTTGTTTTCTGTTTCATAACTGTGGAAACATTTAGAGAACGGGTGTAACAGGACATCCGTGGGTTAAGATGGGGATTTTTTTCCCCCGTTTCTTTTTTGAATACATGTTATCATGCAGTTAATAAATCATTAATAATTGTTTGTTTTAATATCATTTAGTGTTTTATTTCATGACAACATTGATGTCATTTTTTTAAATAGATCTTTGGTTTCCATGATTATGGTTATGAGTTTTCTGGGGGCTAAAAAAATCTCTGAAGTATTTAAGTTTTTCCCAAACGAGTCCATTCATCGAAAATGACACAGAAGTTAACTGAATGTCTCCCTATTTAATCCTATATTTGTAGCATTATCATTGGCCTTCACCCTTTAAATATATGTATTTACAGCTGAACTGCATTCTTTAAGCGATTTTTTTAAAGGAACATTGAATATGCAGATTGCCAACACATTATAGTTTAATGTGTTATGATATTCTGAGTTGCTTTTCTACTTGAAGTTCTTGACTTGTCTCTTTCAAAATCAACATCTCCCCACAAGACTATTTATGAGATCATTTTACAGACAATAGCTCAGTGGTACTGTAAATGTTGCCTTCGTGAGTGTGTGTCACTATATGACCTGAAATAGTGGCGATTCAGAAAAAATCATACCCACAGACTTCTGTGCTGACCCAAAATGAATACTGGTGTGCCACTATAAAAACAGTTTGAGAGTAAGAGTGGGGTGGTCAGGGTGGTGGATGAGCTTGTAGCATGTTTGATTTGATGCAGGAGACAAGAGTTTGAATCCCATAACAGACCTACAATTATAGGTACCCTGTTGACTTTTTGGCCTCTAGTAGCACTTTAGAGCTGCTTTTATGAATAGATTCCACATTTGTTTTGTATCATACACATGCATGAGGGATTCAATTCACATTCCTGACAATGGTTTCCCATTATCCCATTCATCCACAGGGAAATATATGCAGCAATGCACCAACAAAGAGAGGGAAGAAGAAGAAGACTGCTGACTAGTAAAGATGAAGGAAAAAAAAAATCCAGGTTTCAAATTAATAATGAAAATCAACTCTGCAAACGTTTTGAGTAAGGAAATACATTCAGCGTGTTTGTAATAGCTCAAGGACATGGAATTTGGTGAGTTACACTGAACATGACTTGTTTGTTTACAACTCCACATGGCACCTTTAATGTTTGCCTTTTTAGTAACCATTAAAATGATTTTCCCTTGGGGTGCCGACCATGAACTTCTGGTATCTCTAGTTAAAATCTGGCTGGAGACCTTGCAAGGTGTTCTCCATCTGTCTATCTTTACTGTCTGCCAGTTATCTATATAGGCTTAAAATTCAATTTAATGTTACCTAACCCTAGCCATGCCAAAAACAATTAGCCATATTCACAACTATTCTGGAGCCTTCACCATCCATGCTCTCCATAACAGAAACAGAATTGAAAGAAATATTGGCATTTGACAAAAAGAACATTTGGAGTTTTACAAGTGTTCAATTCCCCATCCCCAACAAGTTTATAAAATTCTCAAATCATCCTTAAATGTGCCTGTCATCACCGAAACAATAAGCCATTTGATTAGTCATGTAGAGTACAATGGCCCATTTAGGCAACACGGTCTCACTCCCAGAACAGTGGTGGCGAGTTTGTGACAGGGAGGTCGAGGGAATCCCCCTGACCGGCAGAATAAATCTGTATGGAGAAAGTGAAAGTGCTTTACTTCCCTCATTACCACAACCATCGGCCGAGGCAGATCAGAAGCCTGAGCAGTATGTGGTGGCTGCCTCGCTGTCAATACGACTGTCACTGTCTCTGTTTGCTATGAGTCGCTTGCGTGTCGTGGTGAAAATAGGTCTAGATGTTCTGCAGCTGACATGCAGCCAAGCTGTGGCTGAGCCTGTTAACATGGGCGGCGAAATCAAAAGCAACAGGTTTAGCAACACATACGCTGCTGACATGTGCAGTGTGGCTCGGCCGTTTGATGACCTTGGGCAACTAGACTCATTCTGTGACCAGCAGATCTCTGCCTAAGAGGCTCTGCTGAATAAAAAACCCTTGCTCTTTTGTAACAACGTACATTATGAAGGCTCTAGCCGCATTTACAAAAACAGATTATTTTACAATGCATGCAAAACAATAATAATACTCTGTTCCTACCTCTTAGCTGTGTCCCATTCTCAACATATGTAGAAGATACCACCCATTATCATTTTTACAGTAGCCTGTAAAAATGATAATGCCCCCCTAACAATAAGGTAAATACAAACTTTGGCTTTGTCACTGTGTAAGTGTGGTTAGTGGAAGAAGCTTTGGTATAGTTTTGATTGGAATATTTTTTGTGGCTGCAGTGGTTTGGCAATTTCTAGAAAAGGCATAGTTGGTGCAGGGGAATTTATCAAACCAACAAAATGGAACACATTCAACCCAGTGAAATAGTTATCTTTCTTTCATCTGTGGGAGTTTTCCCTGCTGCTGTGCTGAGTCAGTTCCTCCATCATCTACAGACCAGTGAAACCAGTGACCCAGCAGGCTTCACTTTTATAATGGAAACTAAATGGTAAATGAAGAGGTACATGTCTATGAATCATATGCCCACACCCACCCATGCAGTCTGACACACACACACACACACACACACACACACACTCTCACACAAGTGACTATATTATAAAAATAGTTGCTTTATTGAAATAAAACTGATTTAAAGAGTAACTTAGGGTGGCTTTAATCAATATTTTTATATTAACATTAGATAGACAGAAAGCATCTTTCAGCTAACTTTTCACTTTCTGGCCCTCAGCCTTGCTGTTTTGCTTTGTTTCTTTGTAATTTTCAGTTTCAACAAGAAGCTCTTTCCAGTGAGAAAGCTCTTTAAACCGACAACATGCTACCAAACAGCAGACAAACAAAGTGAAAAACAAACTTGTGAACAGAGAAAAGCATTTAGCAGCAAGAGCCAGATATTTCAACCAGAGGTCCAAAAGCTAAAGGGGGACTGAATGTTGAGTCGCCATATCAACTTAAATGCTGGTAATAATTTGTGTTTTCAGTTTGTTTATGCTGCACCCAAGTGGACAAAAAATATATTATTGATGAATGTGTCTCACTCAAAGCGAGGCAGTAAGTCAGATTCGTTCCCGGTGGGGGTTGGACTCCGCCAGGGTTTCGCTTTGTCACCAATCCTGTTTGGAATTTTCACGGACAGGATATCGAGGTGTAGTTGTGGTGGGGAGGGGCTGCAGTTCGGTGGGCTGAGGATCTCGTCTCTGCTTTTTGCAGATGATGTGGTCCTGATGCATCATCGGTCAGTGACCTTCAGTACTCACTGGATCGGTTCGCAGCCGAGTGTGAAACGGCTGGGATGAAGCTCAGCACCTCTTAATCTGAGGCCATGGCTCTCAGCAGGAAACCGGTGGATTGCTTACTCCAGGAATGAGTCCTTACTCCAAGTAAAGGAGTTAAAGTACCTCTGGATCTTGTTCACAGTGAGGGGATGATGGAGCGTGAGTTTGGCCAGAGAATCGGAGCAGCGGGCGTTCCTACCCTCACCTATGGTCATGAAAGCTGGGTCATGACCGAAAGAACAAGGTCGCGGGTACAAGCGGCCAAAATGGGTTTTCTCAGGAGGGTGGCTGGAGTCTCCCTTAGAGATAGGGTGAAAAGTTCTGCAATCTGCGAGGAACTAGGAGTAGAGACGCTGCTCCTTTGCGTTGAAAGAAGCCAGTTGATGGTTGGTTCGGGCATCTGGTAAGGATGCTCCCTGGGTGCCTTCCTAGGGAGGTGTTCCAGGCACATGCAGCTGGGAGGAGGCCTCGGGGAAGACCCAGGACTAGGTGGAGAGATTATATCTCTACACTAGCCTGGGAATGCCTCGGGATCCCCCAGTTAGAGCTTGTTAATGTGGCCTCGGGAAAGGGTAGTTTGGGGTCCCCTGCTAGAGCTGCTGCCCCAGTGACCCGATCGCGGAAAGGTGGTTGAAGATGAGATGAGATGAGATGAATGTCGAGCAACGCTGTCACATGGCCCTAGTCTTATAAAGTGTCCAGCCTACCTGGTCTAAAAATTACAATCCCATACAACCAAACTGCATTCCCAATAATGTTTCGGAAGTTATGCTAGTACTAACCAGAGATCTGAATGCTTAACTGAACAGTAATGAGCTCTCAGATTAAGTTTGTGGCACTTAAAAAATCTGTTGCGTTGCAGTGAGTTCAGGCCGTCAGTGATCTTACCTCTGTAGCTCTAGATTGGATACGCTCATGGGATACGCTTTACTCTGCAGTGACAGCTTTCTTCTTCTGGATTTCTGGTAGAATAGATGCCTAAAGGCATGTTGCTGCCATCCACAGATCAGAGTTATATTCATTGTATTATATCTGTAGGAACAGTCCGGTTTCCTTGATGTAGTCAAGAACTACAACAATGGCGGCTGTGGTGATCCCCTGGATGTCCTGACGCTTACCGCAATCTCAACGCTGACTGGCTGACGCACCAGCACAATGCGATCTGGCTGAAATGTTTCATATGTTCAACTCGCACGTTGGAGGTGTTGGCCGCAAATATCGATTGATTTTTATGTCTATCGTGTCGTGGGTAACGCAAGTAAAGCAACTTAGTTGCGTCTGTAGATTGACTTTGTATGTAATCACGCTGTGGAGTGATTAAATGTAATCTTAAAATAAAGCAATATACTGACTTACCCTGCTGTACAAGAACATTGTTGTTCCTGTCCATCAAGTAAATTGTTTAGATATGGGGTGCCTGATACTTGCATTGGGTCCATGGACTGTATGGTCTATCTCTGTCTGATATTTCACAACTATAATTCCAGAAACAAGCTGTTATTTCCTTTGAATATATTTCACTGATATCGTTGAAAACGCCATATTGACATGCTGGGTGCTAAAGCTTGACAGGCTTGGCAACAGTAACCAAGAAGACTTATTCAAGGGTGAATTGGTGTAAAAAAGATAGCACAGGTAGTGGAGGAGAATCCAAGCTAAAATAGGCTGTCAATGGCAGGCTTTATACCACCAGTCTGAATCAGACTACCCTCCACTCCACTGCTGCCTCAGTAGTTTACCCAGTTCATTCTAAATATATCATTCATTCAGGCCAGCAATAACATACATCTCAATTAAATTAACTGCATAACCTGGACCAAAGCATTTTTTACATGTAAGATGTCAGTAACAGTGTCTACTAAGTGCTGCAAAAAAACATACAAAACTTTAAGTCGGTGTAGACCTCAATTACTTTTACACTTAAATCAGTCCACATTGATGTATCATTTCTCAAACACTGACAATACTTCTAAAAGTCAGACAAACCCATATCTGTTTACATCAGAGCCAACCACAGTGGAGTGTAAGTAGAACAGACAGAACCCTTGTCCTGGATATGAATCATAGAGTTATACTGTGTTGATAAGCAGAAGCAACAAGGTCACTTCACAGACACTCACACAGCATCTGTCTGATGTGCAGCAGTGGAGCTGGAACCGACTGGCCTGTCAGCAGGGTGTGTGATGGGTTACACACCTCGCCAAGTCATCTGCCGTTCTCCCAAAGGAAGTTTAGAGGGAGTGCTCTTTTGTCTGTTGGATGCACTTGCAGCGCACCCAGCCCTCAAACACAGCAGCACAGCTGGAGGAGACCACAGATCCTGCGGGGAAGAGGAGAACTGTGTTTACTTAACTTCAAACTTTTTGGCTGGATTCTGTGAAGCTGCTACTTCCCCTCTGAGCTGAAGTGGTAATACTAAGGTCCAGTATATATTACGTGTACCCCTACACTTAATCCATGTATTTCTAAATGTGATATGGTGACAGGGTGGGGAGCAAAGTAAGGGCCATGCCCAGTCAGGGAATCTGGACATGCTGGGTAGCAGTGGGGTGATATTAGACATTGGAAAAAGTAATTTGTCAAAGCTGACACCCCAAACAGGCCTAATCTGAAGCTGTGAAACCATTAAGCCCTTGGCAAAATAGAGGAACTCCCATTGAGATCAAATGATTTCTTTCCCCAAAACAGCTATTGGTCCAAATCAGCTTGGAAAACCTGGGTGGGAAAAGAGAATGAGTAATGTTCTCCCCCTCAGAGGGAACATTAAAAGGGGGATTTTTACGAATCAAATGTTCTCCACCTTTCACACCTTTTTTAATTTTCTCTCCAGCACCAAAAACAACTCAGTAAGTTACACCTGTTATGCTGGTTCTATGCATTGATGATGATGTTGATGGGTAGGATAGAGCTTATTGCAGATAAATCTACTGTATATCTCTGTACAATCTTAACAAATTGCTTTATTTTATACACCATAGACATCCTATTTTGGACTATAACCATGCAATTCAGACATCTACTCCACTACTCTACTGTTCAAAGTTTCAAAATAATCTGTTTGAACCCATCACCCCCGGCAAATCGCGCCATAAAAACAAGTACTGCAGAGGAGTTTAACTGACAGTTACCGTTAGCCATTACAGCTAAGTATACATGAAAGTTAGCTTACCGACCAAGGAGAAACGTAGCCGTATGCTGTTGAACTCCTTTATCTCAGTCCTTTGAGTGTATGCTTTCTTATATTGATTCTAGTTTTTGCCCGTCTCCAGTCACTCAGCTGCAGGATTGGCAAACTCCATTCTACCCCATGCCAGCCTTCAGTAGCTGCTCCAAATAAGAACAACAACAACAACAACAACAGATAACCATGTCAATCCGCAATTATGGCCGCTTTTGGCTGGTACAATGTAGACAGAACGTGACAGAAAGTCATTGTCAAACTCGTCAATATTTTTTTCAAATATAAATACAGACTACATTTTTTTTTTATGGAAAAGCAATACATTCATTCTGTAGCCCTCAAAACACCCTATAGGTATATTAATATTATTATTTTTTAAATATAGCTTTAAATAAAGATTCTACATATTCAACCTTTAACCATTCGAGGTAAATGCCTAAGCCCGGCCATCTCACAAGAAAACCAGCCAAAGGGTTATCATCTAGACCAAACCACTGTGCCTGCAGAAATATGTTGTGTTTACACGTTTTACAGATTATGCAAGCAAGATATAAAATGTAAATCATTAGAGGTGCTGAAAATTGCAGATTTTGCTACCTTTGGACAGAGCCAGGCTAACTGTTTCTAGTCTTTATGCTAAGCTAACTGCTGCCCTTGATCTTCTCATCTAACTCTTGGAAGAAAGCATATATCCCAAAATGTCAAACTATTCCTTTACTATGCATATTACTAGGGCCCGAGCACAAAATTGCCAGGGACCAAAACACAGATTTTGAGGATTCATGGAACGCCCTCGATGTGACGTGCCGGTGATTTTTGCCCAAAACTTGAAAAAGGAAGTTGTCTTAGCTCAATTTTACATCGTCCAATATGCCCCAAATTTCACATGCTGGATAACAGTCCAGGCCTGAAGACATCTACATGCTGAATTTTAGTTATAGTCAGTGTCACCTACTGACAACAGGAAGTCAGCTTTATGTGTCAAACTTCATCGCATTTTGAGGGGCTTGGGATTCTTGAAAACTCACCAAAACTGGCACACAGGTCAGAGATGGCGAAGTTCTGCAGTAATTGGTCTCCATAGCGTCCCCAAACGCACGCCATGGTTAGGAAAACTTTTTTTGATGGGATCAATGCTCTCATCTGATGTGACGCTAAATTGTGAAGGAATAGTCAATACCTAGAACGATGTGGTCATAATTCATTTGACTACCCGCCATTTTAGGCAGGTATGGTGTTTTTCATAACTTCTCCTAGAGAATTTAACAGATCAATCTCAAATATGGTCAGCAGAATCACAAGACCAACACAATGCCAAACTGTAAAGCATTTGTGTTTTAATGGAATGGGGTTGCCGTGGCGAGGTGGGCAAATTGTATGTTTTGCCATGACAGAGTAAACAGCTGTAACATGGCTTTACATTGTCCATTCTGCCCCAGATTTTACATTCTGTATGAGAGTCCAGACCTGAAGACATCTACACACCCATATTGAGTTAGAGTCACAGCGCCACCTACTGAATACAGCAAGTAAAACTGCTTAATTTTGTCGACACCTGTTGGCCTTTGTGTGAATGTTTATATGAGTTTAAGGAAGTACGGGGCAAACTTTCTCTATAAACGTTCTCTTTCTTAGTTTACAACTAAATTCCAGTGTGTTTAAGTTTACTTTGATATGGTTGTTTAAGAGTAACCACAGCTCAGGCAGGCACCCCATTTCTTCCCAGGCCTATAGCAGGGCTCACATGGACAGTGGAGAGCACATTCACACGGACAGAAAGTATGCATATGTATAAATTACGTTCCTCTTTAGCAAGTCTTTCAAGCATATGCCAAGATCAATTTCCATCAAAGATCCATGGAGAATAGTATCCCACCATCTCCTGGAGATGAGTCAAGTGTATTTTGGAGAGAAAACCACCAAGCAGCAAATGTTTTATCCACAACAGTAGACATCACACAGTCAGGTTCGCAGAAAGGTTCTCAATGTCTTTTTGCCCTGAGTGCAAAGCAAAGTGAACAGTTTTTTTTTGTCACAACATCCCAAGCACACAATTAAAAGGTTTTAAGTTGGTAACATTACAACATTGAGACTACTATTTTGGCATTGCACACCTTTTGTCTTCTGTCCGAGACTGACTGTCCTCAAAAAATGTCCAACCCAAAACTGATCTAAACAGACAGAGAACTTGTTGTCATAGTTTTGGCCATGTTTTCTATCATGTCATCAATTTACTAGGCAGTTTCATATATTTTATCTAGTGTTTAGTTTTGATCTCATTTTCAGACAAATGTTTCACTAAAAATGAAGTCCCAAAAGTGAATATATTTAGTTTTGTGGTCTTTTAAGCATCTTTTTAAAGTCATCCTGCCATCAAACCAATACTTACAGAAAATAAGTCAGCTTGACCTTTAACCTAGAGGACTAAGCAATTGGACAGAGTTGTCCTGACGGACATTTGACAGCAGTTAGGAGCTCAGTGAAAGCCTGAGAGTGGGCGGTGGCTCTGTTCCTTCTTCTTCCTTTTGCTCATCTACATCCTATCCCACTGTGAGGTCAGAAACATGTCAGCCAGCCATGACTGTCATTTGCTAAAATGACAAAATGACAAATTTCAATATGTTATTACCATGGCCTAGGAAAGTTAAATCAATATTAGTGAACAAGAGCTGCTCTTTCTCAAAGACAAACCTGAGCGCTCAAACTTGTGTTGTCATCAAGTACAAATGGTGGAGCTGCTACACAGACAATGAAGGGGAGACTTATTTGCTTTGTTTTTTTCTTATACCCAAATGAGCTTCATACGGTTGTACTGTTTTTCATTCTGAAACAGAATTTACACAACAAGTACACCTGGCCGCACAATCTGCTTCGTCAACTAGACATTTAGAACATGCTCAAATCAGCATGACAGCACACTGTGCTCATTACTCAAATTACTACTCTGCATTGATGCTCGTGTTCTGTAGGATCATTGACATTACACAATAGGCTATGTACATTGGAAGTCAAGCTTAAAGAGATACTGCACATTAAAATATGTTTTTTGAGCTATAAACTAACGATATGACTGTACTGTGTACTTTGACCAAACACATCAATGTTGGTGTTATTATTTAAATTTCTCACCAAATTGATACAAACCAGCATTTCAGTTGAAAAAAACTCAAAATGCCCCCTACTATTTTGAATCAGCCTTGGCATGGCCAAATCCAGCCCCCCTTCATTGCCCTCTCTCTGGTCCCCCCTTTGAGCCCTCTGGGTGCTGTGTTGCATTTTCAAAATGATGCAGTGGGCGGAGTTGGGATCAGACCTGGTTACACTTTACAAAGCAATAAATCGGATTTCTTTTTTTTCTTTATTTCAAAGAAGGGGTGACCAAGAATAGTGGACTATTCGAGGATTCGATCCAAGGAGTCTGATTCGACTGCCAATCTCACAGTCGAATTGTCGCAAAATGCGGTTATGAAACAATGGATTATTCCATTCTGGCTCTGGGGGTGCTGAATGTCTGATTTTACATATAGATGCTTGGTTTCTCTCAATAAACCATGATAAATAGAATTTATATAATAAATATAAATATAAGCTTATTAATGAATACTGCTGCTACAAATGTATAAATAACTCATGTGCTTTTAATCTATCTCTTTAGTGTGCAGGAATAACCCCCCATCGTAGACAAGTTGTACTGATCCAGGATCTAGCACCGTCAGAGTGCATCTTGGCTGAGCTTTAAATCTGTCTGGGCATCAGAAACACAACAGTCTGTTGCTGTTTTAATCAAGTATTTTTTCATTTGAATATTTGCCCATTGGTGATATATTCCAGCACGTAACACATGGTTTGTGCCAGTTTGGTGAAATATAAGTTAATTAGTTAAAATTGTTTGTTTTTACTAGCTGAGCTGCTCTACACACATTCTCCCCAAAGCAATTTCAGTCAAAAGCAACTGGACTTGGTTATTTGTCGTTTCACCTCTCATCCAAGAGGCTTCATCCGTTCATGGACCAGTCCAAGCCTGTTCAGATGCGTACATGAACTGATGAAGCTTTTGACTGTAATTGCTTTGGGGATAACGATGACCTGGACAAATGAGAACATTCACAGGCTCTAAACACATTCATTCATTTTTTAGTCTATGTTCTTGACCCATTTTAATCCATTTGCTTACCCACAGGGCTTCAGAAGTTGCATTGAAAGATTCACAATTTCAACCAACCTGGCTGTCTGTAATGTGTTTTGGCACCACTTATTAAAATAGAAGAATAACAGGAGAGCAAAAGCAGTTCAACCATAGCGTTTTGGGCATAACGTGTATATATATTTAATCTAGACCCACCTTGTAGAAGGTTACTGCAGGTCGATGCCAATGTCAATGTGCTGTATGTGCTTTGTACACATTGTAGGGACCAAGATGTGTATTTTGCGTTTACGATCGTTGATGTTTTTAACATTTATGTGATTGGGTACATAAAATTCTATTCAGATGAAGAGACAATAAATGGCAGATTTTATGCACTGTGAGCTACTAGAACTGAGAAAGACTTAGGCTACTGTAAATGCAGACTGTTGCTGTTTCTCAATTCATGCTATTCTGTACATACACTCACTATTTTGAGTGCAGTTTGTTCACACTGACGGAGTAAGGCAAAGTAGTGTGGAATGCTGGACACCACTCACAATCAACGGTCACAATCTTTGCTACATAGCGGAAGCTACGGGACCACTGACATCTTTTCAAAATGGTAAAAATGGCACACAAGGTTGTTGTGGGGTTCCTTTAGTACCACTATACTTGAAGAAGAGGTTCTGGTGAATGCACAATGACTGTGTGCGAACACTACAATGTTGAAGTTTAGGCACTAGAAGTGAGTAGATCTTGTACACACTGTACTACATATAAGTGTACTAACAGAAGTATCTGAATTGAGACACAGCATGAGTCCACAACCACATCATTACAATTTACGACTTGTGGACCCAAACCTGGCAACCCAATTCTGCCAACAAGTAAATATAACTTAAACTGCTACATTGACAGAAGAAAGAAAAATAGTATTAAAAGTTCAATACATTCTCAGACCAAATACAATTTCTCCTTGGGATTGAAACTGAAAATGAAGGCAGCAACTCCTGCACACTTGCTTTCGTTTGATTGGGAGTGGCCAGAGAACCAGGCTGCTTGTTACATTACATTTCATTTAGCTGACGCTCTTGTCCAAAGCAACTTCCAATAAGTGCATTCAACAATTAGGGTACAAACCAGAAGAGCAAATAAGCCGATATATAGATAATATAAGTGCTTTTTCTTCTTCTTCTTCTATTTCTTAATAAATCATCTCCTTAGCCAAGGTGCAGTCGAAAGAGATCCATCCATCCATCTTCAACCACTTGTCCCTAACGGGGTTGCAGGGGGGCTGGAGCTGATCCCAGCTGACATTGGGCGTGAGGCGGGGTACACCCTGAGCAGAGTGTCCCCTAGCAGTTGAATGTAACTTTTACCAGGTGAGTTTAACAAAATAATATATCTTAAATATTGTTTCAAGATAGTCAATTTACCAGCAAGTAGAAAGTAAATCAGAACCTAGCTCTAGTCTGAGTTAAAATCAAATGAAGGTTTCCTTAACTCTAGCTGCTCCTAGCTAGCTTAAAAGTCTGAGTAACACAGTCATAGATCAGAATCAGCTCAACAAAGCAGACAAGTAAACCTTAGACAGCAGATATAGTAACAGTCAAGCAGAAGGCCTAGCTAAAAAGTACTTAATTTGCTTAATGCTTAATTTCAAGCAGTCTTGTAGTTGGAGCCAGGACGTCAAATGCACTGCACTGGCACTAACATTAGCTAGTCAATCTACTGACTAACCAACCTACACAAACATGTAATTTAGTGAGCTTTAGAGGCGCAGATATTGGGGTTTTGTGACCTTTGGACAGGGCCAGGCTAGCTAAGTTAGCCTGCTACTGGTGGTAGCTATATTTCGTTTACAGACCAGTCAGTCTTCTTATCGAAATGTAAATGTCAATTGGTCACTTTGTTTGTTATTGTGTGACTTTGGTGTTTTAAAGGGTTATGAACTATTAAAACTAACACACAAACTTAATGATTGAGGCAAAAGTAGTTGAGCAAATCCTGTGTTCTTTAGGGTAAAATTACTGTTTTTGTCAATTGAGTCTGGTGGCTTTGAAGAGAGAACGGCTTCAGTTACCCCTTCGTAAACTTAAGAAGGGCTATCTGATGGCAATGTACAGCTGTGAAAATATTACATCATAATATATTAAATAGGATGGCTGGATTTCCCTTGTACTGTGCTTGTGTTAAGGTCTAGGATTAACAGTTGTGTGAGTGGAAAAAGATTTTAAGACAGGTCAGATCCACCAGGTCTTTTAAAGAGCTAAACCTCTCCTATAGTGCACTGTCCAACATTCCTGCCTTTTATAGGGAAGGTTTTCGTTGCCACCGTACTCTACGGGGGTATTGTTGGGTCATAGAGTGTGATCTATACCTTCTCTGTAAAGTGTCCCAAAATAACTTTTGTTATGATTTGGCACTATAAATAAAATTGAATTGAATTGATTTCAGGCTCAAGCTCTGCTCTCAAAAAATTATGTACATATTTATGTATTTATGTGAAATATACAGTGTTTTTTATGTTTTCTCCTATTTTGATACGTAGTCTTTTTTTGCAGTTTTTCAGTAAACATTGCAGAAATTAAAATGTAAGACATTTCTCCTCACTGTAAGGAATGCACCTCAATTTTGTTTCTAAGCCATTTACTGCAAACCACATTATTCCTCTTTCATTAGCCTCATCATGAACCTTCACAGCAATAAACTTGATTGACTAAAGTGGTGCAAGCCGAGTCCGTTTATTACAATCTTAACTGAGGAGGATTAAAAGTGAGTGGTTTAGGTTACTTCAAATAAGTGCAGCGTGTCCACGGGAATTGAATTACAAAACCCCTTCTCACCTTGTCTGGAAACCCGAAACCCAAACTTTACATTGAGAAATGTGGAGCTGGCACAAACAGATAATCTCCCTCCTAAGAGTTACCACAAACCACTTCTGCCTGCTCTCAGGAACACATGCTCCCTTGCTTTACTTTTAGCCAACTCAACATTTATTCCCACCTCTTGCGTTGAAAAAGATGAGCAATTACACCTAACCCCTTAATGTGGGAGCAAAGTAATTTACAGCCGTGGCAAGGATGAGATGGAGATCTAATCTAAGCTCCAGAGAGGATTAGTCATTCAAGCCCTCATTGCCCATATTTTCTGTCAGCTGCTAAAATAAAATGATCTATTCATATTTTGTTTCACCACAGTCTAATGTGTGTTGGGATTGGTATCTTTCTAAACCATGAGTAATCTTAGCTCTTAATTAGTGTTGTTCATCTGGTGGGAGGCCCTAGGAATTGAGAGGGCAGCCTTGGGTTAAACTATGTGGCCTTGTATGAATTTCTCCCTCGTTAATTTTACTCTGGGCCTTGCCCTCCTCGTCACTGACTCTGGCCTTTCTTGGTAAAGTGATCCTATCTTTTCATTGCGTGTTTCTTGAGCACAGCACTATTCAAACTGTATAAATCATCATATTTTAAAGCTCCTGTCAGTGTCCATGTTCAACTTGAATGCCTCTTCTGCATTTCTCTCTGCAAGCCTGTAAATATGAGACACTTTAATGGTTGATAAATAAAATCATGGCCAACTCTCAGATTATTTTAGATCCATGAAATGTGGTGATACCAATATGAGTGTTTGCCAGAGAACAAAAGATTTTGGGCCATCTCTGATTTGATGTGTTACCCTGTGGAGGTTTGGGGGATTTTTAGTTTATACTGTGTTTTCCTCTGACTGAAATAGTGTGGTTCTCAACTGACACTCAAAGATATGGGTTAGAAGAAGCGAGTACACCTACTGTAGCTCTAGAAGTCCGTTGTCATCTATTCAAATGGTAACGGAGCTGTTAGCTTGGTCAGGACACCTTTTCATCACTTTTTATTGCTCTGAAAGTCCCACTCAGTGTGTTTACATGCAGTTTGAAAACCCGATTATATTCGGGTCAAAGGAGTACTGGAAGTTCTCATACTCAGGTTAGCAGACCTAGATATCTCCTCCACCACCCTGACTATTTGTGCATGTAAACAGCCTTCCTGGATTAATATCGGGTTTTGCATCTGCGCATGCTCTGTGGGTTATAACTCCCCCTCCCCACTCCGCGGCAGTAAATTCTGAACCAGAAATAGAATAAATCAGGAAGCAACGGCTCCGAAACAACATGAAAAACAACAACCATAGAGTGTTACTTTTAAAAAAGGCAGGACTTTGCCATGGCAAATAACATCACTACCAAGAAGGCACGTTTCTGTCGTAATTCTCTCCAAAAGTCGTAGTTAGTTAAGAATGTTACAAAAATGTCATGTAGGAAAATTAACTTTAACTTAAGCCTGGTACAGAAAATGCAGAGTTTTCAGTTTTAGTTTTAATAATACTCCTGTTGCCTGGGTCCAGAACTTACAATCTGCCCACAGAGTTGACTGATTCGTCTGGCATTGTGATATGAAACTGCAGTGTCTTATTTAAAAACATGAACTAATGAGCGCTGCAAAGAGATTCATGATTAGCCAATCATGATTGAGTATTTTACCCCTATTCAAGATAGCATTGCGCTAAACTGGAAGTTAACCGGCTCTTTCCTGAAGTATCTTGTGATTGGTTAGGGGAAATTAAATCACCCTCCTTCATGGAAATCAGTTAGTTTCGGAGTGAAACTGTTGTTGTCTGATATAAGGCTATTTTTACCCTTCATGCTATGTCATCTTACAGTGCGTCTGTAGACAGTGTCATGGATGTTGAATAGATGATAGCCAAAATCATCAACGAGGAGGTAAAGTAGGGTCATGCCGCTTCATATCTATAGTAATGATTAACAACTGATTGAGCCCATTCAGTCAGCTGATAACATTTAAACTGTATGAGACAAATCACACAGACTGTTTAAAAGAAGTGGACGTACAGCTGTCGTGAATGGGGAAATTAGCTATAGAGACCCTAACCAATTTTTTTTTTACCAGGATGCAAAAATGTATTTCTACTGTAAAGCTGGCCATTTTAACATGGGGGTCTATAGGAATTGATTTTTTCGAAGCCAGCATCAAGTGGCCAATCGACCAACTGCAGTTTTTGACATTTTCACGTTGGTATTATTTATAAAGAACCGGAGGTAGGTTATGTCTAAAAATTATCCATCTTGTGTAAATGTGACATTATGTTCTTGTTGTAATCGCATCAACTCAGGGCATGACCCATTCTACTCTGCCTCTGATTGATTACCCTGATGTTCTTACCCTAACCTTAACCACTCTCACTCCTGGTGCCTGACTTGTGTTTTACACATGATGGATCTGTTATAGCCATGAAAATTATGCCATTTGTGAAAAGATATGTTTTTATTTTGGTTGGACCTCAGAACCTCTGATACAAAAAGTAATGTGGCAAGAATGAGTTTGATGTGAAACATTCAGATGTTCCAGCACATTACACGCCATCGGTCCATTTTCTCCGTTTCACTTGCACATGCCTCTTAAGTCTCCTTTGGATGAGTAAACGCTGCACTTGCTTTGGAATGGAAACTTTGAGGGTTGTGGGTGACAATAAAACCATCAATCTGGAGTGTTGACTCTTGGACGGTTTCGTCTTCCTCCCAAAACCAACTTTCATCTGAACGCAGCAGCAAATCCACCCTGAGGACAGTGCTTCCTTCCAGGCATCTCACCCTGCGGCAGCTTGCTCGCACGCATCTGAGATGCACTTATGTGGGAGCAGAGGCATTACTCTTTCTTGAAAAACACTATGCTTTTCCGTCAGTAACCATAAAAATCGTGCATTTTATTTTTTTCCATAATCAATCAAAGGCAAAGTTGGACTCCGGTTAGACTGTACTCAGGCCTTTTGGGGATCGGGGATTTTCCGCTCCAGGCTGAGTTCAACTAATTAGCTATTTATTTATTCACATCAATCGTGGGCTGTCTACCAGCACTGTTATGTTCTTGTGAATTCAACACAAGATAAACCCAGATTTCTGGGAAGGTAGGCATGAAGTGGCCACAGTATTTAATTTCCTGTCAAACATCTGTGTTTTTAGATTAGACTTGGTGTTTGCTCAGCATCATTCTTCACAAACAATAAGAAACAACAGAGCAAACAGAGCAGTAGCCAAAAAGACACAATAATCCATAAAAGAAAACACTTTTACGAAACTTCTGAGGGTTTTATCTATTGGTGGTAACCGTCCGTTCTCTCCCCTTTGCTCTCTTTCAGATGTTGCAGTAGGATTTCATGTTGGATTTGTTTTGGATGTTCAATCTCCTTGCTGTGTTTTCATATACCGGATCTCGCTGTGAGCTGCCCTCATGTTTCTTGAACTTCACAGTTGTCTTTCTCAGGTTTTAGTAGCCCAAGCGTCGTGGGAAAGCCTACTGACCATCGTTTTATCTTTTCTCTTAGCATTTGCTTTTTATTTTTACACCTTTTAGAAACATTCCCACCCTTCCTTCCTCTTACTACCTCATCTTTATCTACCTAATCTTTATTGTTGTTTCCTGCTCCATCTTTTGTGCCTTAAGTCGTTTTCTGCTTTATCTCCATTACTTGCATGTCTCCATCACCCGGTGTCTGGAATAAGTTGAAAAATGCACATGTTATGCCATGCTTCTATTGGGGGGCATGGCATTGAGTTCTTAGCCTGTGACTCATTCTTTTCACTCTGGGATGATGTCATCCCCAAATGCTGTTGAAAAGTTCCCTGATTCAAGGCATTCACCCGTGACAGACTCCATGATAAAAACGCTGAGCAGTGTTAGGACTGTCTTTAAAATTGCATAGCTCCACTCCCCTCCCCTTCCCATCTTTTCTGCCATCTCTCACTCTCTTTTTTTGTCCGATGGTAATGGCGTTGCTTTGTCCACTCAGCAGCATAGTATGTGCTGCAAGGCCAGATGGTTTGATGTAGGTGGCATGCTGAGGGGACTGAAAGAATATTAATATTTCACTCCATGGCTTATATGTGCGAGAGAGGAAGAGACTGTGCATATAGGCATGTTGGTGCTCCAGAATGCATGTGACTCTATGTATGTGTGAGTTGAGAAAAAGGCACAGCAGACCTGCCCCCTTGGAATGACATGCTATACCCAACTATAAGAATTATTTTTCTCAGGCTAGCAGTGGATTTTTTTTTTTTTACCAGAAATTGGCTTATTGTTAGGTCAAAGTTCATTTCACACCCAGCTAGTATATGGGCCATGCATGAGTTCCTTAACAGCAGCTGTGTTTACATCGAGATTAGATTGATACAAGGAAAACAGGCCACAGTCCTGCCACTGTGTCTTCTTCCCCTCTCTGGCTTTCATCTCACCCCTATGCTGCATGAACAACACATTGGCTTGAAAGGTTTATCCCCCTTCAAGCACCTTGAACTTGAAACGATGATAGGAAGCGTCACTGCTTTATTGTCCGTGTTCTGTGGCTCCTTTGCCTACATTGTTGGAAACACCTGCAGTATGAGTGCACATAACTCAGAGATGCTGCAGTTAATTTGATTGTGAAGATAGATATATAGATCTGATAGTAGTGGAATGTTTGCAGTAGTGTTTTTCCCCCTCATCGCCAGATTGACACAATTTACCACAGATGTCAGATCGCTGATGCTGTAGTCATAACTTTGTCAAATGGAAACAAACACACATGATACAGTACAACGGGGCCCACTCTTTGCAGTGGCAGCCGGATCTCTCATTTCATGTTGGATCACAAGTATCAAACTTTCTCTTTGGTATCAAAGTAATCCAGCCATTGTTTTATTTACAGTGCACACGCGAACATGACTTTTCATTATGCAGATTTGTCAAAAAGTAAACAAATAGGCTGGGGGCTAAAAAGCTTTGACTGTATAAAATATGGACATAGTCTGTGATGTCACCCATATATTTCAAAAGAGCTGTGGTGAAGCTCAATATGGCATAGGAGGAGATTCAATTCAATTCAAAAAACGTTATTTGTCCCCGGGTAATTGACACCACCTATCCCTCAAAGCGGCAAGTCCTTAAAGTTGTACTCCATAAGATTTCCATCTATTTAATTGTCTTTAAAGTTATGTCTTTCAAATAGTGAGTTAAAACAATGATGATTGATCATATGACCCATTAATGAAAGTACTTGTTGCCTTTTTTCCAAGTATTCCAATATCCATGTCTGTGGCGACATTCGATTTATGTAGAAATTGGTTGGTTAGACATGTTTATTTCTGCTGTAAAGTTGGGCATTTTAACATGAGGGTCTATGGCAGTCACCCATTTCATTGGGCAGCCAATCAGGACAGTAAAATGCATAACAATGCTATGGTATAAGCCTGTGAATATTCTCATTTGTCCAGGTCATCGTTTTAATTTCAGTCAAAAGCAACTGGACTTGGTTATTTGTCAAGGTAGACGTTTCACCTCTCATCCAAGAGGCTTCATCAGTTCATATACGCATCTGACCAGGCTGGGACTGGTCCAACTATCTGGTGTGGCGATCCAGGTATTTAACCTCTCACAAGGCCGGTGATGTCACTGGAACCCTTTGTGCTCCAAGTGCTAACTACCGTCGTTGGAGTGACAGTCGTTGGTGGGAAGTAGGTTTCGTCTTCGTTAGTGCTCTATTGAGTCTTAACGACAGTCGTTGGTGTCACAGGAGGCCATTTGTGAAGAGTTGTTCTTTGAGGTTAGATGTTGAATCTCCTGGTAAAGGGAGTTAAGGGCAGCATTGTAAATTGGAGATAAATGGTGTCTCAGACCTCCTCCTCTGTTTAGCGATGCTTTCTCTACTTTTGCATAGATGGATTCTTTTACTCCTCTTTCAAACCATCTGTCCTCTCTGTCCAGGATGTGGACATTGTTGTCATCAAAGGAGTGGGCTTCTCCTGAGATGTAAGTGGAAAGCAGAGTCCAGGCCTGAGGAGTTAGCTCTCCTGTGTTGGCCCATGCAATTTTGCAGTGGTTGTTTTGTTTCTCCGATGTAGAGATCCTTGCATTCCTCGTTGCACTGGATAGCATAAACCAGATTGCTTTTGTGGGTGTGTGGTGTTCTTTCCTTGGGATGTACTAGTCTCTGTCTGAGTGTGTTACCGGGTTTGAAATACACAGGGATGCAGTGTTTGTTGAAGATCCTACTGAGTTTCTCTGATGCCCATCTACATACATGATGACTATGTTAGTTTTCTTATTCTTTTTCAACCTCTTTGGTTTTCTTTCTGGAAGCAGCAGCCATTTTCACAAAGGTCCAGCTGGGGTAATCACAAGTTGTGAGGGCGCCTCTTAGGTGCGTTCTTCACCTTGGGCCTGTGAGCTAGTCGGTAGGTTATCAAGTCTGTGTTGCCGGGGTCTGATAACTCCAAGTTTGTGTTCCAGGGGGTGGTGGGAGTTGATAATGATCTGTGTGAGTGGATTTTCTGTATACCCCAATGTGGAGGCTTCTGTCATTCTCCATATGGACGTCACAGTCTAAGAAAGGAAACAGTGTCCATGACTTCTTCTCTAGTGAACTTGATGTTTCTGTCCACTGAGTTTATATGTTTGGTTATATGTTGGTTGTTGGCACTTGGAGCACGAAGGGTTCTAGTGACATCATTGGCCTTGTGAACGGTTACATGAACTGATGAAGCCTCATGGATGAGAGTTGAAACGTCTTCCTAGACAAATAACCAAGTCCAGTTGATTTTGACTGAAATTGCTTTGGGAAATGCCATGGTATGTGAACTCATTTTCCTAATTAAAATGTGAGAAGAACATTCTATTTTGCTATGCTGTTCTGTTCAGTCAGATGATGTTTGTGGGACTGTTAACTGAAATCTGTTCTTGCAAATCTTTGTTCTGGCTGAGGTAGTGTTAAGTGTGACTTTTACAATTCAAATCTTGTAAATTCATTTTGTATTTTTTTAAGTTTGAGTCCCGAAAGGAGTCCCCAAATTTCTATTTTGGATCTCAAGCTGTAAAGGTTTGGGGTCTATGGGATTTGACTGACTAGCTTTAAGTGGTCATTTGAGAACATGCGGTCTTTGGCACTACCGCATTGCCTTCATATTTCAATATGGAGGTTGCCACTTGCTAAAAAAACAGCAGGTGAAGTTTTCACCAGATTTTTTGTGAGTGCACTTGATAATTCAGTACTGAAGTACTGATTCAGTACTGAATCAATGGGAAAATGGTTAACCTTTACAACGTAAATGTGGATGCAAGATAATGATGAGAGCTTTTCAGACTTTCGTCAACAGCACTTTCATTGCAGTGTCCATTTTTCCGGGACATGAACCAACTTTGTTTTCATCTGTTATGAAAGTGGGATTAGATTGCAAATAATGCTTTATTATTTTATGAATTTATTAAACGATTTGAAGCACAAGAAGCAGGGGAAGGACCCATAATGCATACAAACCAATTAGGAGGCATTAGGAACAATTCAGTGATTTATTGGAAAAAAAAAAAGCCTTAAAGGTGTTGAATCCAAATGGCACACATTAGGACAGGTAATAGGCAAACTGGTAACTAAAGTCCAAACACTATTGCAGACAAACCAACAAAGAAACTGGGCAGGTATGAGTAGTGAATGACTACCTTTAGAAGTGGGAACAAGTGAGCAGGAGGTCAGATGACTGCAGGGCTAATTGAGGACAGGGGAAACTAATCAGGGCGGGGCAGACAATAACAAAGGAGGTATAGCAGACAAGACGGGAAGTACATGGGGTGTGTATATCAAAATTAAACAGGAAACACAATACAATGAATGAAATGAGGAACAATTACTGAAAACTCAAAAATTCTCTCGATAACTAAATGGCAAATGTAAAGTCCAGAACCAAACAAAAGCCAGGAAAAAAACAGTGACAGTGTGACGATTTAGGTACATGGTTAAATATATTATTTTGTATATCTTATGAGCAGCTCAAGTAATGTATACAGTGCTAATGGAAGAAACAATTAAATAGAGAAAATGAAGCATTTGGATACCTACCATAAATCTGACGAATATGGACATTTTTGTGACTAAAAAACAGATACAGTCACTTTGTTTTACACAATGAATTGATAGACAGATAGAAAGAGAGACAATGTAAACCTTCATTATAAGGACTGTAGTAGGCCACAGATTTTTTAAATCCATGTATGGTCTTTAAATTTATAATAAATGTTAGAGTCCCCTTCCCCTCAGAAGACTTAAAAGCCATCGAGGCAAGAATGATGAATGTCCTCATAACTGCAGCGGATTTCAGAGCTGAGCAGAGGAAGCGCAATCAAACCTAACGGCTCAGAAGGCCACCGAGAGGTGAGAGTACTGCCCTTAGTCTGACAACCAAAAGAAGTGTCATTAAAAACACTCACTATGTTATGGTTAAGAAGTTGAAAGGCTAGCAAGCATGTGTAGCAAGAGGTCACAGGGAAAACACAGCCTCAAACAAGTGGGAAGCAGGAAGGAAAAATGTTGGATGGCAGAGGTGATTAGCTTCCTCTGGCTCCGCTCTGGTGCACCCAGGTAATGAATGAGGAACACCATTAAAGCCTTTCACATAAGAGGTCACCCCTTATGCCACTGACACTCATAAAAGTGTATGTGACTCATGTACAATTGTACCAAAAATCTGATGGTTTAGAAGTGAGACAGAATGTCTGAATGTTCATGAATAGTCCAGGTCGTTTTCACCATTTTATTAACTCAAATACTTATTACACTCAAAAGGCAGATGCACGTGTTTCATATTGAGGGGTCGTCGTCACCCTTCAAATGTGTTACCTCACATGATTGTCCCACAACAAGGCAGTAAAGGACATCTGCAATGATACATGGGCATTTTGTGAAGCACAATGTAAAGGGATACTGTGTCCTGCGAGGGGCCTAGCAGAATTCTTTTTAAAAAGTGTTAGAGAGAAATACGGCCCGAGCGAAATGGGATTCATGACACGGAAACCAATTTTAGAGGTGAAAAATTCACAGATAATCGATATGACGGCCGATATGGGGGATTTTTGAGCTGGAAAGAAAATAGAAAATATCTGTATCGATTGAAAACCAATATGACTCAGCTGGCTACTTTCTTAAACAACTGACTTTATTTAAGGGCATTTGACATTATTTTATAAATACAATGTATTACACTGTCAAAATAAAAATGAACACTTGAGAAAATACATAATTAATATAAATAATAAAAAGGAAATAACTAAATAAATATAATGTTCAATATCAGTCAATTGCTGACCATTTAAAAAAAACACTGTATGACACCCTATTTCTAATTCACCCCACCCTATTTTCTGTATGTGTTCTGTAAAAAAGGATTTCATATTGACAGGTAAGAAATCATATACTTATGCAGATATCAATAAATACAAATATGTCTGTAATAGGCCAATATCGGCCAACAATATTGTCCAATTGATACATTGTCTGGCTCCAGAGAGGATTTGGAACAATTCCATACTTTGTGTTGATGTAACTGTTATCCTCATTATATTTCTTCCCTGTTATTTCAGTGCAAACCTTTGGTCCTCTGACTGCCTCCCTCTGACTTTTCCTTCCTTCCTCAACTGCCTTTAGCCCCATTCCCTCCCCACCATCCCCAAGCTTTTGCAGCTCCTCCCCTGACGCCCCCCCCCCCCCCCCCAGTGCATTTTACTTTTCCAGCTGTTGGTAATCATGCAGGTGCCTGATTGGCTGACAAGCCCAGCTGCTAGCTGATGGGAAGGCCTATGCACTTCCAGCTGTGTGAAGGAAGATGGAGAAAAGGTGACACTTACACCCCCCTCCACCACGAAGCTAAGGGTGTACTCACACTGTCCTTCCGTACCGCGACCCGGGCTTTAGGGTACTTGTCCCCCCCCCCCTCTCCCCCCGCGCCCCAGCCCCGTTTGTACTCACACTGCCAGGGCCGGCCAATGCTTCTTGCTGTCCATACGCCATCACGCCGTAACACGTCACACGCATTGATCGCGTGTGTGTGGCTTTGTTTACAAATCTTTCCACAGACCTCAGAGTTTTTGTGCGTCTTGTCGACTGTTTTTGAATATTTTCATCCGACCAAACCTGCAGTAAACACTCCACCTCCGCACCACACCAACGTGAACCTTTCACCACCATTGTTGTTGTTGTTAAATGTCCGTGCATGGTCCGTCCTTCTATTTACATGTCCGAACAGGCGGACATAACTTTACTGCCGTAGGGCTCGTGCTCGTGCTCGTACACGTGCGCACGCTCGTGCTCGTACATGTGCAAACGGCTCTGCTGAAGCCCACCTCTTTCAAGTTGGAAGGAAGAAATTAAACGTTCCCCCTCCCAACTTCCACCCTACTTCCTGTTAATCATCAGTAATATTGAGCGAAAATTAATGCAGTAAATAGCATGCTTGTCACAGACTGAGTTAGGGAGGGAAAGTAGCTTAGCTCTACTACCATTAAACATGTGACCTCATGTTGACAGGACACTGTGGTGATGCTCGGTGTGTGTAGTGTTAGTGTACATGTCCATGTCTTTGCCTGCATCTCTCGCACACGGGCATGTGCCCGACCGTGTGTGCTAGATATGAACAGTAGCCTACCAAAGGATTTCAGGCAGGCCTTAAAAGGCTGGCCTCCCACTATAAGTCCTTAGGTGGGCTTTACAACTCTTCCAACATCACTGTATCTTATCTGTCTACAACCGTAGAACAATAGTGAAGCTTGTGGGAGGGCCCCCCGTGGCTCTCTTACCCTGTAAATTTCATTAAAGGGAACACACATTCTTCCTTGGCTTCAACACAGTCTCATAAAAATTGCAGTTTGCATGTTGTGGACAAATATAATATAAAGTCCACCATCATAAATTACATGACAGAAGAATAAATCGAACTGTATAGCAACAGTGGTCATAAATATTACGAGAATTACTACCCAATTCAGAGACCCTACAAAACGTTTTAGCATTTGTTAGCTGAATGTTTTGGAATCCCCATTTTCAGCAGCCTGCAGCTATGTCTTTTTTAGCAAACGAGCTGTGATAAATCCAATGTAAGCTAGCTATGCATCAAACAGCAGACAGACTAGCCATTAAAACATCTAGCAGCAAGCTCACATATTTTCCTTAGGAGTGAGTGGAGATCAAAACAAAGCTAAAAGTAATTTCAATAGGACACTCAACTTCAAATGAATGCTAATGTTAATCCATGTCAGTGCTGCTATGTGTAATGTGGCAACTGTTAGCTAATCCATCCATCCATCTTCACTTCATCTTCGCTTGTCCCTAATATGGTGACAGGGGGCTGGAGCTGCTCCCAGCTGACATCTGGCGTGGGGTACACCCTGGAAAGGATGCCAGTCTACCGTGGGGCACCTAACACGTGTATTTCTTTGGACTGTGGGAGGAAGCCGGAGAACCCGGAGAAAACACGTGCTAATATGATAGCCAAATCTGTTAGCTGTTAGCTAATATGACAGCCAAAACAATTGTACAAGGTGGCAATACAGTATGTTGAAATTATGGTGAGACGGGGCGAATGAAACCGACGTTCTGTGCTCACCACTTGAGACGGCACCCACCTGTCACTCAAAGTGGCCAGTCCTTAATTATGCAGAACTTTAAGCTTTAATATGATTGAACTGGGTGACCTATATAAAAATCACCCTCTGTGCAGCTGTCATGAAGAGGGAAATTAGCTGAAGACCAAAACATGTATTAGTATTTTATTGGGGTCTATGGGGACTGACTCGCTTTGGAGCCAGCCTAAAGTGGTCATACGAAGAACTGCAGTTTTTGGCACTTCGGTGTCGTCTTCATTTTTTCAACCCCAGAGTTTGATTATCTGTCTTGTTTAAATATGAATTTAGGCTGTGGTTGCATGCTTCATTGAAATGAAATTAAAGCAGCAATAATTGATTGAATATTTTTTTTTACATTTTGAGGGCAACAGAATTAGTTGTGACTTGTTGTCACCTTATAAAGTTATTGCTGCAAATGAGTAAGCACAGATTAGCTTGTTTATCATAGCAACCTTGGCATTTATCTCCATCAAATCCTGACCATTATATTTGTTGTTTCTCTCTGTTCACTAGCTACTCGTTGTAGTCTGTCTACTGTTTGGTGATGAGCAGCTAGTATAAAGTGTTCATCTGAACTTTTGCTGAGGTTAGAAATGGCCAATTTCCCAAAGATAATATATTTGAGATTAGATTATTCAATGCATTTTAGACTATTTTAAGCCTAAAAAGTTAGCTACCCTGCCTGCAGGCTAACGGTGGACTAGGGCTACATTCAAACTGCAGGTCTTAATGCACAATTCGGATTTATTTCTCAAATCAAATGTTTTGTTTGGCTGTTCACATTATTTCTTTAAATGTAGCCTGTTTACAGATTGCTGTGTGAACAGCTCACGCTCCTGAAGTGACCCGCATGTGCAATTGATCGTTGATGACATCACGCCAGGACTTTGTGGCTCAAAACTAAAACTTCCCTCTCCCTCCACTGGCCGCCTGCTTTACTGCCGTCATCCATGTTTGTTTTGATTCTGTTCCTGGCTTTTTTTTTTCATTCAATTTTATTTGTCATTCATTTACAAAACAGTGCAGTGCAGGTCAGAATGATGTCAAAGTCGCATTAAATGCAACCTGACTGTTGATTGCGCATTAAAAAAAAAATCTGATACGTATCAGATTAAGCACATTTAACAGTGGCTTAATTCTGATGCGAAAATCTTAGATTCCATGTGACTTGTGCTGTTCACACCTTCAAAAGCAAATCACATATGGGTCACAAATGAGCGGAAAAATCGTATTCAGGTCATATGTAAGTGCAGTGTGAACGTAACAATAATAAATCATTTTATTTTTATAGCACTTTTCAGTGACCCAAAGACGCTTACAATGACATGAAAACAAAAATGAAAAACAAGAAAGGGGTAATGACAGTGAGGGCGTAAACAGAAGCAATGCATGTGCATTACAATTTCACTTACAGTACGCCATTCTGTGAAAGAATTTAACTAAATGTATAGCATTGTCTTTTGACTTGTTTTCCACCATAACATTTCAGCGCCGCACTGCTGGCTGTTCAAGAGACCAGGGTAATAGTCCTGTCTCTTTCAGTAAGTCACTGTGCAGACATGAAAAGAAGGATTTGGGGCATGGAAATACTAAAAAATATGTGGGAAGTAGTCCTACACAAGAAAACACTTTGCTATGTGTTGTTCACACAGTGACTTGAGTTTAAGCCTATTTTGCATTCTTGTCCCAAGGCTGTTATCATTGTCCACCCATACATTACAAAGGGCAGTGCACTGTAGAAATTCAAGACCTAAATGTATATATACCTAAAATGTGCAAAGGTCACACTGACAACCATTTCTGAACCGGGGTTTCTTGCTCCGACTCTTGTCCAATTAATAGTTTCCGTGCCATACCTAATGCTCCCCTCAGTGTCCAAATACAGCTGTTGGATTTAGACAGAACAGAACACACCCCACCCTCCATGGAAAAGATGTGCTAATGTGTAAGGTTTTAAACCACTTTGTCAATTTTTTTTTTCTTATTTATTTGCAGTACTGTGGATGGAATGTTAAAAGACCAAGGACACGAATGAGATGCATTTGGGGACAGTACTGAACTTGCAATACAGCTCCAGCACCAACCCAAGCGTTTTGTGTGCAGGCATCCTTCTGCTTATGATCCATCTGAAATGTCTGGGTCTTAAGTCCTGTGTAATATCCCACTTGGCTAGTAGCAGCTGGTGTGTGGGAGACTCTCAATTGACCACTGTGAGTGAGCTATCTGTTAGCATGTTTACTGCTCACTGACCACTGTTGGCTATGTGAGCTGTTACAATGAAATCTCACGGAGCACACTGACTGTGACAATTTAGAAGATAAGGTAAACTGGACAGATTATTAGTAGATTACTGACAATTAAGTTTGTTGTCTAATAATTACAGAGACATTGATCAAACCTATCTGGACCATTGGGAAGAAACAACTAAAAGCCAAAGTAGATTGGAATGTTCTCTTGCCCTTCACATAGATTCTCAATGATCAGAATATCTGTGTACTGTCAGAGATAGAAAGCAGAGACAGATCCTGACCAAGTACAGGCTCAGTGACCACACACTGGCTATAGAAAGAGGAAGACACAAAAAAACATGGCAATCAAAAGAAAACAGAACATGTGGTCACTGTTGGACAGGTGAGGTTGAGACAGAGATGCACTTTCTCCTACAATGTACAAAATGTAAGGACATAAGAAATGTTTATTTTAACAAGCTCTGCTCTGTTATCCCAGAGTTCAAAGAGCTGAATGATCTCTCAAAATTAAAAATACTCCCGGGAGAAGGAGACGGAGCACATTTAGCTGCCCAGTATATACTGTATTAACAGGCCACAACCTGAGACACAGTGAGTGATTTAAACACACACATATGATAATGTACATAATGTATATAACATGTCAGAATATTTTTGACTTATTGTATTTTGATGCTTTGGCAATATTGTTTTTCTCTATAACTTTCAGGCCAATAAAGTTTTAAATTTTAAGAGAGCGAGAGAGAGAGAGCGAGAGAGAGAGCTTTTACGACAGCATATTGTTACACTGGAGAAAAGTCAACATATCTACATGCTCAGGGCTTAGGCTTGTCCTACGCTTCGAGGCAATGTTCCCAGCAGCAGAGAACAAGCGCTCTGAATGTGTTGATGTTGCTGGGATACCCAAAAAAGACTTTGCCAGATGTGCCAAGGTTGGATATCTTGCTTCATTTGTTCTCATGCCAGTGGATTCTCTTTCTTGGAAATAGGCTGTTCACCAAAAGACTCCAAGACCTCCCCCTGCACTGCTCGATCAATCTGCCCATCCTCAACCATTACATAATTTTCATCCTCTGATGATGATCCCAGAATACTGGGCTACTCAGAATAGTGTGAGTAGCTGATGTAATGGTGGATGCGGCTTCCTTTATCCCTACATGTATCCGTCTTGATTCCTTTTTGACAGCTAGTGCCATCAATTGAATTGTACTTTGCAAGAACTTCAGTTTTCTAAACCTGGGGTCCAAAGCAGCAGCCAGGTGGACAGTGTTGGGAGCATCAGGTATAAATACTGTAATTTCCTTCCCTGGTGCAGTTTCAAATGCTGCAATCAGTGTGGACTTTTTTAGGGTTTAGACCAGCAGTGGAAGGGCAGAGAGTGTGACATACCTACCAAGGGCCTCGGTCAACTCCTCACTGTGGTTCCACTGCTCTGGCTTTAGATCCAGGTAGTGGTGTTTGGCTCTTAGGGTGCACTCACACTGTCCTTCCGCACCGCGCCCCGGGCTTTAGGGTACTTGTCCCCCCTCCCTCTCCCCCCGCGCCCCAGCGCCGTTTGTACTCACACTGCCTGGGCCTCGCGCAAATGCTTCTTGCTGTCCATACGTCATCACGCCGTAACACGTCACACGCATTGATCGCGTGTGTGGCTTTGTTTACAAATCTTTCCATAGACCTCAGAGTTTTTGTGCGTCTTGTAGACTGTTTTTGAATATTTTCATCCGACCAAAATCTGCAGTAAACACTCCACCTCCGCATCACACCAACGTGAACCTTTCACCGCCATTGTTGTTGTTGTTAAATGTCCGCGCATGGTCCCTCCTTCTATTTTCTATGTCCGAACAGGCGCACATACCGCTACCGCCGTAGGCCTCGTGCTCGTACATGTGCGCGCTCGTGCTCGTACATGTGCAAATGGGCTCTACAAAAGCCCACCTCTCTCAGGCGGGTCGTGGACGGCCCGCTGTCCGCAGTTATGCGCGGAGCGGGTGCACTCACACTGCTTAAACGCACTAGGCTTTAGCTGAAAAACCAGTTTTGGCCCGGTGCGGAAGGACAGTGTGAGTGCGCCCCTAGATTGACTGCCGGATCAGAGAGAGCTGCAGTCACAGGCCATCTCTGTCCCAGGAGTCTTGATAGCATATGATAGGTACTTTCCCAGCAGGTACTAACATCTTGTATCAACATGAGTCTGCTGTTGTTTTTCTTTGAGTTTAATGCAGGCCAGTTCACTCTTTTTGAAGTGTTCCACAAGGCATCTAGCAGAAGCAACACAACTACAAATAGTTTTATTGTTTTTGATTTGACAGAAGACCACCCATGCCTCTCTTTGAGAATTATTGCCGCTGCTACCACATTGGTCCCATTGTCATGTTCAACTTCCGTTACTTTTTACATAGGAAATATGACATTCGGCAGTTGTATCTTCTTGCCATTCTGCGATGTTGGCAGCTGTGTGCCTCTCATAGAGGTTAGGGAGAGGGACTTCATCTCCCAATCTTCCACAAAGAGGTGGCATGTCATCCCCAGGTAGGCCTCTGTTGCCACACTTGTCCAAATGTCTATTGTCATAGTAACACACTCTGTTTGCTTTGGACAGTTTTCACTTTCTCAGTGACATCTTGGTCCTTCTTCTTCATCATCTGTGCGAAATATGTTTTGATGGCATGTTGTATTTAGGATTGAAAGCTAAGATCATTTCTAAATTCCTTTCGTACTCCACCATGGACAGTGGCCTAATATCGGTCACAGGCAAAATGCTCTCTGTAAGCTCTGCAGCCTCTTCGATAGTGCATGATGGAGCTCGGCGAATCAAGTTGTCCATACACCGTTGTGAAGTGCTCGGAGGAGGGGGAATTTATTAATATGAAAAATATTAATACAAAGTCAATACAAGTGTCCTGCTGTAATTTATCCCTCATATCAAAGTAAATATCTGTAGATGTGTACATCTTCAGCATTACCATTACCATTACCATCACTAACAAATAATATATGTCTTGGGTGGGCCTATTTGTTGTGGTAACCTAACACAGGGGTGGGTGAGTGTGTTTGTTTGTGTCTGTGTGCCAGTGTGTGGAAGAGTGAGAGAGATGAGTGTGTGTGTTATAGGCAATACCCTTGCAATTTACCATGAATACGTTTATAGTTTATGAGTTTACTATTTAAACAATTCAAAACTTAACAGCTAGTCAAATCACATCACAACATCGCTTCACAACATAGTACAGTGCGCCCTGGTAGGCTACATCCGCTTACATCAATGTTTACGTTACCTTGTGCTGGTGGTGCACGGTGAAGTGGCGTAACAAAGGGGATTATTTGGCTCAGATGCTGAATCATCGATGTTGTGCTATTGTGGTATGCCAGTGATATTGTGGTATGCCGGTTCTAGTTTGCAGTGGACACCTTGAACCTTATTCCATTCTTTTTTAAGCGAGAAATGATCCCAAACTCTGGACATTCTCTGCCTTTTCCAGACCGTTTCTTTACTCTCCACCACAGTGTGAAATCAGGATGTAGTGTTCCATGTGGAACAATGATCCCTGCGCTGGGCAGGCCGAATAACGCGCGAGATAGGAATCAAACAAATCTAGTTTCAGCCATGTCAAAACCTAATAAATGTGAGTAAAGGAATGTGGCAAGTTGATTAAAGCTTTACTGTGTTTTTCTCTCTGTTATTGAAAGTTTTACTAATTTCCTGAGACCAGACAGAGTGAAGAAGATCATATTAACAATATGATCTTCTTCACTCTTTCTGTTCCTCCAATATATCTAGCCATATAAAAAAAGACACAATCAGATCATAGATATATTTAGTAAAAATGGGGATTATTATCACTGCTGAGCTTAGGTTGTGCCATGGTGTGAATGCAGGCAAATCAACTTTCATCAACTCGCTGAAGAATAAAGGAAAATATAGAACAACCAACAGTATTGGTCAAATGACAAAATTAAGGCTCGCTTGCTATCTAAGCTGAAAATAATGTCAAAGCAAGGCAAGTTTATTTGTATATCACAATTCAACAACAAGTCAATTCAAAGTGCTTCACAGAAAACATTATAAGTATTGGGAGAAATAACACATACATTTAAAACACATAAAAGGTCCTTTAAAACATAAGAGATTTAAAACACATAAAAGGTCATTTTTAAAACATAAAAGATGGTTACAGTTACAGAAGTTACAGTGCAGTTTACTGAAAAGCAACGGCAAATAGAAAAGTCTTCAGTTTTAATTTAAAAGAACTAACCGTGCATTCGGGCGACACGGTCGTCTGGTGGTTAGCACTGTCGCCTCACAGCGAGAGGGTTCCTGGTTCGAATATCGGCTGGGGCCCTTCTGTGTGGAGTTTGCATGTTCTCCCCGTGTCTGCGTGGGTTTTCTCCGGGTTCTCCGGTTTCCTCCCACAGTCCAAAGACATGCATGTGTTAGGTTAATTGATGACTCTAAGTTTTAAGGTGTGAATGGTTGACTGTCTCTGTTCGTCTCTATGTGCCCTGTGATAGACTGATGTAGGTACTTTAGGATTAGTTGGATCAAAAGTGTGACTATCAAATTAAATATTTGAAAAAGAAAATTAATAAAGAAAACTTATAAAAATAAAAAACTTTAATTTATTAAAAACTTCACACGGAGAACCAATTAAATGTAGGGCCTTGACTCACGTTCAGGTTATGAGATTGAGTATTCTCAATAAACCTATCTAATATTAGCTATCACCAATAATTATCAAAGATAATAATAAAAATTACTCTAGTTAAACCAGAGTTCCTCAGTGCACCACCGTCAAAGATGGAGTGACAACTAATATAAAAGTCTCTCTTAAATATATTAAACTACTAATTAAGGGTTGAACCCCGATAAATGTAATAGTTTAATCAGTTGAAGGATTTAAAAGTTATTTTCTTAGTAGAGGCTGGCACATTCATCTTTGTGTAATATTAAATAAACAGACATATGATAAACACAAACATGTATTATATTAATAAATGCAACAAACAAAACACAATAAACTAACTATAAAGCTAACAGCAAATGTGTGTGTGTGTGTGTGTGTGTGTGTGTGTGTGTGTGTGTGTGTGTGTGTGTGTGTGTGTGTGTGTGAAACAAAGAGGAGAGGTGTGGGGCTTGGACCCCTGCAGAGATGCTGTGAACATATAAGTTACACAAAAGCCAGCAGGCTAAAGACCTCAGAAGTTCTAATTCAGGTTACAACAAAGTTACAGTTCTATCTAGCCGTTCATACAGTCCCATAACATGTAGTAATGTCCAGTTGGTGATTAGTTACCAGTCCATGAGATGGGAAATAAGTTGCGTTGCTTGACTGGTACTTGTGAAGGAAGCTGGTTGAAGAAAGGTTCTTGTCTTGGTTGTTGCTCTTAGATAAAAGAGGACTCAGATCACTCTTTGTTCTACTAAGTTGAGTTGGTAACCGGTTGATGATCCTACTCAATACAGGCCATGTTCAAGGCCTAGGGACAGCGGCAGCTGGTCCCTGGATCCAGCAGGAGAGCGTCGAGTTGAGTGTGGAGATTCGACGAGGGTCCAGGGAAGAGTGGCCAAGAGAGAGAGAGAGAGAGCAGGAAGTGTCCTATAGTTTTATAGACACTGATGATGTCATCACCAGAGGTCAGGTCAGCCAATGAACAGTTTGAGGGTCTTGGAGTATTCACACCTGGCTGTGACCTGTGCGGGAGAGGCAGGCTTTTTCTGTGACCATGCACTCAGGGACCAAGGCTCCCAGGCTTTCGGGCCTAGTCTTTCCCCTTTGTCTGAGCAGGCTGAGGCCTTCTCATAATCAAACTGAAAGTTCACGTTAATCCAGAAATGAACAATTATCTTTGGGATGCCGATTGCACCTACACTGGCGTCCTGTCCAGGGTGTACCCCGCCTCACGCCCGATGTCAGCTGGGATCGGCTCCAGCCCCCCGTGACCCCGACAGGGACAAGCGGTTGAAGATGAATGAATGAATGAATAACTGTACATTCACACCAAAAGCGATGGAGGCGATTAAATCGTCTTGCTCACATTTGTCACATCTTTGATCATCGCTTCATTCGCGTCTATCACATGTAGCAGCCAAGGCAGCTAGCTAACTGAAGCTAACCCCTGGCCCAGCCACCTCTGCTGTTTTGCTAAATGGAAGTGATGCTAGTGCTAAACAGAGATCTGAATACTTTTAAAATAACTGAAATGAGCTCTCAGAGGAAGTGTGTGGCTCTTAAAATAGCCAATGTGTTGTAGTGAGAGGCCATCAGTGATTGAATCTCTGAAGCTGTACAGGTGCTTCCCGGTCTCCTCCTCAGCTTCACTCTGCACTGACAGCTTTCTTCTTCTTCTTCTTCTTCTTCTTCCTCTGGATTTCTGGCAGACTAGATGACTAATTTACACCTCCCCTCCCCTCCGTCATCTGACATCATGCCCCCCCCCCCACACACACACACACACACACACACACACACACACACACACACACACACACACACACACACACACTACATCTGAACTCGGACTCTAACTGCTATTTGCACTTCACTGCACTACCTCACTTTAACGAACAATACCGCTCTACCTCAATTCAACAAATGTCATTGCACTGTTACTGTCTATTTATTATTATTATTATCTATTCACTTTACAATCCACTGCCACTTTACATTTTTTTACTCTTTGTATATTTTTCACTCTTTGTATATTTTTATTATTTTTATTATGTTGTATGTATATTCTGATTGCACTGGGTCTGAGAGGACTGTAATTTCATTTTTTGCATTTGTATGTCATACAAATTGCAATTTTTGACAATAAAACTGACTTGACTTGACTTGACTTGACTAAACGAACGTTGCTGCTATCCACAGTTCATAGTTATATCCATTATATTATATCCATAGGAACAGTCTTGTTTCCCCCAAGGACTGCAACAATGGCAGCTCTGGTGAGCCCGGTGAATCCCTGGATATTTCACGGAGAACTTCGATGATGCTTACCGCAATCTCAACGCTGATTGGCTGTCGCGGCACAGCTTCACGCGATGTAGCTTGAAAAGTTACATTTTTTTTAACTTCAAGCGATGAGGCGATGGACGCTTTATCGCATCGCTCTTATCGCTCAGAATGCGTCGCCCGAAGCGACATCGCGTGTCATAGTGTCATTTACATTGCTTTTGAATGGCAGCTTGACGCTTTCATCGCTTTTGGTTTGAATGCACAGTAAGAGTTGCAGCAGACCTGCAGTTTTCTGGAAGTTTGTTGGTGCATAAAAGCTGAACGCTGCCTCTTCATGTTTAGTTCTGACTCTGGGAACACAGAGCAGACCTGTCCCGGATGATCTGACAGGCCTGGATTAGGGATGCAAATTATTGAGTAATTCCATAGTTGTTTCACCTTATCAAACGATGATCGATTAATTGATAAGGAGCAATTCTTCTGAGAAGCTGAATTTCCCTCTGAATAGGTTAACTCTATAAATCTTTTTAATGGAATTTCATTACTAGGCAACAGCCTTGGTCCTTAACTTCCTGTCGGCTGATGTCGTTCACATTCACTGCAACAGGAATCAAACTTGGACTCATTTAGAATGTTTACAACTTTGAAAAGGTCTATACGTAACATAAAATGCCGTCTTCCTTATGATATAAAGAAAAAATGCAAATCATATTCCTTAAAATAACATTTTGGTAGCATATCCAACATATTCTGAATAGAAAATAATAAAATATTACACAGGCTACTTAACATGAAACAAAATTGGGCATTCTCAGCAGCATAGAAAAAAAATCATTCCTGAATTGAAGAATACAATCAGGGCTCCAGACTAACTTTTTTCACTCGGAGCACTGTGGCCCCCAACTAAAAAATTTAGGGGCGCAACCACAACTTTTTGGAGGGCAACCAGAAATTTTAGGGCCGCACAAGGTGAATCAATAATAGATGAGGAAATTACAATGTGCTGTTTCAAATTCAGTGTCTCAATTTTATTGTGCTCTTTTGAAGATGAAACATGGAGGGTAAACCGACAGCACCATCACTGTCATGACAGTACAATATTAAAAAAATATACCATACATTCAGAATAAGGGGTGTGATGAGATGATACACGATATTAAGTCCACGTAACTTGTAGCCTGATGTTAACAAAACTGCGGGAGCTCACGTCTTAAAGTGGCTCCATACGGCACTCCGTTTTTGGCCACTTCATCCTGCCAGTGTACAGCTTCTCGTTTGTCTTGTTGTTGTCGTCAGAGAACTGCTTCGCTTGTGTCCCCCCGTGTGCGTCAAGTACAACTGGCGTCAAGCGAGCCCTCACGTGGACTGGCGGGGAATTACCGGTTCAAAACATAATTACTTGCAATACATTTTTTTTAAGAAATTCTTATCCACAATTAATCGATAATTTATTCTTTGCATCCCTAGTCTGGATGGTTCGTAGCTGAGCAGAAGATCTTAAATGTATTAGGGTCCTAAACCATTCAGTGCTTTGTAAACCAACAGAAGTATTTTGAAGTCAATTCTTTGACAGACAGGAAGCCAGTGTAAAGATCTGAGGACTGGAGTGATATGATCGACTTTTCTGGTCCTAGTGAGGACTCGAGCAGCAGGGTTCTGGATTAACTGCAGCTGTCTGATGGACTTTTTAGGGAGACCTGTAAAGACACTGTTACAGTAGTCGAGCCTGCTGAAGATAAATGCATGGACAAGTTTTTCTAAGTCCTGCTGACACATAAGTCCTTTGATATATTCTTTAGGTGATAGTAGGCTGACTTTGTGACTGTTTAAATGTGGCTGTTGAAGTTCAGGTCTGAGTCCATGAGTACACCTAATTTTCTGGCTTGGTTTGTGGTTTTTAGCAGTACTTTTTAAAGTTGGGTGCTGACTTTTGACCATTCTTCCTTGGCTCCAAAAACAATATATAATAATTTTGTATGGTGCGCCGATTGCAATTTTGCTTGGCCGATCCCAAATGTTGTAGAGCCTAACCTGCCTATACCGATTTTTTTCCCCCTTACAACTATGATTCACAGCATTCAGAAACATTATTCGAACTTTTCTTTCTTTTTATTGAACAAAACCTTACTTGTTACTTTTTTAAATGTAACAGGTGAGGAAAACTGAAATTAACATACTGTATTAACAACACAGAACTGAAGGCACCTTTCAAATAATAAAATAAATAAGCTCAAATAAAAAAATGCAGCAGGTAATGGGACCTTTAAAATATATAATGTGTGCTATATTTCTTTTTCAAAAAAAATGTGCAACAGCTAAAAGCAGCAACTGAAGGACTAGAAGGCCCCTTTAGGTAAATGTAGTCACTTGAACATTAATGGTAGATCTTTTTTTTTTTTTTTACAAAGAGAAGCATCTCTGTCACCAGACATCTACGTTTCTTTTTATCGTTGTTGGTATCTGCTTGTCCCAGGTCAAAAGGTGCACCTGAATGCACCATGAAGTCCAATCAGCGCACTACCCTTCATTGTTTGTTTATAACTCACGGAGAAGGCGAACGTGCTTCCACACCGGCGACTTTAGAGAAGCAGGAGGATTTCAAAGTTCTGTTGTTTCTCCATCATCTCTGACTGCAGCAGTGGCCATGTTGTGTGGAAAAGCGCAGCTTCAGGCTAATGCTTAGCTAACATTACGCTCAAGCTTCACGCTGGTCACTGTGTCCGCAGCTTATCTCTGCCTTGCAAGTTTTTCAAACTTTCTGTATTTTTTTCTTTTACGGTGTAAAAATCCCACAGTGAAGACAAGCTGACTCACTGACCGTGACCATAGACCGGGACTGACGCTGCAGGTCTGCTTCAAAATAAAAGTCACATGTCATCTGTTTCAACAGCCAATCAAGTCTTAGCAAAGTCCGCTGTTCAAGTCACTCACAAACTGTCAGCTGGTTGAAAAGGCTTGTATGGACGGAGGCTCAACGAGCGTGTGTGTGAATGAGAGAGAGAGAGAGAGAGAGAAAAAAAGACGTACAGAAAGGGTCGAGCGAGCAATATAATAAATAAGGAGAGGGAGAGCCGCCATAATCGAGAACAGAGCAGTGAATCAGGGAAGTAAAACGTTATTTTGGCCGTTAGTCATCACAACTAGAAGCAGCTGTAAAAAGTATCTCACTGTCTCTGTCCTCATTAAACGTAATTTAAACTGTATGCAGTGAGGTGCGTCTCTCTCTCTCTTTCTCTCTCTCATGTTTAAAAAAACAGTAATCAATCTGTTACGCTCAGTATTGATTCTGTGGCGCAGCGCCACACATTGGTCTTTGTATGGGAAAACCCTGGAAAGTAATCAAGTTATATTTTGAATCAGACCTAAATATGTACAGAGCAATTGATTATGCAATAAGCCATTATTAGTTGTCAAACACCATAACTTTGCTCCAATCCAATATCCAGTGTATAACAGCTCTTTAAGTATCATTTTCAACAACATGAAGTTGCATTACAAAACTCAAGTCATCATACTATTCTGGATTCACACTCTCAATGATGAATAACCATGACCATTATACACGCCAAAATCTGATTGCAAATGGTTTAAAACTATTTCCTCCAGTCTGTTTGCAGATGTGAATTTTCCAAAACATAAGTCATGAACCAATGGGGAATTTGATAGGTCTTGTCGGAAGAGTTTGTGTTTTGGCTTCAAAGTAACAAAGGTGTTTTTGACGACACAAATAGCGTCTTAGCTGCAGGACCTTATGACTGTAGCTGTCCCGTGACCTGAGCCCTGTACAGTAGTTAAGTCTCTTTGGACTGCAGCAGGCTGAGATGGGAGACTGAGCAGACCCAATTCTGACTTGAAAATTAGACAATTTGAAAAATGGTAATGTGTAAACGTTATATCCTTCTGAATTGCTGCTCTCATTATTCAACTCAGTGTTGACTTAGTAAGCCATATAAGCTCTTGACATATTTAAGACAAAAATATTTCTTGCATGGGTGGACCTGCTTGGCGGAGCTGCCATGCAAAGACCCTGGACCCTTATGCTACACTGTGAACTTCAAGTAAAGAGGCGGTGGTTATCGTGGACTTGTGTAATGCCATTTGACATCTTTAATGTCTTTATTAAAATATGGTTTAACATCTTATGAATGCAATTGAGAGAGAGCAAGTGAATAGAGGGAGAAGAGGATGTAAAGACTGGCGACCACACCCTTGGCAGATGTTGACAGAGTATATAGACCGTCTACAGTATGGGTGTGTCTTTCCTATTACAGTCTATTGATCAGTTGTGTTTTCCCAGACTTCATTCATAGAAAAATTGGAAGCAGCTGCACCATCTGCCTCCTCTGTTAGCAAACCTTTGCCAGGATGTGAATACAGGACATATTTTTGGAGTTAACACAAAACTCTTAGCTTAAGACAGATTGTCTTGTATCCTAGTCAGGATCATAGACTAATGAATAAATAATTGTAACCTAATTAGTTAAGTAAGGGTATGACCTTTTTAATGCATCCTGAGCTGAATTTAAATTTGACTCTGTGCCTTGGCTTTTAATGCAAAAAGTGGCAGCCCGATGATCACATGCTCATATTGCCAGACCAGATCAACAACCACTACTCCACCACACAACATCACTTGGTCTTTTCTCCTCTGAAGTCAATGACCAAACCTTGCAGCTTCTGCTGGCAGTCTGAGGCCTTCTGAGCAGCAGTAGTGGATGTTGCCATGATGTGAAAAACAGTAAGGCAGTACCATTGTCTGAGCCGAGCATGCTTAAGAAAACAGACATCTACCTCCTGCTGTGGCCCCTGTGTTTGGGCGCCACAATGCTGGTTACCAATTGTGAGTTCATAGCCCATCATGTGCGTCATTATTCTCAATATATTCCCCTCTTTTGGATGTGGAGAAGCTAGCCTCTCTTGCTCTCTCCTCACAGTGCCCATCAGAGATAACTCTGTGCCTTGTTTTGATAGCTTTACGGCCGTGGCGGTGCCTAATCAACTATATATGGATTTTTTATAGGGACGAAAGCCCTAAGGCTTCCAAGCTGCAGGCAAATTAAATATTAGGACATTTCACTTTTTGATCTTTAGATCTGTGTCAAAGCTTAGAAAGTGTAAAGGAATATCACATGGCTGGCAGTAAGACAATAAAGATTAATTAAAGTGGAGACAGGCTGAGCATTGAGGCCTCTTAACTTAAACAGGTTTTAGATATATAGTGCATAAGGTACAATTTGAAGGTATTATGTGAAAGTACAGCTCCAGCATTCCTCATCTTTTCAAGGAACTATAATATGAAAACACATACATCAATCTCCAGAAAAGCTCATCAATCCCAAATGGCGAAACTCTCTTTCTGGGTCTGTTTCTTGTCATGTATTCCAGCTTTATTGCATGTTATCATCCGTCACTGGCAACAATGATCAAAGCAGATAAAGTATGGATGATCAAAGGCTTAGAAGAGAATACTTTAGTGGCCACACTGCAAAATAAAATGATGGGCTTTTGATACAAGACACACACAGTGAGAGATATTATGCTGCAGACTTTGATGGTTCAGTGCTAGTATGACAACGTATGTAAACTCCTTTGTCGCATTACAGTTGCATTTGATGTGTGATTGCATTACGTTTTGTCCCTTTCTCATTATCCTTCTGTCTATGACTCACCAGACTGAGCACAGGACAAAATGTTTTCCCTGTTTGTTTTTTAAAGCTCCATGCTGCGAAAGACTGAGGTTCAATGGTTCAACGGTTCAACAGGACATTCTACACTTCTCATCCTCTCATAATGAGAGGGGACAGGCTGTCTTCATAACTACAGGAAGGAAATAGTCACAACCAGCGACTTCAACCAGCTGCGAAGTGATTAAACTGAAGGGGACTTTTATAAGAAGTGATCCAACTGAAAATGGTGTTTTTTCCATGGTCACCACCACAGTTATAGGCTAGAGTTCTTCTGTCTGGGCAATAAAGTGCCATTTCGCTCAGTGAGGTGGCATTTAGAAAAACCACACTGACAAAGCTGCACAAATGGAAGGATCACAGACATCACTGAAGGCCTGGAAGTAAAGCCAAATAACAGAAGGTGTTGTACACACAGAGAAGATTTAGGGGACATTTAAGAGGTTATCCAGTTTCCAGAAAGAATGTGGGACAAAGAATTGACATCATCACCCTTGACAGCATATTTGCAGTGTAGAGTTTTGCTATGTGGGCTTAAATTGCATTCTGTGCCTCACAGAGAAGAAACATTTTAATTAAAGCCCGCCTTGGCTGACCTCCGGCTATTAGGAAACAATTTGAGAGTGAACTGCTCTTAAAGGTCACAAGGGGACATGATTTGATTGAAGAACATTCTCGTTTACCACAGCGCCACCTGCAATAATGCACTGCTCTTAATGAACAAGAAGAATATTTGCTTGCAGACGGCGACCAGTTGCCGTCGCCCCGATTGTTTACAATGTTAACACAATGGCAGTTTATGATGATTTCAACTAGCTGCTTGATGTGGTCTGCCATATTCAAAAGGCAACCACAGGGTCCACAACGAAGGAAAGGAATGAATGATACACTTCTTCACCAGCAGAGAACAGACGGATCAATGAAGAAAAACGTTACTGGAGCAAACAGTGTTTATGTAAGCAAAACTTGCTATATCTATTCTTGCTTTATCATTAGGTTAATCATTTCCTCTATTTAAAGCTACAAAACTGCAGTTCTTCGAATGGCCACTTGAGGCTGGCTCAAACAGCGAGTCAATCCCCACAGACCAACATGTTAAATTTGCAGACTTTTCAACAGAAATAAACATGTTGACAGCCTGGTACCAAAAAAATGGTTTTGGTCTCAATAGCTTATTTTTCCTGTTCATCAGAACTCTAAGGGTGTCACCCGATAAATTATATTAAGGATTTTAGTTCTGCATAATTAAGTGCTGCCCGCTTTGAGTGACAGGAGTCTACTGTCACGGGAGCCTAGCATAGACTGGAGGTTTGTTTTGGCCCACCTCAGCTCCCTCCAGGCTCCACCTCTTTGGGTGGCAGTAGCTCAGTCCATAGGTGACTTGGCTGGGAACCGTAGGGTCGCTGGTTCAAGTCCCTGTGTGGAACATGTATGGAGCATGGACTGGTGGCTGGAGAGGTGCCAGTTCATCTCCTGGGAACTGCCGAGGTGCTGTTGAGCAAGGCACCGAACCCCCAACTGCTAGGGGCGCTGGTCACTGGCAGCCCCCTCGCTCTAACATCTCTCCTTAATTGCATGTATAGGTCCTGTTTGGGCCTGTGTGTGTAACATGTATAATAATAAGAGTGAAAAAACTCAATTTCCCCGTGCGGGATAAATAAAGTTATTCTTCTTCTTCTTCTTCTCTTTACCCATTTTAAGATTAGCGGAGTCAGGCACTTCCAAGATTGCAACCAACTGAGCCTCCAGGAGCCTTCAGAAACCTGTGTTCGACATCACAGAGACTATTCTATGGCTACAACCTGTTTTCAATTTTAGCTGTGATGATATGTTAAAGGCCATTATTACTGTAGGTGGATAATGGATAGAAGCAGCATGTACAGGCTGGTAAGATTGGAGGGGGCTGCCCTGCTGCTGCTGATTCAATATTCAGAACATCTAAATTGTCAGGTCGCAGCCGCTTTCCGTTTACAGCCATGCTAGTGGCTCTGAAGTTGTAATGCTTATTGAAAGAAAAACTAGATGAATAATTGCTGTAGCGATACACTAATCTCACAAAACAATACAATGAACGATAATCAGCTCACGATAAGATATATATCACGATATTCAGCCAACAATACGATTCGATTCGATATGATACGATAAGATACACTTACATAATTTTCTGAAAGATTTTAAAAAGGGACAGTGTGATTTTGGTGACATCTTGTGAGTGTCCCATTGACTGGGATTGAATTAATAAAAACTGAAACAATCAATCACACAATTTATGGCTCTGACTGGACAGCAGAGATGGTAACAAGTCATGTCTCAAGTCTCTGAAGGGAAGTCCGAGTCAAGTCTCTGAGGGCAACAAGTCCTAATCAAGTCTCTTATGGTTTTAATATAAAATAGAGTTAAAGTGCAACCTATTGTATAATTACACAAAGTCCCAACTAATGACAGCTTATGATCTAGTGTAAATAAACAAAGTCTGCTGCTCCCTTTACCTGAACTAATTACAGACACACCTGAAACTCAAGGTCCTGCTCTCATTGAAGGATTTTAAAGACATTTTATAATAACTTGGGGGCAGACACACCTGGCTGTAGAGATTCTGCATGATATATTCATGATTATGCTTGATATATTTGATATTGATATTGATATATTTTAATTGTATGATAGTAATTAGGGATGCTCGATATTGGCTTTTCTGCCGATATCCGATGTTCCGATATTGTCCAACCCTTAATTTCCGATACCGATATCACCCGATACCGATATATGCAGCCTTTTTACACCAAAATTCATCACATATCACCTATTATGGAATTAACACATTATGCCTAATTTTATGTGATGCCCCACTGGATGCATACATAAATGCAACACGGCTTTTCAAATGTAAGCACAGTCTGTACAAAATAAGTTATTGAAAAAAGTGCCATTCATTTATTTGTTTGTGTTTTTAGAGAGAATATTTTGCCTCAAACAACACTACAGACAACATCACAACAAGGAAGATGCATAGCTTCAGTCCAGAGTAGTAAACAAACATAGTCCTCTTTTTCCAGACTGAGTAACCGGCCGTAACTTGGCAAATAATACAATCAATAAATTAGCAGTTAAGCTCAACATGCTAACCTGTATTGGATCTAACGGATACAGCACCAGAAATTACCTTCTCGACGTGACAGTAAACAATGCTGTGCAATTCGGGTCAGCACTGGTCTGAGAAATACTTGCGCCTGGGCGTTAAACAGACATAACGGGGCTCAAGGAACTCCACACGTTTGGTGAATCCGGCATCTTGAACGATAGTGTCGGCTGTTGCTTCTTTTCATCACTTTGCTGCACAGATGTAGCGTTTAACTCCGCATGCTTCTTCTTGAGGTGAGTGATCAAATTTGATGTTCTAAAGGAAGACGCCTTGTTTCCTCCTCTCATAACGGACGCCTTGCAGTCATTGCAAAGCGCACATATACTGTTAGGAGGTGACACTTGGAAATACTTCCAAACCACGGACATCTCATGCACCGGGAGAGCTGAAGCTTGTTAGCCACGGTTCGCAACCTACGAGTGAAGCGTGTTGTTGTTGTTATACGTCATCAAGCACGCGCCTGTAAACGGCCCGTGTTGCATTCAGGTACACTCGGAAATGCTGAAGCCTACAGAACTAACATCGGATGTAAAAACCAGATACCGATAATTCCCGATATTACATTTTTAACTCAATATCGGCCGATAATATCGGTGGGCCGATATTATCGGACATCCCTCATAGTAATGTATTTTGTATTGGCTGCTCATTATGTTTGTCATAAACGTCAGTCGTGCTGCTGTCTGTCTCAGGACACACTGAAAAAAGAGATGTTTAATGTCAGCGAGCTCTTTCTGTTAAATAAATAAAAGATCCTCCAGCCACTCAAACACAGTGTAAAGGTTAAAGCTAATTACGCAGTTACATAAACGTTATGTGGTGAACAATAAACCTGTAACGTAAACTTGCCTTTAGCTGACATTAATAATTAACGACTATTTCTCCCGGTTTAACAAAGTTAGCCAGCAGATGGAGGCAGCACCGGCGAGAAAACACTTTTCAGAAATATGTAATTCAACGAACGGCAATCTAAAAGCTGTATAAATAAAGGTTAATAATAATAATTTTAAAAAAAAGCTAATCTCTCACAAAGCTAACATTAGGAGCAAGCTAATGTTGGTAGTTTATGCATTCTGTGATTCCTTTGTTACGGCTTTGCCCCAAACAATATGACAGACGGCCATGTAACTGAGGCAGCAGACTGGGGTGAAGTTAGTTTTAAGTTGGATATTTAGATAGACTGGGAGCGGAGTTGGTCTGTTGAATATCCAACTTAATACTAACTTCGCAGCAGCAGTCTGCAGCAAAATCCAAGCAGTTGTGGGTGAGGGAGTACAGTGTTTTGTGACTGTTGTTGTTGTTGGTTATAGTGCTGTCAGCCATCGAAGATAATGAAACCGACCTGACCTTTGATCCTGAGCTGGGAAACACTGCCTTTTCTGAACAGCTGACCAGAGTTACTTCAATCCACTCTGAGTGGGTAGAGCATGAACATAAAAAATATCATCAGTGGAGCTCTGATACTACAATTCACCATGGCACCAGGTTCATTTATTTATTTATTTTTATTTATAACCTTTATTTTAACTTGGGAATATATTGAGAAGAAACCGCATTTGCAATATAGCCAAGATAAAAACACAAAACATCAAAATAAAAGGCATTTTGATCCTGTGGATGTCGAGATATTAATGCATGTACTGTATATGCAGACTGTGTACATTTATCTTTAAAGCAAAGAGCCTCAGTCAGAGGAGGGAAAGTGTCAATAAGTTAACACAATAAAGTTTTATAATGTGTTCTCCATTAATTCATAATATAAAAAATATAGTTGAAGATTGAAAAAATATGCTGCAAAATAATCCTGCTTTCTGAAATAGGGCCTTGGAGCTACAGCCACTGGACTGCAGCTGGCTTACACTGTCTTCATCTCAGCATTCATTATTATTATTTGTTGTAGTATCATTATCATTATAATCGTTATTTATAATAATAATAATAGTAGTATTGTTCTTCTTCTTATTATTAATATTATTATTATAAAAATGGGAGGGGCAAACAACCACATGTCCCAAAGCTGACCAATGAGTGATTTCATCCAGTGGTTGATTGTGTCATTCAGGAAGGCCAGAGGAGTGTGACATTGAAATGCTAATTAACAGGGTTGCTGATGTGAGTTTGGATGGTTTTCTGTTTTTATCTATCTCTATGTGGCCTGCAATAGACTGCCGTCCTGTCCAGGGTGTACTCCGCCTCACACCCGGGATCGGCACCAGCCCCCCGTGAAACCCCATTTATGCTACAATTCATGCACTGCCTACCTATGCCACAAGGATACATACTGTATAAGTTACATTTGACTACACCCAGATACAAAAAAATGGAGCCTGTGGTGTGTTATTAGAGAGAAAAAAACCTGAAGCATGTTGTAACTAGAATAGTCTTTCCAGTCCTGTTAAAATACTTTCCCTTGTTTACTAAAGTTGCTTTTTAGGTCCTGATTATTGATATGGCAGATTACAGACATCAATATTTTGTTCAACCCCTTTTTTGAAAACAAACAAACCCAATCCACTTTTAAATTATGTATTAGTATTAGGGAGTGACCTATACTGTACATACATGGACTATGTGTGATTGTTGATACAACAACAAATCACTCTGAAATTAAATACTTCACTATATTGCTCGAAGTAAAAGATAATATTAAGTTATGCTATTATAGAATAATCACAATTTGGAATCCTAAATTTAGGGAGTGATTGTTTGTACCCTTGCGTGCTGGATGCTCTGTGGGTTTCTCAGAGGCAGACACTGAGAGCGGTAACAGAGGCCAAGTTCAAATCTCGCCAAGCAGAAAGTCATAAATTACCATCCATGCAATGCTGAAGCGGCTCCGTGCCGATTTCCATTCTGATACATTGTGGTTTTATTGCTTATCTATTCCTTGCCCGTGGCAAACATTTTCCCAATAATATTTACATCAGTCATGCTCTGGCGTGTGGGTCTTTTTCCTCTGTCCTTCTTGTAAATGCTGTGTTTGGGCTAGGGGGGACACTGATGATGAACCGAAGGATGTTCTGGACACTTCCCAGGAGTGCAGCCCACATGCACCTTTTCACAACGTAGAAGAAGTATTTCCCCCATATGGAGACGGGTCACAAAATTAGAGTGGCTGGCAGTTGAAACACGCCAACCAACTACAAGATGAACCATGACCAAACAACTTTCATTTGACAAAAATAAATTTGGAAATTTACAATTTGCAAAGATACAAGGCCGTGTATAAACAATGGTAGATTGAAAGTTGATTGTAGCAGTTTATTAGACATTTGCACGCTTGCAGCAGAAGTTAACATTTAAATGGAAACAGTTTGCTCCACCAATCAGAGTTGTCGTAATGCTTGAGCAAGGTTGATATCAAACAGACTTATGGCTTCTACAGGAGCATAAATATATAGCTTGTGGTGAGTCTACCTTTGACGGTTACAACATTATTGCTAATAATCAAAATCCTGGTGCAGAATAGGAATGAGATTGTCACTTCTGAATCCTCACAGTTGGTTGGGCTCTAAAGAAAGTAATTACTAGTCAACTTTGCCAGGTTCAACAAAAGGGCATGTTGATGGAATGGAAGTCCCACATTACAATCAGTAAAAATCATTTTGTCATTGCAGATCTGTCTTAAAGTGTAACTTACACACTCACATACATCAAATAAGCCATGGAGACAGTTTTTTCATGTAACAGCTATTAACCGAGAAATCCCGGAGAGTCACTAACAGCCGGATAATAAGAGTCTGTGCACATAAAACGAAGCACCAATGGGCTCCTTTCTTTTGGATTGCATTTGATAATCTACTTAAATGGACTTTACTATGAGAAGAGCTGGTACAGGGGCCAGTAGGTAAGTCTTTAAAACATTCTTTAAATTAACTATGGGTTCACTAACTATGCTGTTGGTGCTTTGTTTTCTGTGTAAGGACTCTTCTCATGCTGCTGCAGAGGTTTGGTGTTATTTTGAGCTGTATTAGTGGTTAAAAAGGACATTTTAATGCCTTCACCGTACTGCCCCCAGTGTTAGTCACGTCCGGCTGTTAGCGACTCTCCCTGTTTTCTCTGTTAATAGTTACACAAAAAAACTGTCTCCATGGCTTATTTGATGTATGTAAGTGCCGAAAAAGACCATGGGATGATTTTACGGCGGAATAACACTTTAAGTTTAGGGGAAAATGTAAGCTGCATGGCTAACATCGCTGGAAATAAAGAGTAATGTTGTACTGTACATCCATGGGTGTTCACCAGCCTGACAGGCAAATACAAAGCTCTACTTTATAGACATACAGTCCAAAAGTCAACTACATTGAGGAATTGTTTTTACAGGCCATTTTCTTTTCATCTGGGGAAAGTTTGTTTAGGCACCAGTGTCTCAATTAGGTACTATGTTTTGATAAGGTGTGGCTCCAGTAATGTCCTGACTTCAACCCTATCCTCTTTCAAATGATTACATGTTTCCAGCATAGAATAAAACACTAGTGCACCTACCTCCTTCCCTAAACCCACTATCTCGCCTTCAGGAAAGTAAAGTTTCTGTGTTGTACCTTTGCTGCCAGGTCGTGCTTTCAAGACACCCATGCAATAGCTTTTGGGTCCTTACCTTCTCACACCCCTGAAAACCAAAAGTGCTTTGATCTTGGCTTAATTACCAACCTAAATATGTCACTGAAAAGAGAGTGTGGCATAACAGAAAGGGAGGGAATGGGAAGTGAAGTCTACATGAACGGTGCACACTTGGCGGAGTGCACAAAGAGCACGCCGGGATCAATGGAGCTGCCTGTTGGGTGGAGGTAACATAATCTGGAGGTTCTTTTAAAAGATCGGCCCAAGCCCTTATGATTGACTGTGCACTAACCTCGGGAGAAATGCTAGGGATTTGGCCAGTCAAAACATCACTCTATGATTATAGAGAGAAGGGACGGAGAGGGGACAAAATGAGGGAGGATATATATTGTGCAGTATAGCGTGAGCAAACGCTGGCTTTCCCAGGACAGAAAGCCCCACTTAAACACAAAAGTGATGTCCTTTGAGACTTGAAACTCATCCACAGTCTCTGTTTTCTTTTATAGTTAAAGCCATGGTTGCCACTCATGCCAGAGGGCACTGCAAAAAAAAGTAGGTTAATGTTGATGTATAATGAGGTGATGTGTATAATTGTATGCATAAATATAAAAGATCAGTAAACACCATAGTTGTTCACACTTGTAACGAAAGGTCATTGATCATCAGTCCCATGTTATGCTCAAGTTCAGGTTATTCTTATATTTTGGGGTTCTACTAGGGATGTAACAAAACACAGAACTTGCGATTCACGATACATAATTCAGAATATGATTTTCTGTTTTTCTCTTTGGGGCTGCCACTAAGAACTATTAGCTTATTGATTAATCTCGTATTGATTAATCGATTCATCTTAAAAATGTATTTTCCTCCAAAAACTCAAATTGATTTTTTTCCTTTAGGCTATGTTCATTTTATTTTTGCCAGACTGTATGTCATTGTATAACGCAACAAACGCAAAATTTAAACAAATGTTTACAGATTCAAACATGTTTCAAACTGGCAATAACATGCTTAAAACCAAAAAGAGGGTGTACGATGACCAAACTCTTTTCTCAAATGTAGCAATTTGAAGTTTCAGTTACTTTTCAAAATCCACAAACCACACTTCGGCATTAATTAGATCCACAGCACTTATTTACAAAGAAAAGACGTCACTTTTAAATCAGCTTCCTGTTACTCCTTTCATTATCTTCTTCGAAAACAATTCAACAGCACTCATGTGATTCACTACCAAGCCTGCTAACTGTACCGGCAATGTTATGTTCACTTCAGCGGTCTCTGCTCTGACCACATGGAGCGGCGTGGCTGCCGTACAGCTGCTGTTAATTCTAATAGACTGCTCTGTAGCGGGCGCCAGCGGCAGATGTGCCAGTGTATTCCGCCACTTGGTAAAACACAAAAGCAGAGAATATTAATGATCGTGTGACGTTTTAATTTACGGCGCTCATCAGCACCGCCACTGCATAATGAAAATAAGAGAAACACTGAGGAATGTATTTAAACGTTTAAAGAATGTTTCAAAAGGACATTGCAATTCATTTTTCATTTCAACCAATTTAAATCTTTACGCATATAAAAAGATTTTTAACTGTCTCGTGATGCATTGTTACATCCCTAGTTTCTACTACAACATGTTTACGTGCATTAATGTAAAAAAAAAAAGAAAAAAAAAAGAAAAAAGTATTTTCTCATACTGTCTGTCTGAATATCCCTGTTATTACCCTCTGTCTGAAACGCTCTGTTTTAGCTCCTGTCTTTTTAAGACCCCTCCTTAAAAAGCCCAGTCTACTCTGTTCAGTCTGCGTTTCTGGGTCTTCCATGCTCTCAACATCATTGCTGTAGGGGAATGACTGCAGGTCAGGCTCAGACTCAGGAAGAGAATCTAAACTCTATTTCACATTATTTATTTAGAACCTGCTTCATGATTTTTTTTAAAAAAAGAGATTGGAAGTCTCACCTTTTACCATATGGACCTTTAACAATCTTGTGCCTAAATGTGAATTCATTACATGTGAAATGGTGTCTCACATGGGATATATTCATACTCTTTGCAAGGGCTATAGCTTGAAAACTTGGTCAGCTGTTGGAGAGTACATAATGTCGAAAACATGCTTTCCTGGGGAGTGTTTCCCCCAGTGAACTATTTCCATTGCTGTCAAACTTGGAAAAGCTAACCAGTCTGAAGACAACAAGCTTTGTAAAATGAGGAATCCATCACTTTTCTTTACGGGCTTCCAAGTAGTTGTGAGACAAAGCTTCACATGAGACTACAGGGGTAAGAAAACAGTAATGTTGGAATTTATATAGGATTGCCACGTCTTATGTCAAACCCTGTTATGTTTTTAGCTATAACATTCTAAGCCAGTTAGCTCAGCCAACTGCAAAACTTGTTCCATCAGTGGAAAAGGCAAAAACATGGACTGTAATTCAGCTTGTGATGGGACAACCCTCCCAGAAAGTGATCCTAAACAGTGGGAAGCCAAAATTCCGAGACCAAAAGGCTTTGAGGTGAGCTTTTATCTGTTTTCAACATATGTCTGATCATTTTTCACACAGGCTGGTTCAGATCTTAAACTGGACAGCAATGAACAGGTAAGGCTTTGGCGAACAGTTCACTTAGAGGACATCAGGATTTGTCCCTTTAAACATCCAGCAAAAAAGAAATGCACCACTTTTAAACTCATGCTAGATATCCAGTACAATTCTAATTTTATTAGGACCTTGAAAGAAGGCAAGTTAACTGTTCCATTATGGCTTTTAAAAAAGTTTTTTTTTTTCAGATAAATTGTACAACTAAAGATCTTTAAAAGCAGTGATGTTTTGAAGCAGCCTGCTCACTTTATACATATCTTGTTTGGAACACCTGGAAAATTTGCTGTGATGTCAATACTCTTACTGTTCTACATGAAATAATTTAAACATAAGACTCCCACTTAAATCATTGCGAAATCATCCCACGGTTATTTCTGGAACTTACATACATCAAATAAGATTTATATTATAATTTATTTATTTATTTATTTTATTATTTTTATTTTTCCATTGGTGAAACTCATACTGCAGCCTACACCATACAAGTTATTTAGGTAAAACTTTGAACTTTGGTTCAGACCCCTGCACGTCCGGCAGACACCAAAAATGACGCATGTGCACCAACAGGTGGGGCTATGATCAAGTTGAAAGTAATTTTTTTTTTGAAGATTATTTTTTTGCAGTTTTTTAAGCCTCTATTATATAGGACAGACAGGAAATGGGGGGGGGGGCTTCAGCCCCTTTACATGGCGCGGCTGCTTTTGAACGCATTTTTGCCTGTAACTCCCACATCGTACCTCGAATATTCAAAATGAATTCCCTGAAATTGCGTGAATCTCGGGATATAGGCCACGGCCATAACCGCCTAGCCATTTTTTCTGTATCGTAATATATGCAAAGGCTACTTTTTCGAACTCTTCCTAGGCAAAGTGTCCGATCCAGATGAAACTTAATGTACACATAATGTTTGGATGGTCCTGATCAAAAGTAGGCTTATTCAGGATGACAATGGCTGCCGAGCACACGCGTGGGTCGGCAGGTGCTCCGTGTGTGCTGCCTAACACGGCAATAGCCATCAAAAAGTTTCCACTAACTCGACTAATTCCTAAGTGGACAGTCAACGCTGTTTTTATTATATGTTTGCTTTTATTAACTACACGGCAGCATTTAACCATAGCAAACAATGTTTGTGCTCCGTCAAACGGAAGCGAGCGTCTTCTGTACTCTGCCTACCTGGACAATGGGCGAGCCAAAATACCGTCTACGCTACCTGGGCATACTAACTCAGCCGGTAAAACTGTGGTGCTTTTACATCTGGCGTTTATGGTATTGCTGGCTGGCGATGTGGAGATTAACCCTGGCCCGCCGCATCCCTTAAACAACTTCCAAAACAACTTAGTCTCGAATCAGGTACAGACACACACCTACTGGCTTGTGCAACCACTACTTAGACCGACGTGGCCAGGAGCTACAACCATCCAGCCGTGGCCATTACCAACAGCCTGGCCTATGGCTAACATCGGGCTACTAACTCCTGCCCTCACCGAAGCCAATCCCAACTGGTTACTTTGGCGAGCCGCAGTGGCTAATCTAAACGAACTGCTGCGACGTGAGCTCAGGTCTCAGAGCTGGGTTACAAGGGGCTACCCGTCTGCAACAACCCTGAACCTGTCCTCCGTCTGGAGACAATCGCCTCACGCAGCTGTGCCACTTCGAGAGCCATCTTCGCTTGACCTTGTGACCGGGCATCGGCCTCAACAACCTCGAACGAACATCACAACAGCAGAGGTGCGCCTGACTAGACCTACCGGCGCGATGAAGACACTCACCTCCACCATCGGCGGGCAGGCATCGGTTTCGAGGGGGCCAGCGGTACACCAGGAGAGGGATGGAGATCGCCTGTCATCGCCTGTCGGTGTTTTGGCCTTTGCGGCGCTGCCCTCTGTCTATGCCGGAGGAGAGGAGGCGCAGGTGCCTGCTAGCCCTAATCTGTCTGCGGGCTACTCTGCGGATCAGAACTTGATTTCGGCGACGCAACAGGAGGTTGCCACTGTGCCCAGATCAGATGGACAATTTTCACACACAAACTCACGAACGACTCGTAATCCTGTTCTTAAAAAACACAAACAACTTAAAATTTTCAAGACACTTAATCAGGCTCGGACTGTCTGGGACAAAGGGTACAAGAAAGGGGGGCTGTTTGGGGGCCATTTAAATGTTCGTAGCTTGATACCAAAACGCGAACAGATTGAACCTTTTTTATGTAATTCCAACATCGACTTCATGGGTCTATCCGAAACGTGGCTCACCAGCTCTTCACCCGAAGCTGCGGTGACACTACCAGAATATAATACGTTCAGGAAAGACAGGGGGCAGGGCAGGGGAGGGGGGGTTCTTATGTATGTGAAGAATAACTTGAAAAGCAGTGAGATTGAATGGCCTAGTAACATCACTCTTGAATGCATTGGAGTAAACATTTACCTGTCGAAGGAGATGTCCCTGACAGCTATCTGCATCTATCGCAAACCCACTGCTAGTCAGGATTTCTATGACCAGTTTAACGCACTCCTTGCGGCATGCAATCATAAACGAGAAATTATCATTTTTTGCGATTTTAACGTAAATTGGGATAACAAAAAAGAAATAAATAAACTCAAACTTATCACGGATTATTTTAACTTTACCCAAATAATACAGCAACCCACCAGAATCACACACCGTTCTCACTCTAGAATTGACTTAGTTTTTACTAATAAACCGGATAGGATCACAAACACCCATAATCTGTTAACAGGTATATCAGATCATAACGCAATTCTTTTTTCCACAAAGGTTAAACATTTAGATAATTTATATTATTCCTCGACCAAACGTAGGCCTACTATTAATATGACCATTCCCAATAACCAATTAGAAAACGTGAGCACAGCTTTGAAAGATACTGACTGGAGTGACTTAATGGAATGTAAAGACGCTGATGTTGGTAGCGATTTATTTCTCTCAAAAGTGAATGAGGTCATTCTTTCATTCTCTAGGAGGGGGCGCCATGGGAGGAGGAAGTCCAGCTCCCTCCCTTGGCTGAACCCTGCATGTCTAAAACTTATAAAGCACAGGGATCAGTTACTTAAAAAATCTCTTAAATCTGGAATTAATATAGACAGACTTAACTTTACAAGGGCTAGAAATAAAGTTACATCTGAATTACGCAAGGCCAAAGCAAATTTTTTCATTCAGATTATTGATAATGCTAGAGGTAATAGTAAGAAAATATGGCAGAACATTAATAAATTAACTGGGAAACCTAAACCTAAACAGGAAACCAGAGGCATGGAATTGATAATTGGTAATCAACTAGTGAGCGATCCCGCTGTCCTCTCACAAGAGCTTAACTCTTTTTTTATTAATTCAATAGAAGACTTGGTGAAGCAGTTCACATCCTCAGAGGCCTCTGATCAGCTGGCAGATCAAACTGACAGTGACCAACCTTCATTTCATATCCAAGACATCTCAGAACAAGAAGTCGTTAAGATCATAACTGCCTTGAATAACTCTAAAGCCAAGGATATCTATGGGCTCAACACTAGCTTCTTAAAGTCACATAAGGAGGTCTTAGCGCCCCCACTCACGCATATGATTAATCTATCTATAAGAAATTCCACCGTTCCTAGGGCCTGGAAATTGGCCACAATTACTCCTGTCTATAAAGCTGGGGACAAAACCGATATGAATAATTACAGACCAATCAGCATTTTACCTATTACCTCAAAAATTATTGAAAAGTGGGTTTCTAAGCAATTAATTGATTTCCTCTGTAATAGCCAAACACCTTTGCACCCTATGCTTTTTTGGATTTCGTCCATAACATTCTACAGAGACTGCCTTGGCCATGTTCATGGAAAAAACTAAATGCCAGCTAGATAAGAATGGTTGTGTTGGTGCTGTCTTCTTGGACTTAAAAAGAGCGTTTGACACTGTGAATCACAAGGTACTACTGTCGAAACTGTCTCTTTTTAATTTCTCTTCTCAAGCTATTAGTTGGTTTCAATCATATCTATCATATAGAGAACAATGTACTGTGGTAGATGGCATTAAGTCTACTTTCATGGGGTGTCCAGTAGGGGTCCCTCAGGGGTCCATACTGGGGCCCATTTTATTTTCTCTTTACATTAATGATTTACCTGAATACTGTTTGAATGTTGACGTCCAGCTTTATGCAGATGACACAGTCATTTTCACTAAAGCTAAAAACCCAGAGGAAGCAGCATGCGTCCTCTCCACAGCTCTTACACACATACAAACATGGCTAAACAGATCTTGCCTTATACTGAATACTAAAAAAACTGTTTGTATATATTTGAGTAAGCAACCCTCTGCAGACTGGGGTACCCTTGGGTACAGAAGAGCTAGAAGTAGTGACAGATTTTAAATACTTAGGTGTCATTATAGACTCCAATCTTTCTTTTAAAAAACACATAAAAATTATATCTAAAAAAATTAAGTTCAATCTCTATAATTTTAAGCAAATTAGAGGTTCTATGACAGATGCCGCTGCCCTGATGTTCCTACATGCAATGATATTTTCCCATTTAAGTTATTGTGTCACCAGCTGGTCTATGCCGGGCTCTGTCACCCTTAAGCCAGTGGAGCTCTTGTACAAAAAGGCACTTAAAACTCTAGATAAAAAACCCTTAACATACCATCACTGTAACATCTTAGAGAAATACAATCTATTGAGTTTTGATAATTTTTCTAAATTCTCATACAGTTGCCTTACTTATAAAGTTCTACATGGCCTGGCGCCGCCCCCCCTGCAAGAATTTATTAAATATCGTCAGACTCGGGTTACACGGGCAGTGGTCAATAGGGATGTTGAGATTCCCTTTAGGAAAACATCTTTTAGCAACAATTCACTATCTGTAAAAGGTAGTGCATTGTGGAACACAATTCCCCTATCTATAAGGGAATCTCCCTCCTTGACCACTTTTAAGTATCATCTTAAGGCGTGGCTCAGGGCTAACCAAATATGTAACCATCATTAACACAGATATATTTTCTTGTCTCTTTTATCTATCTTTTTTTTCATTTTCTTTTTATTTAATTTCTTCTCTTATATCTCTTCTTATTGTTTAGTATACTTAGTCTTCTACTAACTCTGTGTGTGTCTAAGTATGACCTCTGTTTCTTAGTCTTTTAAACACCTAACCTGCCTACATCGGACTACAGATGGAAATTAGCCCCTGGGCTACAATCTGGCACATTTACATGTACTTTGTATATGTTCATTAATGTGCATTGTCCTGAAATAATTATAAAAAAAAAAAAATTAAAAAAAAAGTAATCAAAAGAATTTCGATTCACTTAAAAATGCGGAAGTGATGTAGTTTACAGTCGAAACAAAGTGCCGTATATCTTCTTCAAATTCCAAAAAGTCCAGAACGTGTCAGTTGGAAAGGAAGAATGTCCTGTATGTTGTAGTCAAAACAGGAAGTGTTGTATATCTCCGCGATAATTAGTCCGATTAACATTAAACTCGGATCAGTAGTTGTCCATAGACATTTTAGGCACTGTGCAAAATTAGAGGTCAATCAGACATTAGTTGGCCCCTTTTACACAAAATTGAAAAATACACAAACCATGCGAAAAATATTCAAAACCTACTTTTGCGAACTCGTCCTGGGCCAAGAGTCCCATCAGCATGAGATTTTGCACACAAGTGCAGGTCTAGTTTTACTTTGTATTCATAGTATATGATGGATGGGATGACAGTTGAGCTAATTTGTGCCCCTTCAGGGACCATCCTCCTCAGACAGAATGAACTGAGTCCAACCACACAGCCTTTATATTCAACTGTCTGGAAAGGGCTTTTAAGAGAGAGCAACCAGAGAGACACTTTATTAATGATACTATTAAAATGACAGATGTTCTCTGTATTAAATTGTCACATTCCTACTCAGTCAACCCCTGTTTTGTTAGGGTTGGATTTTGACCTGATCTGTATTTTCTGTAATATCTGTATCATCATCTAGCTCTAAGAAAGGAGGGGAGGCATGGATATACAGCACAGCTGGCTTCAGATCAACACCTTGTCAGAGGTTTATCTGGTTTTAAGGTTTGAGTGTCTTTTAATTACAGTATGTGTTATTGAGCTGGACCTCAGGATGATGTCTCATTCTTCGCTTCACATCGGACTTCTGTCATGTTCTGTAAACTCTAAGAGTAAAGAACCAGGTAAGGTGAGCAGTACTGAGAGAGAAGGATAGTTTATTAATGCAGTAGGAATTTCAAAATAAAAGTACATTTTTAAGATGATGTGTATCAATATTTTCAATTTGCATCTATGATATATTTTTGATGATTGAAATCAATATATCTCTTCAATGTTATTATTAATAATAAGGGTTCTTGTTATCTTCAATTCTGCCCACACTCTGATCCCATCTCAATATGCAAATTATATAAGGCAATTAGGTTCATTTTTCAATACACTTGGGGTTGGCAAGGCTCAGTCTAGTCTCATGAACAGGTTTGTACAATATCGTACAAAAAGTTTTGCCCAAAATTTTGTGTGATATCTTCCGAAACGGTGAACAGAAGGTGACTGGGGGAAATCGGACCACGAACTGGACTGCGAGACGTGACGGACCTGAAGCGGACTGTGATCGTTGCATTTGTTGTCCGTTATATTTAGGCACCAAAACTACCATTACGTTACCAGTTTTAGTGGACAGTTAGGGTAAGGCATGAAAACCACTTGGTTAACATCATAAAAAATGTCGTTGTTTGGTTTAGTACGTCTGGGACATGAAGGTCAGCGGGAAACAAACCCCACTCCAAGTCTTGTGTAGTGGGACCCATCCACCACCCCAACCTGGAAATCACACACAATAAATACATGTGCATTCGTTTTTTGTTGTTTTACGTACGAAACTGCATGAGAATAGCCTGCAAGGTTAGACAGCCAAATATCCTTGCTCTTCCCTGCGGCCCAGGCCCATTTGTACTCACATTACTTGAATTGATCCGGGCCTCAGCGCGAATGTGTCTTGCTTATACGTCATCACCCCTCTGAGTTATAGTTTTGTCAGACTGTTTTTAACTATTCATCCTTCCAAATCTGCAGCAAACACTTAACCCCTGCATCAGACCACCGCAAACTGTTCGGTGCATCTTTTTAAATGTCCGGCGCGGGGAACAGATGCATATAAATAGACAGGAAGTCCACCGTCAATGCTCATGCTCATGCTTGTACACATGCGCACGTTTGTGCCCGTACATGTGCATCCATGCTTTACTAAAGCTTATCTCTCTCAACCGGGCCATGGCCTGCAAGCGTGCCATGCCTGGGCGTGGTACAGTTGTACTCACACTGGTCAAACAAACTAGACTTCAGCTGTGAAACATGGGCACGGTACAGATGGACAGTGTGAGTGCGCCCTTAAGGTGCATTTCCATTTGGGTAAAATGTAGCTGCTCGGAAAGTTTCAGGCCACGTCCTTTCAAATGGCCGTTCACTCGCCGTGTTTCCATTTTTATAAAAAGGCCCCAGAGGGATTTAGGAGACTCCGGAGGTGACGTATCACTCTGAATGGGTTTGGATCACCGGTGATCAGCTGATCCGTGTTAAAGTGGCGCATCATTCTTTCTCGTTTGCAGTTTGATTTAAGGTGGTCCCTATGATTCACGACACATATACAAGTAACATGAAAGAAAACACTCCATCTTAAAAATAATGGGCGCTGTAAAAGTGTTTGTTGACTGACAGTCTGTCACTGTGCTTGTAGTACGGTGTGTGCTAGTGTGTCCTTATGTGCTTATCTCTCCAGTCTCATTCTCTGTGCTCACAGCAAGCCTATCACGAGCTGGGCGTCATCTTCAGATAGAAATGTTGGACATTTGAAGATGGGGGTGTTGCAAAAAGTTCCCAATCCCAACATTTTCTACGTCCTGTGTCAGAGGTCTTTAACAACTTTGTTAGGTGCAGCAATGTAAGTTTTACAAACAAATATGATACAGACTTCATTGTGCTTTAGATGTATTACTTGGGGAAAAGTACCCCAAGTAGACATACTATTTTAAAGGTAAACGTCCTGCATTCAAAACTTTACTTCAGTAAAAGTACAGAAGTATCTAAATAAACTTAAGTGTTTAAACTTGATCTGTGCAGAATGCATTAATATGTTGTGGTTGTAGCTGACTGGAGTCAGTCTGCTGTTGCACAAAGTCAAATTCAATCAGGGTCTGATCTGATCCATTCAACTTTATTTATTTTTAATATTTTTAATACAGGAACGTTGAATATAATAACCTACCTTCAAGTAGTTCTATTTAAGCATCTTTACTAAGATTCAACTTCCTCTTTGTGAATATTACATCAGGTACATTGTTGGTATTTATTATTATACATGGGCAGCTTCAAGTCAACTTCAACTTGGAATAGTCCATATCAATGAACTAGAAATGAAACAAAAACTGAACAAAAAGTCCATTCTATGGGCTAACATGTGTTTGTTTTACAGTGACTCTCTTTTTCTGTCTTCTGTGTGATTGTTAGTCCTGGAATAATCTGGAGTCTTGTTGGATTTGACTTGGCTGTAAAGAACCTTAAATGTAGTTAAGAGATGGGCTGTACAATACCAAAAAAGTCCCAGACAATAATCATGCAACATATCCATAAAGAATAAATGTCAGTAAGCCTTCATTTGGTAATTTAAAGGTCAAAGACATCCAAACCTGGCTTCATTTGGTGATTTAATGACATCCAAACCTGGCTTCATTTGGTGATTTAGAGGTCAACGACATCCAAACCTGGCTTCATTAGGTTAAAGTGAGAGTTTATCAGACGTCTAGATTACATAGAACTGTTGTTTCCACAGCATTCCAATGAGGAGATTCATCTTTGAAATACATTCCTTTAATAACCCTGATTCTGTGTCAGAGCTATCAATAACTATGTTAATATGTGAAATATCATGTGTATTCAATCCGAGTATTCAACCCTAATGGAAAATTATTGGGATAATTTTTTTTTTCTTTTCAGCAACATAGAGCTGGTAGTCAGAGCTAACCAACCATGAACAGCTACTGTCAGACCGTGTTTGATTCGATTTTGGTGGTCAAAGGTCACCGTGACCTCACAAAATGCATTTTTGCCGATAGGTCAAGAATTCCTACATTAATTATGACACCATTTCACACAAATACCTAACAGGATAAAATGATGAAGTGATGATATTTTAAATCTAAAAGATCAAAGGTCAAATTCACTGTGAGATCATCAGGTTTCTGTCCATTATTGCTCAGGAACAGATGGAGAGACATGTGGTCTGATACTGAATTGGTGACACTGATATTTATGTGTGAAGCATCCACATTTCACCAAAAAAAAAGAATTAATACATCTCATCAAATTCCCCCAAAATCTTCACAACATATAAAATGTAAGTCTGACAACAGTTTGGATATGAACTGAAACTTGACTGTCGGGAGGAGGCATATAACCACAAGGCAGCATTTCTAGTTTGTGACTTATGATGTGATGCTCATTCTCAATAAAGAAGTCATTAACACAGGCGGAAAATTCTTTTCAAATGTAACGTGATGATGAAAGTCCGTATGCAGTGAAAGCACACGCAATCCTTAATGTAATGAACATAATTCACATTAATAATATCCACACACACTGAAGTTCGTCATCATTACTCTGTCATGCTGATCTTTGTTGCCTTGTCACACTCAGCAGATTGAATACAACTCATGACATTTTCCCCCACTGCATATTTCATGTAATGAGAAGAAGAGACTCTGATCTGGGTGTCGTCTGTGTAAACAAACTGCATGGGAGTAGCTTGTTAGCCAACATCACACTCCCCAGTGTTGCTGATGTAAGCACAGCTATTTTCCAAATTTTCCAGGCTCACTGCTTGCATCTGTTTAGCCTTCAACGTGACCACATGACAGAGAGTCAATATTATTGAATATTCTTTAAAATGAATGTAATTTCAGCGTAATGATAATATGCAGTCTACAACAATCTTAAGTTTGGCTTGGGATATTTTTTCTTGTCCTTGAAAATTTAAATCATGTGGCTATCAATAACCTTATCCCATCATATTCATGAGTGATCTACATTAAGCTGATTTGTTTAGCTGCACTTTCCTGGTTATTTAGCTTTGTCCTACTTCGAAGTGTGTTTTTACATAGTCTGTCCAAGAGGATTTAGCCATTTATTATTCATTCTTTGCTCAGTCCACCCATGGGTGGATAGATATAGTGATGGATTTAAGATCTAAGCAAGGACACCTTGACAGATGTAACCAGTCAACACTTTTAATGAGAAAACCTATCACACTAATCACAACTGGCATTTTGGAGGGGTTCATGGGTGTGTGTCTGAACTGAGGATGTTTTTCCTTTTTATATAAATTTGAAAGATTTATGGAATGTATAGGAAAGAGCTGGTTGAAAGCTTAGAGATATGGTACTGTGTACTGTTATGGTACACAGGGCATTTAAAAACGCACCACCCTTGGGTTTCCTTCTAAAAGTATGCTCTGATCTGCTCACGTCGCGTAAGCGTTTATGTAATATCCATGTGCAGTACAGGCAAACAACAACAAACATGTCAGACTACGTATTTCCATCAGCAGTTTGAGTGTCCTGGGTGGAGCCGAGGCGGTGGGAGGCTGCAGACCATGCTGCAGATCTCTGTCACACTGTATGGCTTCCTGCTTGCCTGGCTGAATGTCATGGTGTATGACTGGGGCCCGGCAGTTTGGGAACAATACAAAAAATGCCCAGCAATGAAATACAAGAATTTCATGGGATACAGTTAAGGTTAGGCTTTTTAAACCCATTCTCAATCACAACTGGTCAAATATGACATCTTGGTGAGTGGCCTTCAGCATCGGCAAAGTGAGATGATGTAGTATAAAGCGTGACAAAGTCTGCTTTGGCAGGATAATAAGTTGACTTATTTTAATGTATGTAACATACGTAATCTAAAAAACTAGTACAATCTATTTTAAAATGATTAGGACACATACCTTATTGTACAAGAGGGGAATATCAGGCAGCAGATCATCTAAAACCTGTATAATTGACTATATTAAAATTCAACATGCACACACTGAAGCAGGTAGTGTGTAAGTGTAGCAGCTAAAAAGAAAACCTGCTGTGCACTGCCTACATATGCTGCACGTGTCTTCCCCGTGTATTTTGTCTGCCTACGTACGTTATACGTAACATCCTTAACTTAAATCACATACATAAGTATGCAAACAGCGTAACACCAAGGCGTCCTCACCGGGGTCTTCCCTACCTGGGTTCTATGTTCCCCGGTTGCACAAGCCTATGTCTCCGTTGATTTAATTTAGCATTTTGTTAGGGTTAGAGGTTACAGTTAGGGGGTACTGTTAGGATCTATATAAACCTATTTGTCTGGAAATTAGGCACTGATTGAGGAAGAAATAAGAGACCGGGAACATAGGATCCTTTCTGTGACAAACCAGGAGCATCGGACCCTTTTTAAAAAAAAAAAAAAGTCCTATGTTTCCAATTCACATACAAAGCGGGGAACATAGGTACGCACCCGTCCTTACCAAGTGGCTGTGTGATGAGTTGGGAGTGAGAATGCGGTACATTATTGCACCATGTCAAAGGCTAAAAACCAGTTGCATCCGCCCTAATTAAATACTGATTTAAGTGACCCACATCAAACACAACAGATGTATGCTGGGTCTGGTCATCATGCTAAATGCTGAAATGCTCATGGTGGTTCTTCCAGCACTAACGTCTGCGTTCACTTATCAAACTTTTTCCTTCAGTGAGGCCTTCAATGAGCATCGTCTTGTTTGTTCCCGCGCAAAAACCAAAGTGTAAAAATGTCTATGCCAGCAGACTTTGGACTGAGCCAGGCTACGCGTTTCCCCCTTTTTTCAGTCTTTGTGCTAAGCTAAGCTAACTCTAGCTCTAGCTACATTTTACTGTACAGACATGGAAGGAGTAGCAATCTTCTCATCTAAGAATTCATATAAGCAACAATTAAAATTTTGAGATTTCCTTTGACAAATCTTTGATACACCATATCATCATTGCCAGTTACCATAGCCCATCTTCTGTCCTTTATGGCAACATTTTCTCATCTATTTTTACTGCTATTTCACCTTCATCTTCCTTTCTCTTTGTTTTGTCTTCTGAACACCCATCTTTAATCCTCCATTTGTTTTCTCTTAGTGTTCTCACCTCACTTTCCCTTCCTTGTTCAGTTCCAATTCATTAAATATTGTTGGCGCTGTAGGGCTTACTTTTCCATTACTGTACCATTAATCACATCAGTCGTTCTTTCTCCCCACCGGCATGTGGACACCCTCGCCCCCTCCCTTCCCAATATAATTAGTCTTGTTTGACAGTTGTTATCTTGGAAAACGGCAGTAACGGCAAGTGCCACACACAAAAGCACATGAAAGGGAGAGGAAAATTAAACGACTACCATCTGAACGCACACGCTGAATTACACCGACCCGTGACCCGTCACAGGATGGGTGCAAAGTCAGTGAAAGTTTTGAGCCCTTGTAAAAACAAGGCAGAGCGGATGAGGGAGAAGCTCAGCAGTTGGTCAGATTTTGCAAGGCTTTGGAGCCGCTGCTGTAGTGGACACTTAAAACAAATGAAACGCCTGTGAGTCATCCTGGCCCGTGGATAGTTAATGGTGCAAGAAACACCGGCCGTGTGTGTGTGTGTGTGTGTGTGTGTGTGTGTGTGTGAGAGAGAGAGAGAGAAAGAGAGAGAGAGTTAATATGTATATTTTAGTGTGTTTGTCTGTGATTTTAAGCCAAGCGTTGTGACTGAAATTAAATACCAGTAAATTTAAATGATTCCTTTTGCCTGAGAATCCTGCTGAGGTATCCCACTTTAGCTCTGGACCCTAGCTTGGAAAACACTTGTGAAGTGCTACATATGTTCCAAAAACTAGAGTGATAATATGCAAGAAAGCTGTTCAGTGGCATAAGATCATTTGCCAGAATAAACCTATTGTAAAAATATCCCTACCTCTGTGGTGCTCTGGGTTCAACAAGGACTATCAGTTATTTGCAAAAATGCTTCGTCTAAGGTCCATGTGGAATGCGGCAGTGCTATTCAGACTGGAGGCGGACCATATGCTATGCTGTGCGTCATTGTAGGCTAGCATGTCACATTTATAATGCAAACACTTCCTTGGGCACACATACAAAATGCATGGTGATAGGAACACCAAGCTTAGACTATAGGACACATTGTTTTGTTGAGGTGCTGTTAAGGCCACTAAAGGGCAAGCATCTTTAACTGAGGAACAGTTACACAATAATTGGCACTTATTGGATGTCTGACCTTTGCGTGAGAGATTGACGAGTTGCATTCTCAAATAACAATACTACCCTGAAGTTACCAAAAGACAATAGCCATAAATGTCATCCATCCTAATAAATGTCTTAAACTGAAGCTACAATTTCTTAGTTTAAACATATACTGTATATACTTAAGGTTGCTTCTCATTCAAATGATCTGCTATTATTTAAATTACATGGCATGTGAGGACACCATACTTGCAAATAGAAACGTGCAACTACTTTTTATTATCTTGTTTTTCAGAAATGCTTTTTTTCCATTCTGCTGGGCTTAGACATCAACAGCCATGTCTATTAACATGAGCAAACCTCCACCGACGAGTAGACATATAGTTCACTTGTATGTGCCGGGTAAAACCTGAGCCAGACGGGTGCGGTGTTTCCATAATACTGCCGCATTTTCACTGAGACTGAAGGCGACTGCGTAGCAGGGCCACCCATATTGTGCCGTGCCGAGGCTTGTGCAGTACAGTAAACATAGCAGGGGCCTTTTGGACCAGCTTCTCGAGACCCTGGCCAAGCTGTCTGTAGTGGATGCCAACCAGAATTGACTGAAAAGAGGGAGTGTCCTATAAGTTAGCATTGCCAGTGTATTCCAAGGGCTTGCCCAAATGGATGAAACATTCACAGCACTGCCAATTGAGATGAAAGTAACTGTAGATGCGTCATTAATTTGTCATGTTGTCCAGAGGAAACCTTTTTGTTCTAAATCATAAGATTGTGATGGATTTCCCCAATAAAGAAAAAAGTTAGAAGGGCAGTGTAGCTCCAATTCTCTTAAGAATAATAATAATAATGATGAAATACACACGTGATTTTCACTTAATACAGAGCTAAGTGAATTATATAAGTCTGAGAAATCCCTTTTAACCCAATTATAACCAGACTTTGTATTTTGTAACAGCTGAAAACAGAGACATCAATTTTCACTTGAACATAAAACTAAAGTTTAGCAAATGCAGTCAGTGTATGGATTCATCTGAAATAACTTTGGATAAAAATGAACACATTGATCATAAAGGCCTATGAATCTGTGTGCACTATATCTCCCATTGGCCATCTTTTGTCACTGCCATCCAGTCAGCGTGGGAACCCAAACTCATGTCATTTCCTGCCTTTTGAAAACACTCCACTGGGGAGCTAGATATTACACTGTACAGTCGTACATATATTGGTCACTGCTCTCATCAGAGTCTGTGTGAGGGAAGGAAGTGGCAACACATTATAATGGAGCTCCATTAAAGAAAGAACACGGTGAAATAGGAAAGATACCTTCAATTACAGTAATTTATATGGAGTGTGACTGTTCCCATTCCTGTTGGTTTGTGCCAAGTACTCACAATTCCTCCAAACACAAATTGTATCTTTATTTTAATATTATTTCAGTCACAGTAATACATTTTTTTTAAAGGCCATTTACCCATCTTATTAATTTATTCTTTCCTTATTATTTGTTTTTCTTATTTTGAAAAACTCCAGTTGCATGTTTGCAAAGTTTTCAGCAGCCGACGTCACAGTATGTGCCAGAACTTGCACCTGCGTAACAGGTGCGAACTATGTTTACATTTTCATTTAGCTGATCATGGATGAGTAGCAGTCGCATTTATGTTGGTGCCAACAATTGTCGTCTGTTTGTTTCATAAAAGGGGGGGGGGGGGAGTGATTTGCTGCTTTGTTGCTATTTTCATTATTCTGACTGGCTAAAGTGGGATTAAGATTCTCTAGACACTGCCACCTACAGGTTTGACATACTCTTGATGACATATATACATGGGGTAGTGTAAACAGACAGGTGTGCACAATGTTATTTTTGAAAACGAAGACAGCGAATTGTCAGTTTATGAAAATAGCCGGCCATGTGTAAACGTTGCCTTAAGATGCAGTAGCATTTTTTCTTGGGCAACCAAGGAAATCCATAACTCCATAATTATTCCAAATAGCTATAATTGTCACAATAATAAAAACAAATCAGGTGAACAGTGCTCCAATGTACACTCCTGATTGGCCACCATGTCTCCCTTCTGAAAATATGTCCAATGCAGTGGGGGTACCAGATGCCAAAGTGAATAAAACATTGTAGATTTGTCTGGTTCCCCGGCAAAGGGTATTGTGTCCCTACCCAGGTAGCTGTCACGTCAAGTTTACAAGTAGAAGCAAGCTGGCATCCTGAGTTTCCACTGCCAAAGTGTGAATTGTCTGCAGAAAAAAAGGGTAAACAATTGCGTTCTCGTCTGAAATCAAACAAATTACAATAAATTAGCAATTATTTATAAATATATCATTGAAATTCAAAACCCCCCCAAAAATCGTAAGCTAATTCAATTTCCAGTGGTTCCAGATTAGAACCAAATTCAAAATGCTAAGTAGCCTACTGTGTACATACATACATTTTTCCTAAGCAACTACACATCGTCGCTAACTGGAATGGATGATGCTAGGCAAAGTGATACATACAGCATATATTATAAATTATTATTACTGCACGCAATGAGGTGGCATAGTCTCTTAATTAATCGTGTGCCGTGTGTGTGTGTGTGTGTGTGTGTGTGTGTGCGTGTGTGTGTGTGTGTGTTTTGGGCATAACATAAATGAAACCATTCAGGGTGTCATCATTAGTTATTATAACTGTAGTTATAAACTTGACAGAAGAAACACAACTATACCTTTAGCTTCTGAAACAACCAATGAAGTTACTGGTCCTTGTACTGTTTGATTAGAGTTTATACAATCACCGGACATGTATTTTCCTTTTCTAATCAGTTTCCAATGATGGTTTCTCAGAAGGTTCTGTTTAACAAACCATCTGGCAAGTCAGGTGACAAATTTACATCATTTAAAGGAACTCTTTTTTTCATGTAACTGCTCTAGAATGGGCCCTTTTTGTCCATTTTGATTATATAGATGTATAGCTGGAGTTTGACAGGAAATGAGGGAGAGAGGTGGGTGACATGCAGCAAAGGCCTTTTGCCTCTGTATATGGGGCACCCGCTCTAACCACCGGGTCAGAGCCACAGGAAAGGGTAGTTTTACACTTGCAGTGTTGTCTGATTCCTAGAGGATTACTGAAATTTGGTGATATGAACAACTGTTTCAAACCCAGTTGTGGACCAGTTTGCACATTATATCGTAAGAATAACCTTAAAAAAGGAAAATCACTGTCCATTTCAACCTAGTCAAGTATGCAGTGTGGTTGAACTCTTAAGTGCAATCCACAAATTTAATAAGCATCATTTTTGTGACAACTAGTGGTGAGATGGTTGGTTAATCCACCACGCTCTGAATATATTTAATTAAAGCAGTGTTTGTGTTATACTTGCATGTCAAAACCCCATAGAAGCTCTCTATAGATTTATGTTGCTTTTCACACAATTATTTTCCACATGTTTTAATTATAAATCTTCATGCACCAGAGTCCAGATTTTGACTGTGCTGTAACTGCAAATGCCACACAGCACATGAAAGGGTGCATCAGTTTCCTCCACAACTAATTTCCTTAAAAATGTTTTATGTGGGTAACTATATTGGATTGAAATATCGTTATGGCACAGCTTAGTCAAAGGGATTAAGTTTCCCCCAAATTAACACAAGTGATATGCTTAAAGTCGCTGACGCAACAGTTGAAATTTAGTGTCTTAGACCTGTAAATGAAGAGACATTATGCCCATACTTTTTGTTTTCAAAATGGTTGATGATGGCTTTACCCTTTAAAGTTATGCAATCAAAGCAGCATTAAACCTAATTTGCTATATTAAAACAACTATTCCTGATATGGGTGCATGGATAAGATTTTTGAGTACTTAGATTTGGTAAGATCATCAATATCACCACTACACCATGGTGAACATTTAGTCAGATGCATTTACCTTACAAAAAAAATCCAACTCTTTAACTTAGCTTGCAATCCATACCTAAAAAAATCACTTAGCTTGTTGTGGCTGACAAGATTTGATATGCATTTGGTTAGGTCAGGTGTCATTTTAAGACAATAAATGACTGGCTTTATAAACTAAAACCTTTGAACATCAATTACAATTGCTAGCTTTTGCTGTCTAGAAGAAGTGTCGGCTGATATAACAGGAAAAAGGTGTGCTGTGCCTTACTGCCCTGTGTTGCTACAGTGTTCGGTTTGAATAGTTGTTCACGAGACGTTTTTGAGGACTGGCGAACCACTTCATCCACTAAATCACTTGGTTTGTTTGTTGGGCACAGTTCATGACACGAGAAATGCTGATGCAATGCCTTCAGTCCTGTTGCAGATTCATTCAGGCTTGAATTACAGCTAGATTGTTCCATCAGATAACATGAATTCACATGATTCTGCTTGTCAACTGTATACATAGCTTGGCTCATGTGGTGCACCTGTAATAGCAGTTGCATGGTTGACTTCTCATGTGAAAAGAGGTTTCAGATCACTCATCTACAGATAAGTCTTATGCTTGGTGCTGTTTTTATTGTTCTGTATTTTAGTGGAGGAGATGTCATTGCTAATGTCTGAAATGGCACTTTGTATAGTAATGTCCGCTGCTGGTACTTCAAACATTTAAAACGTCTAAGTATAAACACCAGCTTGAATCCCTAGCATCAGGGTGGAGCAGATTGTCTGGGTGCAAATTATGCAAGTATAGCACTGTCAGAATGGTACAGACAGCATTCATCAAATTCCTCAACAGATGCCACAGACGTAAGACCAGCACGCCTTAAATGCAGTGGAGCTGAACCTGGTGCAGCCAAGGAAATCAGAGCTGACTGGGGCACTGACAGAGAATGCTTTGAGGTGAAAAACACTTTTAAATGAACAGAATCCTTACCATTTCCTCGTCTGCTGCTTGCACCACCCAAAATGTATAAACAGAGCTGATGAATATCTGTGTTGATAGATGCAATAGCACGCATTTCAACAGCAAATTAAAGTGCACATGGCAGTATGGTATGTATTCACATTAAAGTTCCCTATTCTGTACAACTGCCAGGTTGGTATAACAGGACGATGGGTTATATTCCAAAAGAAGGTATACTGCACATAGCATTAGCATTGCTGTGCTGCACCTGTTGAACATGTTGCTCTATCTCTCTCCTGTCTGTATGGTACTTAACATGAATTATACAATAATAGTTTAGAACAAAAGTATGTTCATACTTCACTTTAACTCTATCTTACCTGTATTCACAAGAGCTGAGATATATTTTACTTGCACTGTGCTTCACATGACGTTGTGTTTAAAGTTTCCCAGTGTTTAGTACTCTTTGTTTAGGCCTTTTCACTAACCTGAAAAGTGTGCATGCGCGAAAGTTGCATGCTGCCTGTTACTGTTCCAGTCTTTGAGTTCGCTTTTTAGAACTTTCTTAAATTTTATTCTCTTTTTGTTTGTTCTGTTTCTTCACCCGAAATTCTGTGAAGTTCTGCCCTCAACAATGAGGTTACTTTTGCTAGATTTCGTGTTTCTTTTCGTGCTGTTTTTATCAAAGCCGCTTCCACTGGGACATGCTTCCTTTGTTTACTCCAGAGAACAGCCGAGCGCCCTAATGGCGACCGGCATAGTGGCCAATCCAGCTGAGATTCCACCCGAACACTGGAGAAAACACACCGGGGACGCAGAGATGGGAAGCAACGTTGGGGCAATAGAGGATGGTCGAGATGGAACGGGCTTATGGAGAGGAGAAGATTTAAGCCGTGTCTCCCCTCTGTTGTTTTGGGAAATGAACGGTCTCTGTACAACAAAATGGATGAACGGACAGTGGTACCGTGAGTGCAGTCTGATGTGTTTCACAGAGACATGACTGCACAGGGACATCACGGCACACCATTCGGGCTGACCGGGACTGCACCGAGAGCACTGAGAGGAAAGGAGGGGGGCTTGCCGTTCTAGTAAACAGCAGGTGGTGTAATCCTGGTCATATCACTGTTAAAGAACAGCTCAGTAGCCGGTATGTTGAACTGCTGGCCGTTGGACTCCTTCCATACCATCTGCCTAGAGAGATCCCACATGTCATCACTGTTGTTCTGTACATCCCTCCTTCTGCAAACCCGACATCTGCCTGCAGCATCATACAAACCACCATTTCCAGACTCCAGACTCAACACCCCAGTTCCCTCATCACCATGTCGGGAGACTTTAACCTCGTCACTTTGGATAGACTTCTGCCAAACTTCCAACAGTGCGTGATCTGTCCTACCAGAGAGGAGAAGACTCTGGACCTAGATATATATATATAGAACATTAAGGGTGCATACATTGTACACAATGCTGAGGATGTTTTATGAGTCTGTTATGGCCAGTCCAATCTTCTTGGCTGTCACAGGCTGGGGCAGTGGGCTGAAGGTCGCAGACACCAACAGACTGAACAAACTGATCAGGAGGGCCGGTGATGTCGTGGGGGAGGAGCTGGAAACCCTGACGACCGTGGCAGACAGGAGGATGCTGTCCAGGCTCCGGTCTATCCTGGACAATGTCTCTCATCCTCTCTACGACACACTGGCCCAGGAGAGGGTTACCTTCAGCAGAAGACTACTCGCACCCAGATGCACCACAGAGCGCCTCAGGAAATCTTTCCTGCCTGTGGTCATTAAACTATACAATGCATCCCTAGGAGAGTCTGTCCCCTCCTCTCTGTAATTCGGACCCAACCACAGACAATCATTGATCTTGTATATATTCCACTACTGTAACTTTTCATTTCTGTAAAATAAATAAAACAAAAAAAAATTCTGATCTATGTTTAGTCTGTATAATATTTGTTGTTTGTCTGGATTTTCGTTACAAAAATAATTCCCCCCCGGGATTATTAAAGCATTTCTGATTCTGACTCAGCATTTCCATCTGGGAACTCACGTTTGGAGATCTTTTGGGAAAGGGAAAATACTGGTTGCTGATTGGATAAACCATTTCACCAACATACGGGCCAAATCAACCAATCAGATCAACGAAGGGTATGACGTACTAACAGCATCAAGGCAAAGCTCAGAAAGGAAACAACATGTCGGTAAAGGATCTTTGCAGTTTGTGTAATGCAAATTTACAGATCAAAGGCCCAAATTCAGGTGCCCGGTCCATATTCCAACAGAAGGATCACAGAGAAAAAAGCGTTAGTGAGCGGCTTGCTAGATAGCTGCGCTCGACTCATCCACGGAAGCCGCCATGTTGTTTACACTGAACAGGCCCTTGTCGTTGTATCACACTTAAATCCGCCTCAAAACCAACGCCGATTGGTTCGGTCGTTTGGCAAACTTCTCCAAATTTTCTTTGCCGCACGTTACCAGACTGATCTGCAAGTAAAATACAATGGATGGTCTCATGAGGCTACCTTTTCACACCTGACAGTCCAAACCTAGTTTTGTGTTTTTGTTGCATTGTATTTGATGTGCACTAGCACAATTGTTGTGGTTTCACAAGGCATTTATGCTAGTGCACTAAACGACTCTACATGCTAACCTATGTCTGGTCTCTATCGCCTACAGTATGTGAGCTGTGTTGCAGTTATGTCTGCAGACACCAATTAATCTCGTTGATCAGTGGGTGAGTTCATAAAAAAAACCATTCTGTTTAACAGCGGATGGGTTGCGGGTTTGTGAAATAATTAATCATTAAGGAAAGTATTAATTCAATTCTGTAAATGTAGCAGAGAGCACAGCTGTGGAGCTACTGTCAACTGCTGCAGCAGGCAGCAGATCCTTTTTTCATCAGGCATGTGTGTCGGTGACCCCTTCAATAGAGGCGGCGTGTGCACATTTATGCACCAGGAAACAACAGCTTTCAGTCATTATTTCAGAAGCTTAATAACTCCAAACTGAAGAGTCTGAAAGTTCGGACCAAATGAAGATGGTTTGAACAGGCTGTGTATGCTATTTCAGTGAGTTAGCAGTTGTTGTCTTTCCAAAATTTCACTTTTGAAACAGTTTCGATTTATAGGCATACACAGTCAGGTCATGTCAATAATGAGTATTTTTAAAATCCATAAAGTTTAAAAGAAAGCTATGACAGTGGGGACTATCAAAAAGTATTTATAAAATCCAAAGCTCTGCTCCTTTCCAAATCACAGTCCTTAATCTTAACATAGTTTGTCAGTACGGGACATTCCCAAGAATTTTAAATAGATATCTAACCTAAAAAAAAAAAAGAAGAAGAATAGAAAAGCAGCACAGTGAAAACATGGAATGGATTTTCTGGATAGGGGGATCAGACATGTGGTTTTTAAAAGAAAACAGAAGAGAATGTTGCATGTACAATTAGGTCCAGCTCCAAGACCTGTTCTTGAGGAACAGAAAATCTTCAAAAGTGGCTTGAAGTCAACATATGCCTTTTTCACATTTCATTTTTGACATTTTGTCTCTCTTCCTGTTCCTGTCTAGCACTGGGGCAAAACACCAGCAGGAGAGGGATTGTGTTTGATTGTGGTGGACCAAAACCCAGACTACTGACCAATACGTGTTTTGAATCAAGACTCAAAAGATCAGATTTAAAGTGATGGAGTGGAGAATGGAAGTGGGCAGAGCCCTGTGGGTTGGCAGCCATTAAGCGTTGTGAAAGACTGTAACCAGAGGGCAGCCAACTAGATGGGATCTGTGGTAGGCAAAGTATTGCCCTTATTTCCTTGGATCAAAGGTAGCCAGTTCTCAAAGTCTGTTTAGAGTATGTCGGCTAAAGCTTGAAATTGGCAAGTTTTACCTGAAATAATACATGTGATTTGTAATCCACCTATCATACAAAAATGCAGCTTAAATGCCTTCTTCTAAGTGTATGCACATTTCTGAACCACAGAAAACACATAAGCGTACCCTTGTAGTTCACAAGTATTTCATTTTGAAGAGATGATGGAAAGAAAGAATATACAATATATACAAGTAGTTTGTGTAAAAATATCTACATATTACTTATATGATGATAATAGCTTTGATTTGTATAGCACCTTTAAAGGGAACCTGCACACAACCTTGTTAATATGAGTGGTTTTTGCATGTAGTTTGTAAATTTGGGGGGGGGGGGGGGGGGGGGATCTAAACCATAGTTTTAGAAAAATAGACATGGGTCAAAATGAAAACGCTTGAATTTATATATTTTGTGCAAGAATAGAAATTGAGGTTCTTTTGATATATATTTTTTTTACCTAACATTAGTAACAAGATTATATATTGTTTTGCTGCATAGTCACACATCCATGCCTTTCTCTTAAATTGTCTGTGAGCTTCTATAAAGCCTGCTAGTTGTCATTTTAGATATTCTCACTGTTGAAACAGTAATTAACCTTGTTCCGTGTCTAAAACTAAGGGGCCGTGTGTTTCTCTGCACGGTCTGGCCTTTCATCCACAAGTAACCGCAGGTGTGGGTTCCTGAAAGCGGAGTAAAGTTTTGTAACCGGAGCCCAGGGTGAACTTTTTGTAAAAGTCTGGTTTCAGCACTCATGAGTGGACAAGAAAACAGAGGAAAAATGCAATTTCTTGTCGATATTGTTTGACGTCACACTGTGTGTCAGTTGTATCCATGGAGACTTGTGGAGCACTCTAGATGTGATGGAGGCGGATTTTGCGGTTTCATGTGGATGGAGATATTTTTTATCACATCGGTGGTGTGGACAGAATTTTTTTTAAACTGGGGCCATAAAACTTTGGTTTCAAAAATACCTGTTTCCGTGTTGACTAGGCCTAAGGCCTCCAAAGTCCTAGAATTTGATGTTGAAGAAGGTGTGGGAAACCTGATGTTCCATGTCTTGCATATGTATTCTTAGCATGCTGCTCATGACACTAGAGAGCAGGCCGGCTTTGCCCAGGCTTTTTGACCACACCTGGCTCGTATTTAACTGGCCTATAAATAAATTCTCCTCCAAATGCAAACCACCTGGATGGGGTCAAACCACTGTCACACGCATCTTATTCAGTGCTTGCTAGAAAGGACAATGTGAGATGTGACAATTATGGTATATAGCATGTTACATAGTTGACATGTATCCACCAGCGCCTCAGCCACACTTGATCCTACACTGTTGGAGCCATATGGTCTGTGAACACTGAGCACACACACACACACACACACACATGCAGGCTTTTAAATGCCAACTCCTACACAGCTCACTAATGTAAGTTAAGTAAAGAAAAATAACTGCATTCACTCTGAGTGAATTTTAATCATCTTGTAATGGTTTTACTGCTTAGTCCTGTATAACTGATGGGTTTAGTTGGCCTCACTTACAAATGAGAGTTCTCTGTTTGGTTTTCACTAATTGCTTTCGCATGGCTTGGTCACAGGTGTGAGGCAGAGACTTTTGGTAAATGTTTGGCATGGTCAAATAAGTAAAGTTTCAGGGCCTACCTGGAATAGTTGAGACCATAAATAGCAGCAGGGCGTTACCCATTTCCTCCGCCGACTCACTTGATGCAAATACACACAAACGGATGAATTACAAGTTGACTGGAAATTATGAAGACTTGGAGAAAATAAGAGCAATTTTGCAGTAATTGCCATCAAGCTGTTAGTCTTCCAGTGCAAGGACTCTTGCGTGTTGGGAGTAAAAGTGTGGTGGGAGGCAGGTATTTTTAGCATCAAACTCCTCTGTTCCAGTGGCATGGCACTCAAGCACAACATACCTTCTGTGTTGTGCTTTCCTCCTTAAAACAAGTACTTTCCCTTCTATGTTTTGTGTGTTGGGCAGGCTGCCAAAGCTTTGGCTTCACAAAGGGTCACTGAGCAAGAGCTTTTAATAGAACTGGCTTCTGCTGACTCAAAAACTAAGATAGGATTTATGTAACAAATGCAAGATGAACCTGCTCCCAGCAACGACTGACAATTTGAATATTTATTTTATATTTTAACTACAGCTAAGATGTTTGCCTTTTTTGACAGGAAAAGCTTGGCTGTATTACTAACCTAGTATATTAAATGTATATATCAACTGTTTTGAAAAGACAAGCCTATCCACATTTCTCACTAGCAGCACAGGCTACAGAATATGTGGAAGTTTTTGCTTTAAGATACTTAAAAGTGCTGAGATGGGTGTGTTTTTTAAATGAAATGACAATTTATTAATTCTGAACTTTAGTGACCAACATTATTATTTGAGATTGATATTGACTTAAAGAGCAACTTGACAACCTATTTTAGCTTGAACATGCCACCTTCACAAATTCAAATTCTCACAAGAAAAGGATCTGACCGAACCACAATAACATGTAACTCTTTTTGTTAACGTCTGCAGCAGAGAGAATAATATTAGGAGGTAGGAATGAGTGCTGGGGAGAGTCATACTAGCAATGTTTCCATTCCAGCTCATTCTCGCTCAAATACAGCATCAAATACTGCTGTTTTGTTACGGCCCTCTGAGCCTCTGTATGTAACGCACCGGGCTTTTAACTGTAAACCCAACCATGGCAGGATTAAGCGTGACAAAGTCTGTGTAGGGCGGATTAGGTAGGATTTTTTTCATAGCTGGAAAGAATTTGTAGTATTATAAAATATACAGTACATGAGGACAGAGATAGTGAGATACTGGCTATAGCTGCATTTCTAGTTAATTCTAGTCTAGAAAATAACGTTTTATTTCCCTGATTCACTGCTTTGAATTGATTATGACGCTCCCTCTCCTTATTCATTGAATTGCTCGATTGACCCTCTCTCCCTCCCCGTCTCTTTCTCTCTCAATCGTTGAGGCCTTTTCCACCAGCTAACAGTTTGTAAGTGACTTGACCAGCGGATTTTAACAAGACTTTATTAGCTGTTGAAGCAGATCATGTGCCTTACTGCCGCCAGTGATTTGACAAGCTGAGTCAAAGGAGACTGGTTTAAGTCCAGGCGAGACGGGTCAGTTCAAAGCGCTGCAACTTTCACCTGCAGCGTTCTAAAACAGTTTGGTCTTGTCCCAAATCATTGGTCTGAACTGGGCTTAAAACAACGATCATAGTGGACCATCACAGTTTTTCACTCCGGGCTACACAGTGACATCAAAGTGTCGGGTATTTCTTTCAAAAAGGCAGATATGTTTGTCCGCCTAGGGGTGTATCCCCACCATGCACGATACAGAGAGCAAGGGAGAATTGTAAATGTGCCACCATATAGAGACAGAAAGGACATACCGTCATGGAAATAAGAGTTTAAGGACAAGATAAAGACCTGTTCTTTTTCGTAAAGGTATCCTTTTTAGATATCCTTTATCCTCCTTAAATTACTTCTGTTGTGATCTGGTGCTGTTGGGCCCCTAAAACTGCTTAGTGAGATGTGATTGTGGCCCCTACAGGGCTCCAGTCAGAGGGCAGTGAGTCATTAGTTGATCTAAGTCTTTTACTCCCAGAGTAATAGTAAATACAAGCAGTACAGAGGATAAGCATGTCAGTGCACGTACAGTTTCTGAAACAAATGCATGAATATATGAGTTATTTCTTATATCCAGCATTATATAAGCATTTAAGGACTGTAACCTAAATCTGCATATTCTCTACATCAGTATTAAACACAAAAGGTAATAATGTCCCCTCTTATAATGTTATAAAACAACATTGAACCACGTGACCTTAACATTTACAGGAATAAAAGGCAGCTATAGGAGCTAGCCAGTTAGCGTATCACTTAGTGCAACTAGTTTGAGATCAGACTAATTACTATTGGTGTCTTACAGCAACACAATGAACACACTTAACCTAGTGCATACGCTAGTAAAGTAAGTAAAACAACATAACATCATAAAATAATCACGTTATTGTGCTTCATGAATCTTGTAACAGTAACACCATAACTTGCATCATCAGTGAAGACTCCACCGCGGTCGTCGGCATGAGAAGTAATGAGGTGCGCGCATTAACAGGAAACAAAAATTCAGCGCGACAATTTCAAAGTAGAAGTCTCTGAACGCTATATAAAATAAACTAAATTACTTGACTTTCAAGGGGGGGCGGGATGTCCCCCTAATATAATGGTAGGGGAAACACTGCGAGAGTCCATGCCCCTGCGTCAGTATCTGATGCCGAGTGCCTCTGACAAGACTGCCGTATTTGACGAGTAGGGAGTGAGAAATGGTTGGTCAGACAGTTCCAAAGAAACATGTTATGGGTGTGTGTGTGTGTGTGTGTGTGTGTGTGTGTGTGTACTTACAAGTATATTTGAACATATGTGTGTCTGTACATGAAATTGGCTGTTTCACTTCAAATAAATAGAACATTGTCCTAGTTAGAGTCTGGTTGGTCCTAGCAAGTGTCTGCCGAGATGTTTTTAGTTTCGTAGTTTTAGTGTGAAAGTGTCTGAAAGAATCTGTTTTCAATTTAAGTCGGAGAACCACCCATGTGATCACCAAGTTATACATTTGACTTCCATCAATATGATGATGTGGCTCTATCAAACTCTCAGAGACCAATCTGTACTTCAGCAGCAGCGTACCGCTTGATAGCATCAGTCAGCAAAATGAATCATCATGCTGAATGACAGAAATGGCAGGGATTATTACTGGGTGTGGGAGTTTCAGGCGAAGGGTTTAAAAACATTGAGCAGTTCTAGGAATACATAATGGGGCTAACCCTTCTTGAAACTCTACTTTCTACAATGCCAGAGGGCAGATCTAATAGGACTTGTACTGTCTCCAGCTGTTGCAATTAGAATGCAAGGATGTTTCCTGATAACCTTTAACATGTCTATGTATGTTATTGCTTTCTCTGAATTAGGCAGAGAGGCTTATGCCCTCAATTAACATATGTTTCTAATCTTGACATGAAGCTTTAATTGTGTTTAGGTCCACATTCTATGAAGCACAAGAGCCATTTTTTATAAATACCTCATAAGTGTTCATATCTGCTGTCAATGTAAAGCTGAAACGAGAAAAAATAATGGGTGTAGCCACCATGACATCACAAATTGGTTTGTGGCTTTTGGCTGTTGACATCTTCATATTATAGAGCCAGAAGTGACCATATTTGGTCAAAAAGGTGAAGCTGAGGAGGAGTGCTAAGTTTTTGTCGCTTTAATGACACTGTGCTAAGATAAACATTTAAGAGTTGCCACCATTGCCAGTTTCCACCATTCATCTGCATTTTGCTTTGGTGCCAGTGGAGTCGCCCCCTGCTGGGCACTAGAAATAACGCAGGTTTAAGGCACTTACACGCTGGCTTCTCTTTTCAAGCCCAGAAGCTTCGTCCATTATTTTTACAGTCTGAGGTTATGCAGCAAAATGTTCAAATATTTACTGGTGCTTCTGCTCCATTGTGAGGTTTTGCTGATTTTCCGTTTTAATAACATTATGAAATGAATATCTTTGGGTTTGGGGCTGTTGATCCCAAAACAAGCAATTGGAGGACATTACCACAGGCTTTGTGAAACTGTACATTTATGCTGTATGTGACATACATGTATCCCTATCTCTGAGTGTATTCTCTTTAAGTGCAAATTGCAAGTTAAACCGGACTTTTACACTGTCCTGGAGGCAACTACAGTTGAATTCAGCTTGTGTTCATCACTATCTCTTAGTTTCTAGCAGAAATATCCTTTTTACAAATTCAGGCTAGCAGTGTCCGTTCCAACATTTGGACAGAGTTTGTAGACAGATCTCTCCGCTCTCAAGGATGAAAGAGTGGAGGTACACTGGAAGGAATGCTCACTATGTACGGTACATGTTTCTGCCTATAGTGGAGAGGTAAAATGGGATAAAGGAATGAATGCCAGCATCTGCTGTTGAGGCGAGACTTCAGCCTCCCCAAATATGTTGATGCGATTCAATCAAGACGGAAATTTAAACAATCAGAGTTTTATTTAACAAGTGCAGATATATCTGGAGATTCAACAGTGCAGAAGCACATAAGCCCCCAAAAGACCCCCAAAAAGTGTTGCTCTATTTATGAAGGGAAACTCACCCCTCCCTCCCCTGCTGTGTTTTTCATTCCTTCAATACTCTCACCCTCCTTTCTCTGCTCAGTCTTCTCCATCAAACAGGTGTGTGCTCGCATAATCAAGGTTATACAACAATGGTTCATTTAAGACATGAGCGGATCCAAGGCATGAAACAATGTGACACTTTATAACTGAGTAACATATTGAATAACATACTGAATCTAAGTGAAAATATATCAACACCGCCCATGAACCATTGCCCCTAACTCTCAGTGCAGATAGCGTGCACAAAGAATTTATGCATAAACAAGTTAGAGACAGGGCGGGTCGGCTAAAACATGAATAAATTGACAGACAGACAGACATATGACCTGCGAGTGGCTGTGGAGCCGTTTGTACAACCTCGCCTTTTATTGGTTTCAGTTTAAGCCCAATCTTTGAATCTACACACTGGTTTCATTTAGCCCAACTCATGCTAGGTGTGGCACAGTGGCAGGCGAAAGGAAACCAAAACCAAATGGGCCCCGGGCTTGGCCCCTCAGCTGAAGCCGCCGTTGGTCCCACCAGGAGCTGGCTGCTGTCTAGTGGCTGCCCAGGAAGAAAGGAGTGTAAATCAGGCTACACAGGCGTGGTCCGCCTCACAGCTCACCACTGCACAGCCAGCCACATTGTAGATTGGCAGAGGGACAGTCAACAGACACAAGCACCGTATGCTAACATGCAGTAAGGGGTTCACAGTAAGTGGGAGAGGCCAGCTGTGTGTGTTACTGTGTCTGAGGGCATTGGTTTTTAACTAAGAAAGGCACCTCTGGCAAAATGGATCGAGTATAAAGAGGACAGGGAGGGGAGGGGGGAACAGCAGCACAGGGGCACAGCAAGTGCACTGTACCAGTACCATGGGAGGTTTGGAGCACTAAGAAAACAAGCGCCATGACCAAACTTCATGAGGGGAGCAGTGAACATGCAGTCTGGGAGGGGGAGGAGAAGGAGCAGAGGAGGCGACTGAGTGCCCTGCCAGCCCTGAGATTTAAACCAGAGCTCTTGAGTTTGTTGACTTTCTCGTAAGAAGGCAACAGCCATGCCAAGTCCATTTTAATTCACATGGCTACTTTGCATGAGAGATGGTGAAAGCATACCTTTTAGTACTTTGTAAATGAGCCATTTGTTTTAATTTTGTAGTTAGGGTGCAAGTGTGGTTGTATGTTTTTGCTCTTGAATGTGTCAACATGTTTGTCCCCATAGAACTGAAAATAGCCTCAGTAACAATGTACAATACCTACTTATTTCAACAACATGTTTGTGAACAGCATGCAGAAAACAGAGTATCATCAACCTCCCCTGTGGTTGATATTTAGTTAAAACGACTGAACTTGTCAGTGATCCAGGTACAAACTGTTTAATGGCAAATCACTCAGTGAAATGGAGTAAAATCCAGATCAGGACCAGCAACAGCTGACCAAAACTTGGCTTTGTGGTTAAAATGAGAATAGCTGTACCCCCTTAAAGGTTACTCCACCGTAAGTGAGCCTGAGCTCAACAGGATGAACCTCTACTGGAGCCACAGTCTAAATGGAAGGATGGTCCAGAGCCCCCTTCACACTGGAACTTGGCTTGAGTCTTGGGGAGTTGTAGTATTTACCAACAAACTGTACACACATTAATGTTACTGCTGTTTTCATACTCACCATTCACTGTCCCTATATACAGTATTAAGTCATATTCGTACATGTATATCTATTGATCCTTGTTGGATAACATTACATTTAAAAAACAGTAAAAACTAATTGTTACAGCTTGACCTAATGCAATTCATTAGAGGGTTTTGCGTTACCAAAAATGGAAACCCTTTTGCAAATGCTTGCGCAAACTGGTTATATTGTCCAGAGGTCACTCTTATGGGTTCTTTTGTAAGTAAAAAACCTTGAGGGTACCTGACTGGTCTGCACAACCTTTTGGCTGTTAAACTCTGACAGTCAGTGCGTTTACATGCAGTTTAAAACCCTGATTATAATCAGGTTAAGGGCATACTCTGGTTTCTCAAACACCATGTAAACACCATACCCCGGGTAAAATCAGAGTTCTCATACCCCGGTTTACAGACCTAGAAAACTCCTTCAGTACCCTGATTATTCATGCATGTAAACAGCGGAGTTCTCGGATTATTATGAGCGCCACCTATTGTACCAGAGGTCGAGTTACTCGGTCATTTCCCCATAGTCTCAGACTACCACCAGGTGCAGGTGGTGGTAGTTCAGTGGTTCTTGCAGGGAACTGCTAGCTTGATACCAGACAGAATTGTCAACAAGTTAAACTACCATCTTCCATCCTCAGTCTGACATTGCCTGCACTCTAAATGATTTCCATGCGGGAGGGGATCTCTATATCACAAGATACTTCCAGTCCAAGCTGAAGTATAATTTCTGGATAAGCACTATGGTAGGTAAAATAATTAAATCCTGCAGTTCTTCTAGACTTCCCAAATGTTATCTGACTGAATCCATCAGATTCTGATATCCAGACAAATTCACAGAGGTTGCAAGGCAAAAAATGTACCCACCGTTTTACAGTCACCACAGTAGCGCCCACAGACTCTATTATAGCAACTGTCATGGCTAGATGGTAACACTCGCAAGACGTACTCCCCAACCACCTATACTAACCTTAACCATTAGATTTCACTGCCTAACCATCTACTCTTGAGCATTTGAGGTTAATGCATAACCTTGATCATCCTGGGTTACCATCAAGACACGACTGGAAACAGCAGAGTAGACTACGGAGGAGCACGGCAGAGCCTATGATGTAAGCACATGTAACTAACCTGGTTGTTATTGGCCAGTGGCCAGCTTGCCAACAGTGTTGGTCCCAACCATGGCACTGATTGGCTAATCATTTGCAGCTTAGTGTTTTACTCAATATTTACATTTATTTAGATTTTCAATCTTAATATCTTGGTTTGGTTATTTACTCTTAATCTTACCTGTTCTTACCTGTGTTTCATTGTCATTTCTATTGCTGCTATGACACCTGAATTCCCCTCCAAGGATTAATAAAGTTTTATCTTATATCTCTCATATTATCACTTCCTGTGAGAACAAGGATTACCATACCACAGCCCCCAAAACCTTTGGCCTTAGAAGAAGCTGCAAAGTGAGCCACTAATCCTGCATTTCAAGTAGGCATACCCAAACCGATAGGTGTCTCGAAATGGAAAGCAGCTGTTGTACTGAAGCTGGAATGTTTAGAAAAGTATCCCAGTGACCACAAATCACTGGTGTATACACACAGACCACAAGCAGAACCACACAGCAGCGGGGAAACATGGGAGCGCCATATGGCTCTGATGCAAGAAGCCAAAGACAACTGGATGACATCAGTGGTGTCTACCACAAAGCACAGTGATATGGTAAGTTGAGTTAGGTGTGGATTCGGAGTCACTGCTGGCTGCTGTATCCTTGTGAAATGAATTGAGGTCAAAGTGTCTGGGAGATTGGTTTATTAAATTGAATATATGCTAACAGATCTGAGCTCTGTGCGTGGGAATCCATCTGCCAGTTTATACAAGATACACAACACAAAAAGGAAAGAAGGAGCCCATTGATGATTTATTTAGGAATTGGTCGCCTCTTCCAATTTATTTTGGGAACATGGAAAAAAAGTGTCCAGTCCCCCATCCTCCATAGCAGTCACACAGCGTGTTGCGGTATTCAATGATTCCAGGCTGCTCTGTTGGCAGCATAAACATTCTTCTTGGGTGCCCATGGACTCACAGTACCCGCAGGCACATCAAAAAATGTCTGCACACCGAGACTGCTTGACCTCCTCCACTGGATGTTCTCCCCTCCTCCGATTCCTTTCATCCTGTTCCTGCAGATCTTCCTCTGTGTATTGTCATGGAAGATAAGTCAAAGGGTCAATGAAGTAAGATGAAGAGACAATAAGATCGGCTTTCTCCATGTGAGTTTATTTCCAAATAATTTCCTTGCAATGAAGGCTGTCTTCGAGACGCCTGCACAAACGGTTCCCGAAGGTCAGGTTCTGTAGAGTTTAAATACAGATAGCTCAAACAGCCCAGCTGGCATGCCGTTTACAGCAACCTATCAGTGCACAAGGGTGGCTTGTCCTGTGTTTTGCATTACACAAAGTCATAATTATAAATTCGACACAGTATTCTGGCTCAAATAGGTATGGGAGCCCATCGAAATTGTTGAAGTCATTCGTCTGATTGAAATCTGTTGACTCAGCCGTTTCGGATTGTATTTGTAAGTATTCAATCTTGCCGTCTAGTAATGCTTGGACACTAACGCGACCCACTGACCTATAGTGACCTAATGCTACCTATAGCCCCTTCTGGCAACAGACGTCCCCTGCAGGTGCTGCAGGTAAAGTTGCTGGGAATCTATAATTAACTTCAATTTCACCAAACTGCCACGAACGTTTACGTGTTTTGCTGGAATAAATCATCACTGGGCTCCTTCCCTTTGGATTGCATTTGGTAATCAACTTGAATGGGCTTTAAGAGGAGCTGGTACAGGGGCCAGTTGGTAAGTCTTTAAAACACTCTTTTAATAAACTCTGGGTTCACTAACTACATCGTTGGTGCTTCGTTTTATGTGACTCTTCTCATGCTACTGCAGAGGTTTGGTGTTATTTTGAAAAATATTAGTGTTTAAAAAAGCTGTTTAAATGCGTTCATAGCACTGCCCCAAGCTAATCAGTGTTAGCAAAGTCTGGCTGTTAGCTTCTCTCCACAATTTCTCCGTTAATAGTTGATCAATGAAAAAAAAAACTGTCTCGATGGCTTAATTAGTGTATAATCATGCCGAAAAACACCATGGGATGATTTTGCACTGGAGTTAAACTTTAAGAGTGGAGCCAAGGCCAATCTTGAATACTTCCTAGTATTAACATTTTGTGATCTGTATTTGGATTTATTATCTTCTGTCGATACGACATATTGTGAATAATATTGTTTATCATTGTGATAAACAATGTTATTCAATATCCTTTTTTAAAAGGGGACTACTAGTACAGCTTGAAGCTTTTGCAGGAGTGCTGTTCATATTGCATTTATATCTGGCTGAGATCTGAAGGCAACGTGAGGCAAATCACCTCCAGATCTGTCAGACCCAGTTGCAGTCTGATCAAAACGTGTACTGGTAATTTATCCGAAGTGTGGGATGATGTCCTTGCAGAGTCTGCTCTACCCCAGTTCTCTGGGGGGCTCATAGAAAAGATAAAGTGGGGAAGCCAAGGCCCTTTCCTTACTTCCTTACTCCTTTTTGGTCGTGTTGTATCCTTTCCTCATTTGGACATCTAACACATGAAGACAGGTGAGTTTCAGCCCATTGAAATGAGAACATAACACTGCAATATGCATTTAACTTTAACCAAGAAAAAAGCCCTGAGAAGGACCATTAGTATGATAAGGGGGTCATAGACTGGAAACCAACTAACACAGATTAAAATAGTGTAATGTTTACTGCCACCAACAGCAAGATGTCCCCATGTTATTAAGGTAACAAAGCTGAGATCAACTCTTGTGAAACACCAGAGTACGCAGAGTAAGCTCAATAAATCTTACTCAAAGTGGTCCAGTGAAACACTATAAGCATTAGCCTTTAAATGTTGCTTTCTATGTTTCCATGCAAAGTATCTGTGTGAAAGCCGCAAAAAGTAGGCAATAAAAGTTATTAGAAGCTTACCAAGGAGCTCTTGGTGTGTCTTAGCATTTCACACAGACCAACAATTTTATAATCTAATCAACTTCTCATAATGATGTGGGTCTATTTTGGGATTTCTGTGCCAAAAGGTTAACACCCCCGTCACAGCTACTGCCAAGAACAAAATTAATTTAGCTTTTTCTGCCAAATACAGGCAAAGGGGGCTTAAGCAGGCCCCATTTCAATTGCCTTCCATTAATGTTAACTTTATGAAAAAGTGTCTACTTTAATTTTAAGATATGGAAGTCCTCGCTCTTGCCTCTAATTTTCACTACTTTTTAATTGCTCCCGCATTGTAGAGATTTGAGATCATTCAGAAATATTATCTTTAGATTGAGGTGCAGTGCACACATGCAGTACATAAAATATTGTATAATGTGTTTCAGTTGGGGTTTATAAGTTTAGGGTAATGAAAAGCTGTTATTTTAATGATGGTTGGCTTATGGCTTTGGTGAGGTGTTTACTTACTGATTTACTACTCTTATGTGCAGTTATTGGGGATCCACAATGATATTACTGAAGTCATTCTGAATACACACTGAGAAATGATCCCATTGATCTCGCTCTTGAAATGGGCTCTCAGAGACCATCTCTTCCTCAAACCCAGACATGGTCTATTGGCAAGTCACAGCTTGTTAAGCCGAGCTCTGGACCGTCCTCAGTTTTAGACTGTGATTCCTGCAGAGGACCATCCTGATGGGCCAACTTCCTGTCAGCAGCTCTTAAGTTACACTAACTGTCTTTGGCCCTTCCTTGGCATCACCTTAAAACGTGATGAGGTAGAGGGGGGGTTATACTGACCTCCCTGCCTAGTGATACTGAAAACAATACTGTGATGTGTTTCATATTTTCCTTTAGGTTTCTCCGAAAAGGTACTTGTTTATACTCTGTGTCCATCTACATGTTAGATGAATTCAACTATACAAGACCAAAGCTACACCTGAATAAGGTTGGGCCATACTGAAATTTCCCCAATTGAGATATTGCGTTAAAGAAATTCTTACTTTCCTGGACTTTCTCTGTCTGCCGTGCTTCCTGCCTGTCCCCGTCGCAGTGTCCCTTCTAGTTGCCTCCCGCTGTCACCGCTTGAAAGGAGGGAGAGGAGGGAGCGTCAGAGATCAGGCAGGGAAGGAGGTTGGGACTTTGGAGGGAGGCTGAGTTGTTCAGGTTCAGTTTTTGAGTGCTGTGTGACATGCCAGAAAGGTAAGAAAAAGGTTGCCACAATGTACAGGCAGTAAGTGCTATTTTACAGGAGGGCATGTTGAGTTCAATCAGATCTATCAGCTATCAATGATCAGCATTGATCTATGGAATGACTTTAATACAGGCATACATTTTGTCCACAACCTACACGCCTGGTGAGTTAGTGAATTTGCTGTTTATCAGACCACAACTGGCAAACACCCCACCGCTTCTGCCACCAGCGCTGCATGAAACCACAGGGAAAAACAAGCTAACAAACTAACTTGCCTGCTTGTTAGCTAGATTTCTAATTCTGTCATACATTAATGCTAGAGTCGTTACAGATAATGAGCTGAACAAAGTCTTGCAATAGCAATGTGCTTTGCTACCATATGACAAGAGATTCAGGATGAGTCATTATCTAACGTCCTGGCTTCATTCAGGAATCATGGGGGTGCGCTGCTGTAGACTGAATATAAGGGAAACACTGAAGATAGAGACTGAATATCATAAAATTCATAACAGACATTGCGTAATTGAATATCGTTCTGTTGTATTGGTTGTTATGGCAGCCAACCAATATCGGGTTGAACAGTAATCTCGTCATATCAGTATCTGCCCCTTTTCTACAGGCACATTTTAACAACTATAAACATGAAACGTGAGTGCAGAAGACACAAAACCCCTAACTGCACTGTAATCAGTGTTGGAAGACAGTCTACTAGATAACGCTTTTGTAAATATTGTTTGAGTATATTTAGATAGTCGTTTTGAATGAAGGTACCAGCATAGTGGCAAGCTTCATTGTTCAAGGCATGCATGAAAGCCCTAGAAAGAGCCTTTATGGTCTAAAGACTGTGTTGTGTCAGTGACATGATTATTCAAAGTCTCTCTGCTTGCCAATACATGTATTGAAATGAACACAGGAAGCGTTTTTCTTGAAATGAACACATGAAGCATTTTTCTTTCCTAGAAATGTTAGACTTGCTCTTGCATGTACATGACAAAGTAAAAGTGCTGACCTAGTTTTAAAAGGCCTCATCAAGTAGTCACGTGTAGAAGATTTTCCATTCTAAATGTGACTTTTTTTCTTGGAAATGTCTTTGAAATTCTTAGAAATTATAGCATAATGCAGAGAGAGAGACAGTTATCTATTTCATTGAGTGTATCTTCCTCAAGGTTCATTACTGGCATTCTTCTAAAGAGACAGGCAAAGCATTACCTTACACCGCAGCTGTATTCATGAGATCCTGTGATTCTTCAGTGTCCAATGAGGAGACAAATGCAATGAGAGAATGGCACTGAAGGCCTATGGAGAATGTGTTTTCACTCTTCACCTGACTGGCTTCAGCAGTGTGTGATAGACTGACGGTTCATGCAGTCATCTGCTAGGTAGTTTTGGAAAGTGCCTGTCCTTTACCACACAGTTTCCAATCGCTGCTTCTCAGTGCCTCTCTTGTGGCTGTTTCTCCTTTGACCATTCCTCCCTTGATATTCTTCCTCCTGTGCTACTACTATCACTGCTGTTGGGAAAGCAAAGCATCAAAATCATAGTGCATATAAAGACAGAGAGAAATTCTCCACTTCCTCAATCTGTACTAAAGTAAAAACCAAATTTATTAGAAAAATGTAATCAAATCAGAACTACCTAAGATAAAAGAAACCGTCTTTGTGAAACTGTATGTGTGTGCTATGATTTTATAAGTTGGGCCTATGTCCCATCTGCTAACAAGGAGGAGGCAGGATTAACATCCTATACTGCAGCTAGCATCCAGGGGGCATTCCATTTTGGCGTCACTTTTTCAAACTGTCAATCTTTATATCATAGTCTGTATAATAAAGATGGATGTAGCTCTCGATTCTGAACAATGGAGCCAATGGTGAAGTGCCTTAAACCTGCATTCGTTCTAATTTTGGGCACTGCTTAAAGAAAGGTTTGTATAGATAAAGCAGGGGATGCTTTAGGGTGTGACCTGTAGCTAGCAACAGGAAAGAGGCTTACATATCCACAGCACTGTGTACATTAAAATGGCTGTGAAGTTGTTAATGTGTGTTCTCTTTGTGAAATATTGAGGACTCTCTTATAGTGTGATTTCACCTATTCACAGTTTATTGTAACATTGTGGTCGCCTGAAATGTCTGGATAAATGTCCGATTGCATCTTGCTAACAAAGCTAGCGTTAACTGTAACTTAAGGCAAACTGACTCTGTGTCACTGCAGAAAAGGGTGCCAGCGACCAGAGTTCCAGGCTAGCCCTTCAGCAATAGTCCACCGGATGACTTGCGTCAGCTAGTCAAAAAACGGCAGTTTCCCCCTTTAGCATTTAGCTTAGCTCAATGTCATTGAAACAACAACAGAACACAGCCTGACACTGTTTAGCGCTCCTCCCCAGCGCCCTCTTGTCTAAATATGGTATCAATATGCTGATAACCCAAGATAGCGATGCCAATCTCCTGGCTTCAAAACGGTAGACACACAAATCTGGAAGCTACGCCCATCTCTATACAGTCTATGCTTTATTTCAGGGGTGCCCAATCCTGGAGAGCTACTGCCCTGCTTTAGGTTTCTCCCTGCTCCAACACACCTGACTCTAATGATTATCAAACCTATGATGAGCTTCAGCTGCTTGATAACAAGCACATCATTAGACTCAGGTGTGTTAGAGCAGAAAGAAACCTAAAACATGCAGGGCAAGTAGCCCTCCAGGAGCAGGATTGGGCACCCCTGCTTTATATAGTCTATGATTGAAATCAACAAATGTAATTTGACGCTTTCTGGTCACAAATTGCTCTAAATAGGTGGGCTAAGTTACAGCTTACTACTAAGTGATAGCATCAAAGTTAATCATACAAGTAATGAAATCATTTTTGTCCTTTATAATACTATCACAAGCAAATTCACAAAATGGCATCTGTGGGTTAGTTGGTCAGTTGGTGTTAGGGTTGCCAACCGTCCCTTAAAATGCAGAGGTGTCCAATATTTGCTAACTAAAAGATGTGTCCCTTATTGAACTGATAAAAGATGCATTTTGTTCCATACTAAATGTCTGAGTGATGAAACCATGCAACTCTGACTGACTTCTGCTGTCTCTCTCTGTGCGGAACCGATGAGAAGTGCTGTCAGTGTTGTCGGTAATAGAAACATGGCTGATGCTCCGCTGGTAAAAAAAAAAAAGGCAAAATGTTGAATGAAATATAGAGCGGAATGGCAAGAAAACAAATGACTGGAAAACGTTCAAGATAACGCATATAAGGCCAACTGCACCGTTTTTCATATTCCATCAGTCACGCTGGAATTACAGATGTAAGAAAACGTGTGTGTGTGTGTGTGTCTGTCTGTCTGTCTGTCTGTCTGTGTGCCTGCCAGTGAAGAGAGAGTCTGGGGATGAACTCAGAGCAGACAGTAGTAGTTGCTGATGAGAGCAGAGAAGAAATTAGCAGCAAAGTTGTGAATTGGTAGAAATTTTCTACATATCCATACTGTTCGTGTGTAGTGTTTGTGAAATCTGAAATCTTGGAAAAGTTTTTTTCAATAATGATTGTTTTATTCCAAAGAATAATTGAAATTGCCTTTTCACACTAGGCTTATTTTTTTTATTCAATTTATTATTATTTAATTATTTAATGATATTTGTTTAAATATTTTATTCATTCAAGAATGACAAAATAATATTTTGCCCTGTTAAAATAAAGTTGTTTGCGCTACCAAAGAACATGTTAAAAGAAAGTTATTGAATAAATACATGCGTGTTTCTCCAGCAGTGAAGCATCGAGGGGGAACATGGATGTTTTGATCATTCTAAACTAAACCCTGCCGGGATTCTGTGTCCCAGGGGTGCCAATGCTTCTTGAGGTCAAAGTACAAACTTAATTTTGCACAGTGATGAACAAGGAAAAATGATTTGCTTAGCTAGATATATGGTATGAATAGGACTTCTAACAACTAAGTGTATTATATACGTAAGTGTAATAATAATGCAGTCATGCAGGTGTAAAGCACACTACATTTGTTACATGCACATATGCCCACACTCCCCATCCCCTGACCTTTTTTTTCCATTTCAGGGAGTTGGCAACCCTAGTTGGTGCACCACTTTGATCAAAACTGAAACATCTCTGAGAACTAGGCCTACAGATTAGAAATGACTGGATGGAAATTTTTTAATTTTTCCAATACTTGGGTTTATGACCAAATACCTACAAATGGAATGACAATACCCAGTCTCAGCTCTACTTTATTTTCAGTACTATTTAGCAAATGTTAACATGCGCAACTAAGCTAAGCTATACCTGCTTAACAGCAGCGTGTTAGCATTGTCATTGTAAACATTTAAGCATGCTAGCATTTAGTACAAATTTAGCCTCGCAGTAGTCTACTCTTTTAACTTTGGTGTTGTAGGGCAGACACGACACATGGATTTAAATGCATCCATCCATTTATCTTCAACCGCTTGTCCCTATCGGGGTCGTGGGGGGCTGGAGCCAGTCCCAGCTGACATCGAGCGTGAGGCAGGGTACACCCTGGATAGGACGGATTTAAATTCAGCACATTGTTTTTTTCCAGGTGTCAACTGATCACCATCTGGTGATGAGTTGGATCAGAGGATGGAGGGGAGATTCTGGACAGACCAGGTAAACCCAAACGAGTAGTGCGGGTGAACTGGGAACATCTGGAGGAGGCCCCGAGAGATCTTCAACTCACACCTCCGGCGGAGCTTTTCTGGCATCCCTGTGGAGGTTGGGGGCATTAAACCGGAACGGGCAATGTTCAAAGCTTCCATTGCTGAAGCTGCAGCGGTGAGCTGTGGCCTCAAGGTCTTAGGTGCCTCAAGGGGCGGTAACCCCCGAACACCGTGGTGGACACCGGTGGTCAGGGAAGCTGTCCGACTGAAGAAGGAGGCCTTCCGGGATATGCTATCCCAGAAGACTCCGGAGGCAGTTGCAAGGTACCGACAGGCCAGAACGGCTGCAGCCTCTGCTGTGTCAGAGGCAAAGCAGCGGGTGTGGGAGGAGTTCGGAGAAGTCATGGAGAAGGACTTTCGGGCAGCACCAAGGTGCTTCTGGAAAACCATTCGACATCTCAGGAGGGGGAAACGGGGAACCGTCCAAGCTGATTACAGTAAGGATGGGACGCTGGTGACCTCAGCCGATGAGGTAATCTGGCGGTGGAAGGAGCACTTTGAGGAACTCCTTAATCCGACTCTTTTGTAGAGGCAGAGCTGGAGGCTGATGGGGAATCATTGTCAATATCCCTGGCGGAAGTCACTGAGGTAGTCAAACCACCCCACAGTGGCAAAGCCCCAGGGGTTGATGAGATTCGTCCAGAAATGCTGAAAACGTTGGGTTTGGAGGGGCTGTCTTGGTTGACACGCCTCTTCAACATTGCATGGAAGTCTGGGACAGTGCCAAGGGAGTGGCAGGTTCCTCTTTTTTAAAAGGGGGACCAGAGGGTGTGTGCCAATTACAGGGGTATCACACTACTCAGCCTCCCTGGTAAAGTCTACTCCAAGGTGCTGGAAAGGAGGGTTCGTCCTATAGTCGAACCTCAGATTGAAGAGGAACAATGTGGTTTCCGTCCTGGACGTGGAACAACGGACCAGTTCTTCATTCTCGCAAGGATCCTGGAGGGGGCCTGGGAGTATGCTCATCCAGTCTACATGTCTTTTGTGGATCTGGAGATTGCATATGACCGGATCCCTTGGGAGATACTCTGGGAGGTGCTGCGGGAGTATGGGGTGAGGGGGTCACTTCGGTGGGCCATCCAATCTCTGTACACCCAAAGCGAGAGCTGTGTCCGGCAGTAAGTCGGATCCGTTCCCGGTGGGGGTTGGCCTCCGCCAGGGGTGGACTTTGTCACCAATCCTGTTCGTGATTTTCATGGATGGGATATCAAGGCGTAGTCGTGGTGGGGAGGGGTTGCAGTTCGGTGGGCTGAGGATCTCGTCTCTGCTTTTTGCAGATGATGTGGTCCTGATGGCATCGTCGGTCAGTGACCTTCAGCACTCACTGGATCGGTTCGCAGCCGAGTGTGAAACGGCTGGGATGATGATCAGCACCTCTAAATCTGAGGCCATGGCTCTCAGCAGGAAACCGGTGGATTGCTTATTCCAGGTAGGGAATGAGTCCTTACCCCAAGTGAAGGAGTTCAAGTACCTCGGGATCATGTTCACGAGTGAGGGGAAGATGGAGAGTGAGTTTGGCTGGAGAATCGGAGCAGCGGGGGCGGTGTTGCAGGCACTCTACCGCACCGCTGTGACGAAAAGAGAGCTGAGCCGGAAGGCAAAGCTCTCGATCTACTGGTCAATCTTTGTTCCTACCCTCACCTATGGTCATGAAAGCTGGGTCATGACCGAAAGAACGAGGTTGCGGGTACAAGCGGCCGAAATGGGTTTTCTCAGGAGGGTGGCTGGAGTCTCCCTTAGAGATAGGGTGAGAAGTTCAACCATCCGTGAGGAACTCGGAGTAGAGCCGCTGCTCCTTTGCGCTGAAAGGAGCCAGTTGAGGTGGTTCAAACATCTAGTAAGGATGCCCCCTGGGCGTCTCCCTAGGGAGGTGTTCCAGGCACGTCCAGCTGGAAGGAGGCCTCGGGGAAGACCCAGGACTAGATGGAGAGATTATATCTCCACACTGGCCAGCTAGAGCTGGTTAATGTGGCCCGGGAAAGGGAAGTTTGGGGTCCCCTGCTAAAGCTGCTGCCCCCGCGACCCGACCCCGGATAAGCGGATGAAGATGAGATGAGACATTGTTTTTTTGAGTATTCACACATCAAACTTAGGGGTTATTTGAAGGTAATAAATGATAGCTTCCCAAGTTTTAATGGTTTTTAAAGCATTAGTTTTGAAACTGGCAATGTGTAAAATTACATTATTTGAGTATTTGATGCCATCCATCATTTTGACAGAATGGAACACAGCAATCTACTGTAACTTAAAGTAATTCACACAGTCTAGTTCAAAAGTTTTTTATAAAAAGCCCTTGCAGTTGATTAACAAAGCAAAGAAGAGGGATTGATGTGGTAGAAGATGAGGAATAAGCAAGTAATACAGGGGGAAAAACTAATTTATTTGCTTTGTGTGTTGTTGACATGAAAAGTAACTGCACAATCAGTGTTTTTCTGTTAATGTCCTCATGAATACATACTCTATGAGCTTGTTCTATATAACAATTTCTTAAAAAGTATCAATGACAATTCAATTCCATTAATTATGTCTTATTATCATTAAAAAATGAAAACTGGAATGAGGTAATAATAGACTATGTAGGAATTTTTAAGACCCTGTATGTCAGCGTAACCTCTGGTTTATAGGTTTTTGCCCTAATGACATGCATCTTTTTTAAATTTAATTATTCTGATTCTTGTGAGTGTTATGAGGAGGTAGTTCACAGCTCAATGTAAACTCATGCACAACTTAATGACTTAAAGCTAGACTTATTAACTAATTAAGGCAATTACAACTTTCTTTGGCTTTAGGTGTAATTCAATCTTGAGAGACCTACAGTGAAAAGCTAAATACTTTCCTCATCATGTCAAAGGATTCTAATACATTCATGTTACCAACTGTGCAAAAGAGCACGATTATCAGTAATCTGGCTCTGGCCCTGTGGCTGGATGAGGATAAATGGGTGTGCCAATGTTCAGTTGGCCAGTTTACAATAGAAGCTTCCCTTTTTCCAAACTAACAAAATGTCCAAGCAGTTTAATTCCAGAGGTGACATCAGATTATGTTTTCTATCTAGCGGCATCTAAAATGGAATTATAACAGAGCGATGTCCAATCAACATTGGAAGAACATTTTTTAGTGGTAGAAACAATAGTTATTATTCAGATCTGTAATGTTGTCAAAACACAGAGCTGCATGAAGAAACATTGAAACGATTATTAGGAGACTTATTTGTTGAACCTGCAGACTGTCTGCCTGAGTATTTCTTTTATTCTTTTTTAATCCAAATAGGCTTTATTTTACATGATTACAACTCCTTGAATGGAAAACGTGCCCTAATTTCCACAATATCTCTGTTTCCTATTTGTTTTTCATAAAGTCACTCCTGATTTAACATGCCGATAATATCTCAAGTTTTCTGTGTGGTAGCTAGCAAGTAGGGTTAGTCACTGTCAGATATTACATTACATTTTTCCATACCCTTGCGTGTAGAAAAATATTTTTAAGATTAAGTAGTATTTCCTTTTTGAACAGTCAGTACTTTATTCTCATAGCAGTCTATTACGTTTGTTTAAACTGGCTAAATTGTTGTGTTTGCCTGACCACTGCATGACCACACTGGAACAGAATCTGCCATACACAAATGTAATCATGGTCATTTTAATTTTGATCAGATCCTATCTCATGACCTGATGTTTTTGGCATAAGTCACTTTGCGAATACAATGATAAAAAAAAAAGTACAGCAAACCGTTGGAAATGTGTTTACAAGTTACAAGTTTGTCTGTTTACATAACAAATGTCAGGAAAACATCCCGTGGCAACATTGAATTTGAATATTTCAAAACATTTACTCCGGACCATATTTGTTGTGATTAAAGAGTTTTATTTTACAGCAAAATGCCCACATTTTTATAAAAACCAGCAACTACATGATTACTGTAAAAATAAAATCTTTATAAGATCTTCCAAAATTGTTATTTTTGAGGATACAATAATGTCTTGGAAATAATGTCTTAGCCTTTGCTCTCAAAAACTGCCATTCATACTTGAATCAATGTATTCTCATCAACAGGTTATATCAACAGGATATATTACAAAAAGTTCTGCACAAATTCGTATGATATCTTTCAAAACAGAGAACGGAAGTCGACCAAGGTGAGGGCGATGGACCGGAGGCTAACTTCGACGGTTGCTTTTGGTGTCAGTTTGGTTTACGCAGTTAGGTCTAGACATCAAAACATCTTGGTTAGGATTAGAAAAAAATGTTGGGGTTTGGCTTAGTATATTCGGTACATGAATGGCAAAGGTAAACCAACCCTACTCGCCCAGGTGAAAGTCAAAGTCAGGTGTTTTTGGTACCAAACCGCCACCCAAATCTCAAGTACTACAATACATGTAATACCCATTTTGTCAAATATGCCTATAAGCATTGTATTTTTTGCGTTTGTTAAAAACTGTCTAAATGGTGGTATAAGTTGAATATTCACAAGAGTGAGTTATTTTTTGTCAACAACTTGGCGAGATCACTCCCACAATCCATATTCCCCTTTAAAACAGCTGACATGGGGTTTAAATATTTTCGGGTGTTTGTCACCAGCTCCTCCAGGGACCTTTTACAAAAGAACTTCCAGCTGCTATTAGATAAATACATGTCTGACTTGTCTAAATGGGTGTGCCTCCCCCTTTCTTTCCCTTGCAGGCCAGGTTAATCTTATTAAGATGGTCATTTTACCAATGTTTCTGTATCTTTTTCAACACCTCCCAATTTGCCTTAATAAATTGTTTTTTTTACTAATCTAGATCAACATCTTAACACTTTTATTTGGCAGAATAAACCAGCCCGTATAAAAAAAAACATATTCTTCAACTCCCTAAACCTGAAGGGGGACTAGCACTCCCTAATTTCCGCCACTACTTCGGGGCCTGCAACAGTAATAAACTTTTATATTGGCTCCGCGGTGAAGTTGCAGATGTCTGCCCACCCTGGGCTCATACTGAGATATCATCTTCCTCCTGCTCTTTGCACTCTACAATTTGCTCACAGCTCCCCATAACTGCCCAAAAGGTCTCACCTAATCCACCATAACTAAACTGGTTAAGATATACCCTAGTCACAGTGACGCTTGTAACCACTGTAAGCAGTCCCCAGCCGACCACGCACACATGTTATGGACGTGCTTGAAGCTTTTTGAATTTTTTTTTTTTGGTCTGATATATTCCAAACCAATGAACAGGCTCTTAACACAAATCTGGAACCAAATTCCCTGACTGCTTTTTTGGGCTTCCTCCGTCTAAAAATCTGCCCATCACTACCCAACGTGTAGTGGCCTTTACCACCCTGCTCGCCAGACGTATCATTATCCACCGACTCATCATACGGGAAATTTTACAAATAAAGAACGGTTAAAGAAGTTAAGGTTTTCATACAGGGGATCCTTGACAGCATTCCACAAAACCTGGGACCCACTGCTGACTTATTAGTAATAGTACTGATTCCTGATGATGCTGAGGACACTTCCTAGTGCCTGGAAGGACAGAGACCATCCCCCATCCCCACCCCTTTTCATTTATTTTTATTAATTTATCTTTTTTCTCTATTTTCCTTCTCTTGTTTTTGAATTGCCTTATTTATTTTGTCATTTCTATGGATTTCACTCTATTTGGTTTCATTGGACCTTATGTATCTAAGCAACAAAGCTGCTTGGTTAGGTTTAGGCTACAAAAATAGTTGGTTAGGTTTAGGCAACAAAACTACCTGGTTAGGTTTAGGCAACAAAACTACATGGTTAGGTTATGGCAACAAAACTACATGGTTGGGTTATGGCAACAGAGCTACTTGGTTAGGTTATGGCAACAACATGCTTGGTTAGGTTTATGCAACAAAATGCTTGGTTAGGTTTTTAAACAAAACTACTTGGTTAGGTTTTTCAACAAAAATACCTGGTAAGGTTTAGACAACCAAATTACATTGTTAGGTTATGGAAACAAAAAGTACTTGGTTAGGTTTAGTTAATAAACCTTATTGGTTAGGTTTGGGCAACAAAACTACAGTATATGGTTAGGTTTAGACAACCAAACTACCTGATTAAGTTTAGACAACAAAACTACTTGGTTAGGTTTATGCAACAAAACTACTTGGTTATTTTTTGAAAAAGATTATCACCACAAGTTGTTGTTTTTAAAGTTTGATTTTTGCATGGATCAAACAAATGAGTAAAAACAAAGGGCTGGCCACTCCCCACTACAGAGGAACTTTGATTTTGGAGTTGCTTGGCCAATCAGTATGTGCCTAGACATTTTGTATGTATTTGTAATTCAAAGTCAGCGATTATAGGAGCATCATGCAAGGGGGCTCTGTCTATGCTTGTTGAACTATGGTTACAATGCATCTATTTCATACAGGCTTCCCTTTGCAACAGTTTCTATAGGTTTAGCCAGTCATGAAATTAACATAAAGAATGTGTCCTGGTCACATGCAAGCAGACCACCATTATAGACTTCCAACACTGTTCTAACATAGCCTGGTTGACCTCACATAAGAGGCTGGCATTAACACTCCACTGCACCCAACCACATCAATACATTCTGGGGGCAACCAAAAACACTGCTGCTGGACACATGTACAGATGAAAGAAACTGCTGGAACCCTGTGGTGCAAACACCAGCCACTGGAAAAGGTACTCATGTGTGAGTATTTTTTTAATCATCAGTCTTGCATGTTTTGAAAAGCCAGAAACACAAAACCACTACATAGTAGATCAGAATCTCTGCTTCAGAGTAGCAATGTTTCACTTTGTTGTCCAGTTAATTTCACTGTATTAGCTGATGGCTACACTTTTTAGGGTTATTTCCAAAGAGTCTTCTGTACTGATCTTCCGGTTTGAAGCGTCATCCCAAACCTCTGGCTTTGTCTAGGAATTAATGCGTACCAACCTCTGTAGTTCCCTTTGTCTTTTTCTCTGCAGTCCCTTTCATATGCTCAGTGGGTCTTGGACCTCACCCAGCACAGGAAGCTGAACTTCTTGTGTCCACCTTTCATGTGGTTCCAGGCAACAGGGACAGAACGGGACACATACACACACACACACACACACACACACACACACACACACACACACACACACACACACACACACACACACACACACACACACACACACACACACACAAAAGGACAGATGGAGAGATAGAGAGGGAGAGAAAGAGGGAAAAAGAGACAGATAGTCATACAGCAAAAACAGATTCCAAGGATAGATTTCATTGTCTGGGTTTGGTGGCTTGAATTTCTGACCTCTGCAGCTGTGAACACGGTTGCTTCTTGAATGTTTTGGTGCTGTGTTGGTCACAGCTATAACTTCAACTCTGTCCTTAATGTTGTATGTTATGACCAGATGTCTAGATTGTTTTTGACCCTGTCATGTGTTCATACCGTAGCTAAAGCCACCCTGAGCTTTCAGTTTTGCTGAAAGACAAGAGCTATTGAGAAATAATGTTCCAAATGAGACGCATTTATAAAAAATATTGCAGGAATGAAAATAAAGAATAAGTTATCATAAGTTATTCTTACTCCCTACACTAACATAGCGCCCGGGCGCAAAAACAGAATCTTCTGAATTTATCTTTTCCTCCATTTTGTCTTTCTGCTCCTCTCTATTCCCTTGTGCACTATTTACACCACTTAATCACATCCCCTTCCCATTGCCTTTCGCCTGTGCTTCAGTTCTGTAATGGCCATCCCAGATGTGGCTTAATAAATACTCTGTGGCCTGACGATTGAACCCTAGCTTCACTAAGGGAAGTTCACTGGAGTTCCATGTTTCAAGGCACAAACAGATGACCCGCTCATTCTGAAATGGGAGATGTTTTTATTCTTTAAGAATAGAGCGTGCAAAAGGCTTGGGGACTGGAAGACAACCATGCTCTCTGCTCGCTGAGAGAGTATGGTTCGCATTAGGGACGCATCATATTTCATGTCTTTTTATCAAGAAGATGGTCAGGAGAACGGGCTGTGTGGAGCTAGTGAGACCGCAAACTAAAAATACATTTATGTGCCACAATTGAGGCTGCAGCAGTACGCCCATTGCATGCATTGAAATGATTTAGTGTGGATCAACGTCAGCAGCATCAACAGGCCTCAAAACACACAGTATGTGTTTACATGGCCATGTGTTATATAAGCCTGATGGGTTCCTGTCAACACTGACCAGGAGTGGCAGATTTGGAATAAGGAAGCATGGCACAGTAGCTTGAATTGTAAGTCAAATGGAGTCAAAGAGGCTGCACAAAGACAAACATGCATGTTTTTGTGTTTTGAGTCTTTATAGTGTCTATGTAGTGAAAACGGGTCATTACTGTGAATCAAACCCTGACAGGGTGATGCAGGACTTTTAAATAATGTCCACTCGCTCTACATTATACTACTTATTACACGGCTACTTACTAAAGAAAACAATAATAACACACAAAATATTGATTTAAAAATGATTTCATTGATTTAAAAATGGACCTCCAGAGTCAGAAACAACAATATTGATTTAAAAATGATTTCATTGATTTAAAAATGGACCTCCAGAGTCAGAAACAACAGACCTAATTGACCAATCAGAGTATTCAACAAAGCTGTGTCATAACAGTATAGGTTATTGGTGACATTTTTGGTAGAATGAGCTTTGTGTACCTGAGTATTGCATGCAGCTAATCATATGCAAGGTGCTATACACTCTCGCTCTCTCTCTCTCTCTCTCCCTCTCTCTCTCTCTCTCTCTCTCTCTCTCTCTCTCTCTCTCTCTCTCTCTCTCTCTCTCTCTCTCTCTCTCTCTCTGTATTTGGTCAGGATCTGTCTCTGTTTCATATCTCTGACAGCGTGGAGATATTCAGCCAATTTATAGTCTCTGTTTAGAGTCAGATAATAATTTAACAATTTCTTTGTGTTTTAGTTTCATTTGTCCAATGTTCCAAATATAGATCTTTTGATTGGTTCATAATGAGTTTGATTCTGTTGTGTTTTGAAACAGTACTGATGGGAACCTTGGTTGGTCAGCTTCACCATCGCCTGACTGAGGGGGCTGGGTTCAGGGTTCAACTCTTGGCTTTTTAATGCTTTGAATGAACGTGTATCTTTTGCACTTAAATTCAAATGTGACGAAAATGTTAGAGTCCGTTTTTGTATGTTTAGCAGTAATGGGAAACGTCAAATTTCTGCTCAGCAGGCGTTGTTTTGCGTTTCCTTTGGATGTTGAGAGTTTTTCGACAGAATTCAGTTTGGAGGCCTTCTATTGGGTGTTTATCCCATGAGCCATACGCCAATCCACTGAACAGTGAACAGGCCCCTGACTTCCATACAAAGCAAGGATCTGACTTCCATACAAAGCTATTGGTAAAGTTACGTTATCTAATATTTTGGTCCAGATTCTAACTTGAATGTGCATGTAGAATAATTTAGTTTTTAATGCATACATGACCCTGCATGCTTTTCTTTGAGAGCATTTATTGCCATATTGAAATTTCCTAATGCAGATATGATCAGATCAAGGTAAGTGTAATGTTTCCTGTGTTCAATTATAGTGTTATTCAAAGTAAAATGGTATGTGTTTTCAAGACATCTGGGCTTTTTTTTGAAAGATCATCACTTAAGTTTTCTTGAAGTTTACACTCAAGGCCCATTTCCGGCAGTATTGTTCAGGGATGTTCAGGTTATGTTGAAGACCATCACTGGTTAATGATAACAGAACAAGGTCATCTGCATAGAGCTGAGGTCCGTTTCACAAAGCAGGTTCAACAAACTCTGAGTCTAACCCTGAACTCTGAGTTGATCTACTCTGAGATAGGAAACTCTGAGTTTTCAGTTCCAGAACAGCTGACTTGAGTTAGTTTGATCAACTTGGAGTAGTTTGACCTGGAGTTAAGCGCGTGCACCACAAGTATAAAAAGACAGCATCCATGGAGCCGTGATTCGACGAGTCACCATGGCAACGGAGAAGAGGAGGGCTACGCTACCACTGGAATTGGAAATATAAATGCGCTCATACGGTGAGTTTGAGCACGTTTTCTGCTGAAAGTGTGACACCACTACGGCAGCAAAAGAGAGGGAGACAGCGCGTGACAACATTGCTGCTCGGGTCAATGCGTAAGTTTAAATGTAATCCTTTGCAATCACAATAATATCACAGGGGGAACTGCTTGGGTGGGAGCCTATTAATTTATTTCATTTAGGTGCATTCCCGCGGGGAAGAAGCGCACTTGGCAGCAGCTTAAGATGAAACATAAAAGCATTGTTCAAACAGGTAAAACATCGGCACAATCTCATGGTGACGCCTCATTTTGAGCAGGTTTGACATTATAAAGTAAATATTACCGTAAGTGGCTGTTTTAAACATTGTATAAAAAACTCCCATTTGCAAAAAAAAATGCAGCGCAACACACAATATCTGCTGGAATGTGAGAGCATGACTTCGGTTTGTTATGTTGGAAATATAAGGACGGATAAGGTTGTGTATGTAAATGATGGACTGTGACGTGAAACGGTACCGCTCAAAAGGATAATTGTCTGGAAATGCAAGAACATCAATGAGCGGTCTGATAATCATCTCCCGACAAATATTTAATTCTCTGCGCAGTAATGCTGCACCTTCATCCACAGGATCATTATCAAAAGGACATGCCATGGTAGTGGAAATAGTCACCACCTAATATAACTGCTAATGTAGGCCTACTGACTGATTTTTGCAATGATTTTCTAAGAAAACAGACGGAACTATAGCAGAACTATACTACGCCAAAACTCGCCTACTGACTGAATGAATGAGGAAATCAAATACTGTGTGTGGCTGAAAGAGGGCGGAGACAGAGAGAAACCCGAGGTTTGCTGAGAAAAACCTGGTCCCGACCAGGTTAGGTTCAGAGAGCATGTTACCATGGTAACTGACCAAGAGTTTAAGTTACCTCTCTCTGTGAAACAGGCTAGAGTTACCCCTCTTTCTCTGGTTTGAGTTACCTCCCTTTGTGAAACGGAAAACTCAGAGTTTCCCTCATTTCAGGGTTAACAGACTCAGAGTTTTCACTAAACCTGCTTTGTGAAACGGACCCCAGGTATCTAATCTCTGTGTCAAAGAGTATGAGACCTGTTACTGCTGAATGGTCCAACTGGTCTGCAAAATACATACAGACCTACATTCTCTCTCTCTCTATCTCTCTCTCTCTCTCTCTCTCTCTCTCTCTCTCTCTCTCTCTCTCTCTCTCTCTCTCTCTCTGTCTCTCCAATGTCTTCTTTATAAATATTCAACATATGAGCTTAGATCTTCATGTTAATCTGTTGTTACCCATTACCTAGACCGGTTTATTTATGTCACTTTTTCTCTCTCTGTGTTCCCTGTCCTCCTTTACTTTTTTCATGCTTGGGCCTTAATCCAGAAGGCAGGCGTTCAAAAAATAAGACAAACTTCACAGATGGTAGAAAAACCTACAATTATGTGTCATTCATTACAATCTTTTGTACTGAAACAGAATCCATTTTTCCTTTCCACTCATTCATGTTTTGTTTTAAAGCCTTCTTATGCGGTGTCATGAGGTGTATCTGTAGTATTTGTTGACCCTTGACCATGACCCACTGACTCTCAGCATACTCTACATACATGACCAAAAGCCTAGATTCACTGACACACAGGCATCATTGCAAAACCCAAAGATGTGTAATCTATAATGATATCAAACACAGACAAGCAGCAAGTCAGCCAGCTGGGACCAGAGAACATTTGCCATTTTTGTCGTGATTAATAAACCATAACAAATAATGAATTATCAACGTTGGCTAATTGATTTGTTTTTTCAGTTCATAACATCATAGAAACGGCTCCTGTGTCTAGTGGAAGAGAGCAGAAATACTGCAAAACAAACCATCTAAAAATGCAGGTGTGATGAACCACTGGCATATCAAATTGCCATAACTGACCCTCTATGCCTAGTTCACACTACAGGACTTAGGCCCTGAATTTCCACTCGCTGACAGTTTTTGGAGGTCCCCAACAAAAACCCCTGATAAGAGGCAAATTGACGTTGGCTCTATGATTTACTGTGTACTGTGTGAACAGTTCAAATTCATGGGCTGAGAGGGTCACCGGTGCCTCGCTGACACATGTCAGATATCTACCAGGCTAAATATTTAAATATATGACCTGTCAGGGACTCCAAGAACCAATGAGAGGGGAAACGTGGGGCAGGTGCAGCCTGTAACAAGAGGAACTTCACTGTATGTGCTGCATTTGCAACATGGACCAAAGTTATTGTTAACCTAGAGGACACAGGCTATAAATAGGAAAGACATGTGGAAACAGGCTACTTTGTGAACACATATGCCAACACCTTCTTACCCTTCTTTTCTTTTTCTTCTTCACCAACAACCATGAGTGCTTGTTTCTGGCGGAATTCCAAAAATCTTGAGCATGGTATTACATCATGTCCCTTGTAGTGTTGTCAAAAATATTGATATAATAAGTATCGTTACTAAAAATCAGTTAGCGGATATGATACTGAGTTGCAGAAATGTATCGATACCAACATGGAGGTCATCACCTCCTCCAGTTTACAAGCAACTTGACACAGCAGTGCTGTAAGCACACAGACACACACAGCTCCTCTCTCTCTAGCAGATGATCACAGGTAGCTAACGCTAATCCACCCTAACAACACTAAGCTGGATAAAAATGGCAAGTTCGACAACGCGACTGTTAACGGCGGATCTAAGTCAGTCTAATGTTAAGAGACGTCAATTTAACAGGTTACATGTATCTGAAAAGTGTTATTTTTCTGTACAAGTCCCAGACTTGCAGTGGCAGTGAGGCCACCTAAATGGTCATACACCTGAGTAAAGAGTGTGGACTGGAGCCCACTGCATTCTGATACCTTCTGTGTTTTAATATTCTGTACACTTATCCGACATGTCTAAATATTTAGTGGTCTTACACTACCTAAGATAATTTAATAATATTGTTGTCATTGTTGTTGGTTGGTGTTGTTTTTTGATGTTTGTTTTGTTCTTATTTTATTAAGAAAAAGTTCTGCCTCTTAATCTTTGGTCATGTTCTCTCTGCGGTATCGGAAATTGTATCGGTATCGAGTTTTAACTTTTAGTATCTTGACAACTTAATCCCTTGTCATATTTTTCATGTGTGTTTTTGTGACAAACATAGGCTTAGACTTATCTTTATTGATGCCTTTGGGATGACTTCTGCAAGGAAATTTCCAGCAGCTTACAAAAACACAAGGGAGGTATAAAAAAGAAAATACAGTATAGGATAACCAATAAACTCTTAGCTAAATAAATAAATACAGAAAGTATAAAAAAACAATAAACAGTAAGCAATTAAGTCTTTGTCAAATATATATGAGGTAGATGTAAGAATACAGGTCAAATAAAATTCACAGAAAATGAAATCCAATAAGTTAAATGTAGAGGAAATGTATAAGATAAAATGTGTATGACTGTATATGACAGAAATGAGCAGAAAGATTAAATTATTGCACTTAAGTGGTTGATAGAGTTATTGCACAAAGAAGAAGATAAGTGCCCAGGTTTGTAAGAGTAGATTATTAACTGCACAGTGAGTGGCTCCCACTCCTTCCCTTCTGTCCTCTTTATTTCCTCCTCCCCCTGAGTGAGGAGTTGTAGAGGGTGATGGCCTGAGGGACAAAGGACTTCTTGAGCCTGTTGGTCCTGCACTTGGGCAGGAGCAGCCTCCCACTGAACAGGCTCCTCTGGGTGCTGATGACGCTGTGCAAAACACAGTTTGAGGAATAGATATACACGCCAGGGATTCCTCCTCCGACTTCAGGACTCATGATTACAAGACAGCAAGCTGTGTGTGAACAGTACAGATCTGACGACTTTAGAAGTTGTACAGTGTGAACTTTGCAAACACGTACCTACTGTCACATCTTTCAGACACAAAGACACATTATCATGCTTTCAAGCCATCCTTCTGGCTACTTTGTGAATGTAAGCCCAGCATTCAGTGACATTTGAACTGAACTTGACAGCTGTCTTTGGTGGCCTTTGGAAGACCTGATGAGTGCGGTGGGAATCAACCATGCAGTTTATACTGTCCATACAAATGAATATACAATTAAAGTATTTTGGTAAAAGCTATGCACAGAAAACTATGTGCTGCTGTAAATATTTCCTCATGTGTAATTTGTAGGATACATTGTGCTATTTTATGTGGGTATAATCACTTTGTAAAACGCCTTGGGTAGAAACTCTCCTCATCCATCACCTCTAGCTCTTCTCCCTCTTGGCTGTGAAGTACCACACCACATCCATCTTTCTGTCTCCCTTCTGGCTGACATCTCTTTAACACCTCTTTAACACCACCTGTGACTTATTTCACCTCCGGCTCTGGCCCAGTTTTTAAATGCCACCCACTGCCAGGCCTGTGCTTAGGCCTGCTAGTTTGGTTCAAAACTTTCCCCTCATTTGCAACACAACGGTGTTAGGCTCACATATGCTCTAATCACTTTAGAGTAAGGAATTGGAACAATGTACGCCTCTAAGATGGTGTGATTCTTCCAGCTTTGATTTGTGTGCTGGGTTAAAGCGTTACCGACCCTTCCTTTGAGTGTGAAACACTCACCCCCTTTAGGCCTGACTACGGAAGCCCTGAGATGGAAGTGAGAGAAAAGTGTGATCTAAATCTCTTTCTCTCCTATGTTTATGACTTAAAACCCAGTTTTACAGAAGAATTGTCCTTTAAAAAAAATCATCTGTTAAAAAAGTTTTTTTCGTGTGTGTGTCAGGATCATTATTCTAAGTGTTTGTTGCTGTTATACTCATTTCGGCTAAAGTGCATCACTACCCAATGTTGTAGTGCCAATTAAAGTACATTTCTAGCCATATACACTTAGAGCTCAGTCCTCAGGCTGTAATAGGCAACCGAGAAAGTCAATGGCTTTTCCAGGCCGTTTTGACGGGGGTGGCCAAGGTTGGACACAGAGCCAGAGTGGGGTGGCCATGGCAAAGCGAACCTGAACGAATGGCATGTGACATGCAATATTGACTAATGCAGAGATGATTCATAATTTAAAAAAAAAATCATGTTAGCATCCATTGTAATGTTTGTAGACCGGATTGATACAACCTAGAACAACACTAACATCCATCCATCCATCTGTAACCGCTTATCCCTATCAGGGTCGCGGGGGGGCTGGAGTCGATCCCAGCTGACATCGGGCGTGAGGCGGGGTACACCCTGGACAGGACATAGGGCACATAGGACACTCACATTCACACCCTTATGGACAATTTAGAGAACACGTGCATGTCTAACATGTCAAACTATTCACTCTTTTCTATTCCACTTTAACTTAACACAGTCATCGAGAAGCCTTGATTGTTTTATTAATATTTTTAATCAGTAATTATGTTCAGGATAGGCTATAAATTTGATCGGTTTCAAGTTGAGTAAAGCCCTGATGACTAATCATGTAGCTTTGATACATCATCTGCAGGAGTGTTCACAGCCTGTTAAAGCTGTATCACACAGTTTATATATGTCTCCAGCTGCTTTTATCTGAATCAAACAGTCATAATGTGCAAATAATGACTTTATTTCCATAGTTATAGCTAAGGTGTGTCTTTGTTGTTACAGGTGTCTCTTAAAAATACTGTAACAGACTGTGGTAACAGTTCATATTAATGTTCAAATGTTCAGAGAGTCACTGTTCAGAGTGAAACATTGAGATTTCCTACAGCCTCTGCGCATGTCAACTTCCTATGAGAGTGAGCCGCAGGAGTATATACAATTGTAGGTGGCTAACAGCTAAGCTAATGCTAACTGCAGGTTGGTTTCTGGTCGGGCTAACAAGCTAACGTTAGTTATGTGTAGTTTGTCTACTTTGAACTGCTTCTATGTGCTAAATTAAGTTTTCACACACTCAGCAGAGAAGTCGACATAACTTAAACAGTAAATGACCATAACTCTCAAAGGATACATGTTATCTTTACATTGCTTTATGAGTGCACCACCGTCAGGGGAATGCACATGTATGCCGTTTTCTAGACATGTGCTGACCATAGATCAGTTCTTATGGCCACAGTCCTACCATCATTGTAGTTCTGTAGTTGGAAACTACAAACTGGTCCTGTATCAGCAGATTAGCTGTCATCATTGATTGAGCAGCGTTTGTCCCCCCTTAAAAACATCATTTTTTACAAAACAACTTGTTTGCCCATCGGCAACATTCGGAATATCAAGTACAGCTACTTTAAAGTGTTTCCATAGGTTAGGTGTATATGTGAGTGTTAGGCTTATTGTAGTCTGGCTTACTGGATGTACAGTGTGGGTATTAAGTCTAGAATCCACCGGGCGAGGTGATGTCAGACCCTTTCTGCTATCTCTGCTATCTGTTTTGCATGGGCACCATCACTACAACCATTTTGGGGGGCGTTATGTTTGGTTCAATGAAATACAAACAGCCCAGGGCGTTTTTTTTCTCCTGTACCAGAATGTAAACTCGTTGCAGCGTTGGAGTATGGTCTGACGATTCATGACTAGAGTGATACTAGATTGGATTGTATGATGGCTAAAGATTTTGTCAGTACATTTGCTCATGTGTGTTTCTTGTGTGACCCCACACCACAGGCTCAACAGAAGGTGTGTCCCTCATCAAATAAAATCAGCCAATATTTGTCCTCAGTCACCATAAGACATCAGGAATAAGAACCTAAAAACGCATACCATACGCATGAGGGCATGTTGAATTACACTATGATCTCAAAGCTGAATGTGTGTGATCCACACAAATGCACAATAGGATCACAATTCACAAAGAGAGGTTCAAAAGGGTGTTATAAATCACACTACTGTTTGGTATCCCCCAGTTACATGAGAACCAACTGGTCAGTGCCATTTCAGGCATTATATGTCTTCAACTTCTTCTCCAGGGAATATTTCTTCTTCAGGAAAGCTGTTCGTTTTTCTTATTTGAGATTCTAACGAGACAAAATGGCTAAATTAAACAAAGAGATAGAGATAGCTCATCTTCGCTCAGGAACACGATTCCTTTAAGGGTGGTTTCACTCGTTTAAAAATCTGTCAGGGGTGGCAGCCATGCATGCTGTTACAATGGTTTGTGCTTGCGATGAATAAAAGGGGGTTTTATGTGAAAGGTTGATTTTGTATAGGGGTGACTTTCAAGGTAGGGTTCAAAATTTAGCATGACCTCATACTCTACCAGGGGCCTGTTTCACAAAGCAGGTTAAAAAAACTCTGAGTTTAACCCTAAACTCTGAGTTGATCTACTCTGAGATAGGAAACTCTGAGTTTTTGGTTCCAGAACAGCTGATTTGCGTTAGGTTGATCAACTCAGAGTAGTTTGACCTGGAGTTAAGCGCGTGCACCACAAGTATAAAAAGACAGCATCAATGGAGCCCTGATTCGACGAGTCACCATGGCAACGGATAAGCGGAGGGCTACGTTTTTCACCCCACTAGAATTGGAAATATTAATGCACTCGTACGGTGAGTATGAGCATGTTTTTCGCCGTAAGTGTAACACCGCTGCAGCAGCTAAAGAGAGGGAGACGGCGTGGGAGAACATTGCTGCTCGTGTCAATGCGTAAGTTTAAATGTAGTCCTGTTGCAATCACAGTAATATCACGGAGGGAACTGCTTGAGTGGTAGTCTATTAATTTATTTCATTTAGGTGCAACCCCGCGGGGCAGAAACGCACTTGGCAGCAGCTTAAGATGAAATATAAAAACATTGTTCAAACAGGTAAGAACTCGGCATAATCTCATGGCGGTACCTAATTTTGATCATGTTTTACATTATAAAGTAAATAATCAGAATCAGAAAACCTTTAATGTCCCGCAGACGGGGAAATTCGTTTGTCACAGCAGCAACAGAATATTACAGGCAGAAACCTATTACAAAATAAGATAAGAAATAAAAAATAGAAATGGCTGTTTGACTGTACAGTTGTTTTATCCCCAACATAATGCTGATTTCACATACATAAATGTCTTCTCATCTATATCATGTTCTGTTAAATAACTAAGCATATTTAAACTAACACAGACTTCTACTCAGCCAACAGAAAGAAAGCCGACGCCCGTAAAACGGGTGGTGGCCCTGCACCTCCACCTTTAACGCAGGCAGAGGAGCTGGCCCTTAGCCAAAATTTAGGAAGGCCAGTGGCTGAGGGAATTCCTGGAGGAAGCTCATCCTCTGAGCTCACACCCCAAGACTCAAGTGCTTTTATAAAATGTAATATGCCTAGACCTATATCTCTCTATCTATCTAACAAGCCTATTCATAAAAAAATATTTATTTCCCCCTCATGACTTTTTTTTTTACTTTTGTTCCAACAGATTCTGATGGTGCTGTCTCCCTGGTGGAGCCCCCTCCCGCCACAACAGACTTTTTTATTGTAAGTAGGCGATACATCAAAGATTTTGTCAAATGGTAGTTATACTGAAAAGTATCACTCATCTAGGTTGAAGAGTACGAGGAAACTGTATCTGCTGCCTTTACAGAGGGGGATCCAGAAAGGCCTACAGAGGTAACATCTTGATATGTTACTGATAGCTCTCTTCCGATTTACATTTCTTAACATTCTGGTAGAATATAGAGTGACATATAGCCTACACTGAAGTATTAACACATTCTCATCCTTTAACAGGACATGGCTTGGCAGCAGCAGGAGGGTCCCTCAACTTCCACTGCACAGATTGACACAGTGAGATGGATGTTCAGTAGAAACCAGAGATTTGTTCTGTGGAATTCATGTGCAACTGTATAATGTCCTCCTTGTATGTATTCCCAGTTACCAGTCAAAGACATATACAAAATTTACCTCGTGAAAAAAATTGAGAAAACAGACAAAGAAATGCATTTCTTGGACCTGCAGATTAGGAAGGCAGACCTCGAAATTAAAATACTGGAGCACAAGTTAGAGGTAGGTGCATGGTCACATGTGAATCATGTTAAGTATGTTAACTATATTGGAAAATTAATTAAACTAGCTCTTGTATTTGCAGGAAATAAAGAAGACAAAATGAAATGTGTAGTATATCTTTATTTGAGTGCAGTGGTGGTAGTGATGGTGGTAGTGATGATGGTGGTGGTGGTGGTGGTGAAGGTGGTGACGGTGATTCAATCCCTAAATTGATGACGGCATATGATGTCTCTGAATGCTCTGCCGTCCTGCATAGCAGACAGGTGGATGGGGTCATCATCAGGGTCTTCAATTTGTAGGGCAGGGTGTTGCTCTCCTCTAATAGTGGCAATATTATGAAGAACAACACATGCCACAATAATATCACAGGCCCTCTCAGGGGTTACCCTGAGGTGACGTAGGCACTGGAAACGGGCTTTCAGCAGGCCTATGGTCATCTCAACCCGGGCTCTAGTCCTGCAGTGAGCCCGGTTGAAGTTCTGTTGGGGGCCTGGTTCAGGGTCAAGGTAAGGGGTCAGCAGCCTTGGTAAGCATGGGTAACCCCTGTCACCCAGCAGATGGCCATCAAACTCTCCTGTAATGTATAGTGGATTCATTAGATTATATTAAGAGGAGGAAGACAAGTGAAGTATTATGCAAATCTTTAGGCTGCTTACCACGTTGCAGTCTGTTACTCAGGTTAGACTCCCGATACATCCTTGCGTCATGAACAGACCCAGGCCACTTGGCCTCCACATTGGAAATGATGTGTGCAGCATCACTTACAATCTTGACAGTGCAGAGAATGACAGATGTTGAACTATGATGCAGTCTTTAACATTTTGAAACAGTAGTCAGTCCACATGTACCTGCACATTTATGCTGTGAATGGACTTCCTATTCACATAATCTGATTCATTTTGTGATGGAGCTGTGATGGGGATGTGTGTGCCATCAATGCAGCCTATCACACTGGGGAATCCTGAAAGAAATTAAAATGAATGATCCCAGTCTAAGGTTGCAGCACAACGTCATTAACAGAATATCATTTGATATTAATTTAATAGATCTCTACGTCATTCACCTGCAATCCTGTGGAACTCCTCCTTGATGGCTCTGACAGGTTTATGTCCAGGGAACGTTACAAAAATTGGAAGTAGCCTTTTCAGGGCGAGGCACACTTTTCTGACCGCTCGGCACACAGTTGCCTTACTCAAGTGCTCTGCATCTCCGACGTTGTACAAAAAACTCCCATTTGCAAAAAAACGCAGCGCAACACATAATATCTGCTGGGATGTGAGAGAATGACTGCGGCTGGTAATGTTTGAAATGTAAGGATGGATAAGGTTATGTATGTAAATGATGGACTGTGATGTGAAACGGTACCGCTCAAAAAGATAAATGTCTGGAAATGCAAGAACATCAATGCGCGGTCTGATAATCATCTCCCGACGAATATTTAATTCTCTGCGCAGTATTGCTGCACCTTCATCTACGGGATCATTATCAAAAGGACACGCCATAGTGGAAATAGTCGCCACCTAATATGACTTCTAATGTCTGATTTTTACAATGATTTTCTGAATACCAGACGACAGAACTACGCTACGGCAAAACTCGCGTGCTGACTGAATGAATGAGGAAATCATATAGACAGAGAGAGAAACTCAAGGTTTTCTGAGAAAAACCTGGTGCCGACCAGGTTAGTTTCAGAGAGCATGTTACCATGGTAACTGACCGAGAGGTTAAGTTACCTCTCTTTGTGAAACAGGCTAGAGTTACCCCTCTGTCTCTGGTTTGAGTTACCTCCCTTTGTGAAACGGAAAACTCAGAGTTTCCCTCATTTCAGGGTTAACAGACTCAGAGTTTTCACTAAACCTGCTTTGTGAAACAGGCCCCTGGCCTCAATTTACAAACCTGGATGCAGTTAAATGTACTTGTCTCTACATGTGCAGGGAGAAACCTGTATGTCTGCGTACACATGCGTCTTCTTGTCCATCTGTTTGTTCAAACACAACCTCTGACACCCTCTTAAGTAGAAGTCAGTGTTTACATGTGGGCGTGTGTTTGTGTACTGCATATGCACCAAAATGACTAAAAGAAAGAGGGGGGTTCCCATGGAAGCGCTGTGAGCTCCATGATGCCCTCAATTTGTTTGGTTGCTCCTGTCAAGCTAATGAGGTGAGTGAGTGAGGGCAGCCTGGTGGAGGCAGAGGTCAGCCAAGAGCCAGTGCTGCCTGCCAGGCTGCTGTGCTGCGAGGCTGGAGCCCAGAGCCCGACTGCAACTCTGGTCACGGCACAGCCCCCTAGCGAGGCCTGGCACACGGCTCACCCATCTGCCACACATGAACATACACAGCCTGGCAAAGGCAGATTTATACTCATGTATGTGTGGGCTACTTGTCCATGTAAAAAGCATGTATATTGGCAAATACTGTAGAAGGCTTGAAAGAATGCACACACTATTCAGTGTTTGGAGAGGTTTCCTTCTAGCCCCCACAAGACCGCCATGAGGGCGGACTGCCCCCACCAGCTGCCAGTAGAGCACTCAGAATGGATGCTTCAGTGCATGCATCAATATGAGCAATTCTTTTAATTATGGGTGTTGTGTGGCTGGTGACGCTGTATTTCCTGGAAACGGTTCCAGTTATTGGGTCATTCTCACAGACTGTAACCAAATCTGTTCATGATTTAAATTCCTGCAGAAGTTAAAATATATTTTAATCTTTTTTTTTTCTTTGTATATGGTGTATATGTGCATGTGTGTTTCTTTGGTTTGTTTTCCAATGTTATTTAGCGGTCGATAGGCATACTTAGTTGTACAAATTGAGTCTATCCACTATTGGAGCCACATGTTGTGCTCGGATGCCGTGGAGTATTAATGTCAGATTCAACTCCATAGTTGGGATATTAAATATTCTATACACATTTGCCTTTATAGGAAACTACGTATATATTTTGTGTAATTAGGTTTATTTGGCTTCAAAATCTACTTTTGAATGTTTATAAACTAATCTGTAATTGCCTGATTATTTAGTGGTTAGGTGCATAAAAACAGTTTCCAGTTTATTGTCCTTTCTTGTCATCTTATTATCAACCTCCAGTGTTTTGGAGCGAATGGAGCGCCAAATCCCCTGTGCTCCGAGACTCAACGACTCTGCAGCGTTCAGAGTTGCAGCTCTGTGCTGAAAATGAGTCGCCACACCTGCTGGATTTTGCAGCTGTGGCTGTGACACTGAGTCCACAGAAATGGAGAAAGGTGAAAGGTCGCCACCTCTCCATCTCATCAGCAGCAACACAACCCCCAACCTGCCCCCAACCACCCCACCATCCCCCCAGAGCCCAGCTCTTAAACCCTCGGAGTAGCGTAGCAGCACAAGTGTCACACATGTATACATCAACACACTCACATACACACAGCTGAGGGTGATTTGACACAGGGGTCAAGGTCAGGGAGCAGATGGGGCTTTCGTTGTGACCTTTGTGTGGACAACAGGAGCTTGATTAGCCCTCTGCTGGCTCCTCCTTCGCTACCCCTGACTGGACTTTAACCATCTCTCTGCTTCTCCACTAATTTATCAGCATGGTAGACTAATTTCTTTTACATGCAGAAAATACATTATAGGTCAACAATTTTCTTAAAGGTACCTTTGTCAAACAAACAGTTACATATTTGTCAAGTTCCCACCCAAATTTAACCAAATTGGCTAAATAAAATGTGAATGAATGCACCTTTCCATCTGCTAGCGTTGTGACTTTGGCCCATCAAGGTAAAAAGTTGGTGAGGCTAATTCTCCAGTCAGGTCAGGACCCCTTGGCATCGCATTTTTAATGCTCCAGGCACTCCTTTGGTATCATTTGTCAATATGAGAAGTAGAGTTAGGTTTATGCAACAATACTTTTTGGTAAGTGTTGGGAAAAGATTGTGGTTTGGGTTAAAATGAGTATGTTTGAACCACTTGGTAAGGTTTTGGCAACAAAGATGCTTGGTTAGGTTTAGGAAAAGAACATGGTTAGGGTTCAAATTAATATGTTTGCTACATAACTTTCATATGTGGCATTGGGGTTAGAGTGTTAGGCTTAATCTTTCATGACATGACAGGAACAACGATCTCCTGTTTGAAAGTCCTTTGTTTTTAATACTAAGTAAGAGTGCTGCAGTTGAAGCCAGGTGCGACCCATACACACACTATACCTTGTGCATCCATATCAGACACCGAATGCTGCTGACCAACCTGCCATATTTGATGATTTGGGAGTGAGAACGGGTTGTAGAAGAACAGGGCATATCGAGATGACAGAATCAAAATAGCACCATTAAAATATGACAGAATGTCATGTATTAAGTTAAATAAGGTCACAGTCTCCTCATCAGTCCAATGATCTCTGATATTGTGGCCTTTGACCATTCTTCGTCTCTCCAGTTGAGAGCATGCTTCGGTAGATATTTAAATCCTGTCATGATTCATAAGTCTAATTCCATTGCACTTTGTCACATCGATACCAATGTTTCCATCTGAATTTCTGGTGTTTCCTCTCAGGTTTTTTTATGTGCAAATTGAAGATGGTCATAAAAACAAGTTTATGGAAAGGCACTTATTGTGTGTTTCCTTGGGGCCAATAAATGTTACATGCATTTCCTTCATGAAAAAACAGCTGCAAAGAGGATTTTTGAGACCTACATTGTTTGCATACATGTTTGCTCTCTAGCAGACTCTCTGTGGAATTTTTATGTGATTTTTAGCATCTGTCAATCTGTCATCTGGATTTCAATGATAAAGGCATTTGTTTAATAATAATAAAATGAGACAATAAAACAGGTGCAGTCTACTAATTCTCCTGGGTTTGATGTGTAGATAGGTATGGGTGAGGCAGGATGCATTGCTGTTTGCCACAGAAGATGTGTTTCAAGCCCCCTTTATTAATGCAAATTTTAAATGTGCACATAAAAAAAAAGTCTGAAATGAAAATACTGTAATATTTAAAAAAAGTTTTTAAGCTTGACTCATGTGGAAAAGTTGGTGAATAGTTAAAAGCAAATTGCAACTGAATGGAATGGCAATGGAAACAGATTTAGTGATTAAGTGCTGCTGCCTTCTCTCCTCCCTTTGTAACGCCAGGGAGGACCAAACTAGCTAATTCTTGTCTAGTGTGTGGTCTTATAAACAGAGAGAGAAAGAAAGTAGGGCAAGGGGAGTAAAACAAACAAAAAATGTCATATTTCCATTTCCACCTTTTTTCATTTACTCTTTTAATCACGTCATCTTGTTGCACCCTCTTTTTCTGCAACAGTATAATTGTTTTGTGACTGGAGATGGGTGCCACCTACTGCTTATCTCGATAGACAAACTCCTAATAATCACATAACAGTAGGGCATGGAAACCGGCATTCATTTCACATTCACACATTTGGAATTTGGTTAAAAATTACAATATTTGGTAACCCAGCTTGAATCTTTTGTGACCACGGCTCAAAAATGATGCAAACTTCCTGTCGCTTGTTTACTGGGTTTATTTGTTCAAATGGGCACAGGTGGTTGTCCTTAAAGCTGGAGTCTGTAAGTCTGGCAGATCGAGTTGAATCAGTCAAATTTCGAATGTTTACAAGTCTCTGGCCCCTCCCCCTCTATCACCGAGCTCCTCCGCTCCCTCTCATCAAGTGCTCGTCAGTGCACTTGCACCAGATTTCTGTGAACGCACCTGTGTCTTCTCTCATCGATAAACAGCATGGGGTACACGCTACACGGGGGTAGGCTGGCTAACTTACTCATAGATAGCAACTGCTAAAGTCATTTAGCGTATGGCTAGCTTGAGGAGTGTGCCTGTGAGATCGGAAGGGGGGAGGGGGAGATCTGTGGTGTGTGTGCAAACTGTGAACTGTGCTGAGTGGACAGGATGATACGGGTGCGGTGGATTTTTGCAAAACAAATAAGCCCCGGTGCACGTGGAGGCGCATTTTTTTTCAGGATGATTTATGATGTTCTATCAGAGCATAGTGTTGGTTTCAGTGAATATGATCAAACAAATGTTGTTGACTGTGAATTTAAGGAGGGACTTCAGCCTGGACAAACCATGTGTTAGCTGCAGAGCTGTATGAATGTGAACATATTTATCTTTAAACACAGAAGCTGTGTCACTGTGTTTACAGTGAGCCTTTCTATGGTGAAGAACACATGCATGCAAAATTGCACACATACATACCTATGCATAAGCACCCGACAGTCAGTGTGAGTGAGTCACTTTGAGGCAGGCATTATGGTCAAGCCTTTTTATTTTTAGAATTTTAGGAACCATTGGAAAATTTCACTTTTACAGTTTACACCCAATCTAAGGTTTATGCGTCGTGGCTGTTGTAGCAGGTGCTTTGTTTTCTGTGACAGAAACATTACAAGATCTGTGTCGCTGTCTCTACATCCCCAGATTTATGCCTGATCAGAAATGTTTTCACTTAGTCTCGGATTTTTACCTTTCGATGAAGAGCAGCGTACAGCAGCTTCTCTAAACTTTGTCCAAAGCCCCAAATAGGGTCCTGTGTCTGTTAGAAAGTCTGCCATGCAGGAGAGTGAACATTCGCAAGCAATACTGAACGCCTGTGGGCCTTGCAGCATTATATTCCATTATATTTTTTATAGTTTGTATCGCCGACTGACACCTGAATTTTGTGTTTTTCTTTACATTAATGAAAACATTCATCCATCCACACATTCACACCTATGGGCAATTTAGAGTCATCAATTAACCTAACACCTGCATGTCTTTGGGCTGTGGGAGGAAGCCGGAGAACCCAGAGAAAACCCACACAGACACGGGGAGAACATGCAAACTCCACGCAGAAGAGCCCCCCCCCCCCCCAGGTTCGAACTAGGAACCCTCTTGCTGTGAGGCCACAGTGCTAACCACCAAAACCTAGGAATTTGGTCCCCTGTCCATCTAAAATCCTCTGAATGTCCCTGCCATATTCTTTTAATGTTTTACGCAGTTCCCTTTGTCCTGAAGATTATGTGAATCCTTTTATACACTGTACAGACATCCTGAATGTGCAGACATCCTTAATGTACAGACACCTTTGATGTACAGACACCCTTGGTCTTTTTTAAGTGTTTTTGTTATGGGTCTGACTCTGAGTTTGAAGGAATGTCATTTGGTAAAGCCATCAGCCACTGTTGACCGCAACATTAACTTAAAACTTGACAGTTTGTGTCATATTTGGATGGTCTGGTATGGTATGTAGCTGCACAGCCCCTGAACTTCCTGGGTAATTCAATATTCCATGCTGAGGTTTTTTTTTGAGGATTTTGAGGAAAATCTCTAGATTTTTCATTGTGGAGAAACAGGAGAGAAAAGAAAGACATAGAGCTTGTTAACTTAATGAAACACTCATAGGATCAGTTGTTGTTTTACTGCAGTGGGAGCCAGAAGCCGAGCCAGCAAGTGGTTTGGGTTCATGTCAGGGTCTCATCTTTCACAGCACAAGTGCAAACGTGACAATGACGCCAACTTCCACTGTGAGTGGCATACTCCTTCCTCATCTGGCTTAAGATAGGAATGGTCATAAAAACAGGTGTCGCAAGCAGCTCTCGGACCTTATATTACAGCATGTATTGGATTATTATCTGTTATGTAACAGATAATATTTTGCTTTTTACGACAGATCATTGCAACATGCCTTTCCAGATATCAACTCCACACTTTGAGCCCAGATGTTGGACCACTTTTGCTTTACATTGCCTCGTGCTATTAGATAACATATTATTTGTTAGCTTTTGTTTGGAGACTGGTTGCCTTTTAAACTCACCATCATCCAGATGTGATCTAAGCGGATATAACTGGACCGTAGTCACAGCTCACGTCATAGGCACCCCTGTGCATACAGTGTTGTTAAGAGAAGGGGTCTGGACATTACTCACAGGCGGTGACAGACATAGACAGACACATGCACTGGCACGCAACAAACGCGGGAAGTAGACTGCGAAAGAGGGAAGAAGGAAGAACTCAATACCATGGACTGTTTACAGTTGCCACAATTACAGCCCACCCCTTCCACACAGACACACACATCCCCTCAGTCCCACCAGGCAAATGCATCTGCCAGCGAAGATCCGGCTTGAACGGGAGAACACTTTCCCAGAGATATCAGTGACGTACATATGTGAGCAGACACGCTCACAAGCACGCACACACACACACACACACACACACACACACACACACACACACACACACACACACACACACACACACACACACACACACACACACACATAAACTGATGTTGAGTCAGTCACCGTCGGCTTTCATTGTTTTGATTTCTTGCTGTATTGCCTGTTTATTTTATAAGTCTATCCCCAGGGAGTCGACGGTGGTCAAGGGCACTATGGAATCCCAGAGGGGTCATTGTGGTGCCCTTTCTCTGTAGCATCAGGGTTTCATGATATCCCAGACATAAATAACTACATATAACATCATTATCTGTGTCTAATAGGGTATGTACTCCATTTTGATTTCATTCACTTACGATCTTACCACGATGTGCTACATTGAGAGTTGGCTTGTGCAGCCACCAAGCTAGGTGTATAGTAACATTATAAAATTATAGTAACATTAAACCATAGACTGTATAAAATATGGACGTAGCATACCCGTCAAGGTCCATTATCTCAGCTTGATCCAATCTTACTCGCCTACGGGAGCCGCCATCTTGTTTGGCTTTGACAAAAAAAGACATTGATGTGACGTTGGGGGGAGGGCGATACGTCCATCTGGCTGACATAAACCTCCCAGGAGAAGTGAGGGGCAGAGGCTAGCTGTCACTCAAGAGGCCACACCCCTTATTATTCCTCAACTTTAACCTCCAATAAAATAAAAACTAGCCTGGTACAAAAAAAATCACCCCCTCAGTGTTGTCATGGAGACATGACCTAAACATACAGACTAGAACGTTTTTTTTGTACCAGGCCTCAAATAAGTTGAATTATGCTCTGAAAACGGCCTGTTTAACATGGGGGTCAATAAAAAACTGCTCTATTATGAAACCTAGTGGACACTCTGAGAACTGCAGTTTTTGGAGCTTCCTGATTGGATCAACTAGGCAGTCTCTGTGATGGGGGCTTGCATTAAACACTCTTATAAAGTTAAAGTTCTTGGCTGCACCACGATTTAATTTTATACATAACTTTAGCTATAGTAGATTGGTAGTCAATTTATTAAATGGTAAGTTAGCAAGTTAGCTAGCAAGTGCACCCTCCACATTTCCCTGCCGCTGGGAGACTTTGACCAGAAGAGAGATGACAACAAGGCCATTACATTTGAGCGGCTGTCTAGTTTTGCTAGCTAAGTTGCAAATACCATTACTCTGGTAACTAATGAGCCAAACAAAGTTATCACTCATCAGATGATAGCTGATAGCTACGCTGTGAATGAGTGTGTGGTTGAAGCATCAAGTTGTTTTGTTAATTTATCAGACCCCAGTGCTGGGGTTTGAGCTGGTTGAACCTGAGTTGTGAAAAAGGCCAACTTATCCATCTGGTCCATGTATGGAAACAATGTGGCTTTTTCATTAGAATAAAATTACATAATGTAAGTAAATGCTGTTAAGCGTATTGTGAATGAGCATTATTTCTGCCTTAGTCAAGACGTCATCAAAAACTGATTTCGGACTGTTATTAACTGTTACGTCAGATTTTTTTTTATTTCTGGCAATACCGGAGTACTCTATAGTAATTTAATGTGAGGACTCAAATAAGGAAATTATTTTGAATGTCCATCCCTAGTGTCTGATAGCCATGCATAACCATATGTGTGTTGGTTTTAGTCTTTTTAGAGCTAACGACCCAGACCTCACCTTCTTGAGTGTTGACTCAGGAAGTTCTCCAAGTTTGGACTTACATAGTATCAGCAGCCTGCCTGGTTCGTGGCATGGCCCGACCCTGGAAGGAATGTGCCAATAAAACCCTTTGATCAGTGTAAGAACTGTGATAGGCATTTGGGGATTGGCAGAGAAAAGAAAAGGGTGGGGGTGGTATGTTTTAAGACATGATGGACATGTGGTACGATGGGCTGCCAGGGCAGGTAGGGTTGGACACGAGTTCATATTCAGGCTGTAGACCTGGTGGTGATCAGAGTCTAGACACTTTGACGCTTTGTAGGTAAGCTGAGAGGTTCAGTGTTTGCTTTACTGCCATGAATCCGATCTGCCCATATGTCATGCATATTGCAATTTTTGACAATAAAACTGACTTGACTTGACTTATTCTTCACTTTTTCACCTCTTTTGGTCTTTTCTTCCCCTCACCTCTGACTTTAATTGAGGAATTTGCACAGTAGCTTGCAAACTCTACCTAGAGATGATAGGGTGTTTTGGCATTGACACAAAAAAATTCTAATCCTGTTTTACAAGAAACTGTACGGTGTCAGGCTTAGACAGACCTTTTGGAAACTACTAATCACGTACTCATCATGTCTGTAAATTATGACCGATACAAACATACATACATACATACATACTGATGATATAATATGTAATACCTCATAACATATTGCCCTTATTTATTTGACTGTGCAGACTACTTTCTTTGGACAAACCCTGTAATATAGCTTACATATATAGCTACAGTGTATTAATGTTCTAAAGGATGGACTAGTGATGAATTAAGCCGTGTGGTACAACTGAAGAAATTACTACTGCTAGCCATTACAGAGAATAAAATAGAAATTTTATTAAGAATGAGAACTTATAAGAATTTTCAGTTGTTAATTACAGGTCATAGCAGTTACAGCACAGTGCAAGCAGTAAATAAATGATTTTGTTCACTGGAAGGCAGCGACAAACAGAAAAGTATTCAGTCTTGATTTAAAAGAATGAAGAATTGCAGCAGACCTTTCTGAAAGTTTGTTCTAGATATGAGGTGCATACAAACTGAACACTGCCTTAAGAGATCACCGAGTTATTATAAGTCATCCTGAGGGGTACAGAAATGCAAATGTGTGTCACAAAAGCTATTGGACAATCCATCTAATAGCTGTTGTGACATTCCACTCAAAAACTCAAATGTCAGTCTTATGGTGTAGCTAGAGGAAAAGTCAGCATCACCAAAGTCTGCAGGATTCCTGCACTTAAAACTATAAAGGTCTATACCAATTCCATTGGCAATCCATATAGTAGAAGTGGAGATATTTTACAGGATGACAGTTTTGGCCTGCGGGTGGCAATTAATGAATATATGGACCAAATTTTACAGCAACAGCTTTGAAGACATTTCATTTAAGTGTCAACCTGCTGGTGGTGCTGGAAGAAAGGTCAGGGGACCACCAAAGTCAGTGCGGTTGATGAATGTCTGTACCAAATATCATGGCAATCCATCCCATAATTGTCAAGATATTGCTGCAAAGTTGCCATTACATGGCTGCCTGAAGTTGTCATACTTGAGTCAAAGACACTTTTGTTTGTCAGAACACAGGATCTCTATACTTTTAAATAATAAATACATTAATCACCTTCAATAAACCAAAAAGGTCAAAGGTCTAGGGGGTTAATAAGCACAGATTAATCATGGTTCCACACTTGCAAGGTTCACCAGTCCTTTCTTGTGCCCTGTGTTTGCTTTGGCCATTCCCTCCTCCACAGCTTAACACTGCACTTTTCCAGAGCAGGTGCGAGGGGGTGCTGAGTAAGCTGAACACAGATTTTTGGGGGTTGGTCTGGGATGACCACTGAATCCCTCCATCCCGGCTTTTTGACCTGCAATCAAAGCCCTGACTTTGGGAGAGTACACAGTGGGAGAAGGGGATTGGAGGCCATATGCTACTCATCCACCTGCATACTGACAGGCAGACAGGCCATGTCACAACAATCCCAAACACCCCTGTGCCCTGGCCTAACCTTAGCCAACCCCCTGCCTGCCCCAGCTAACCCCTGCTGACCTCTGTGGCCATCTGTTACAGGGCTCTGGGATGTGTTGATTTGCTAGGGGGGAGTGGGATGAGAAGTGAGGCTGGAATAGGGATTGGGGCTCCTGGATTTGTGATGGGTGACAGAGGAGCGTTGAGGGAATTTGCTAAAAAAGCATGATGGGGTTCAAAGTGAGGCACTGCACAGATTGACTGTAAAAAATATTTTTTAAAGATCTGTTTGCTTAAGCATTTTGGCATGCACAAATTTTGTAGAATACCTAGAAGCGTTTCACTGGGTCATTCTGTTAAGGAGCACAGCATACATTCACAACAGCTTGGGATGAGTGTGGGCTCAATGTCACATCCATCTCTGCCTGCTGTCTTTCTTCACTGCACTGAAGCCATCAGTGCTGCCATAAAACCAATCAGAAGGAGGAGGACTGCCCACTCCTCCTTGAATACAAACAAACAATCCTTTCCCTATTGCATGAAAATATCTTTTCCTACAAACGTTTGCCGTTGTAGTACCCCTTAAGAGGTACCATCTTGTTTTAAAGGGGTCCCATTTTACCAGATGGGTAGGGTTTACAACATTGCAGCTGTGTGAATATTGTGGTTCACATTTCCCCATGCAGTTGGACAGAGGCAACTCTATGTTGGATAAAACATGTCATATAAAGTACTGTACTTACTATTCATGCCAGAGCTCTTTTCCAAGGAGTTCTGGGATACCTGGCTTCACTAAAGTTAACAGAGCAGTCCATGAAAACTAGTCTCAAGAAGCTAGTGTCAGCTGTGATATTGTCCACCATGAAAATGTGTTTTGCACTCAAGTTTACAATAGAAATTGAAAGGAGATGACAAATAACACAAATGAGCACCAAAATGCCACTGCAATGTCTGATCTGCTGAAACATGACATCAGCTGCCACACTTCACCAACCTCTGTGCAAGTAGTTTGTTCCAAACACACAAGACAACATCCAACCAGCCCACATTGTCTGTCTTTATTTTCTTTTTTTGTGCTGCTAAAATTTTACCTTTTTTTTTATCTCACCTGTTGAGGTTTAGAGAAACACCCAGGACAGGTGTGTCTGTGCTATTATGCAACTGACTTTACTTCTATTAAAGACATCAGGTGGCTTTCTTCTTCCTGTCCCTTCCTGTCCTCGATTGGACAGAAAAGGGCCAGTCTCTCCCCTCCCAATACTGTGAAGTACTATTAAGGCTGACCTTTGCCCTGTCTCTCCTGAGCTATTTTTACCGGCACGTGCTTGATGTGTACCCAGTGACCAGACTAAGAGAGGGTAGTAGCCTTATTCCCCCCGACCATACTCAGTCCTCCACAGTGACAGAGTTAATGCTTTACATAGTAACATATTACAGTATTGGGATAAATTCATCATATTAAGTTTGGAGTCTATGACACGTAGACATCACCAGACAATTGGTGTCCTCTGTGGTGATGCCATGCTAAGTCTGTAATTTAACTAGCCTGAGCCTAGTTTTAGGAGTACAGTCTAGCTGTACATCCGATGACCCAGACTAGCCTGAGCCAAACAGAAAAAAAATCCTCTCAACTACAACTCTAAAATTGCCTTCTCTGCTCACTTATTACACTGGTAAGCCTACATTATTATTACTATAATTATTATATACAGTATTAATCGAGCAATGTTGTGTACACAGAGGCGACAAAAACCTTCCCTGTAACAGAAAGGAACGTTGAACAGACCCAGCTGTATGCAGGACGGACATCTTTCTTGACTGGTTGGGGAGAAAGAAGAAGCGAGTGAAAGAGACAGACAGACAGAATGACAGACAGAGACAAAGACAGACACAGAGACAGACAGAAAGACAGACAATCCCAGAGATGCAAGCAACTACAATAACTATGATAATATCTATAGTAATTTGAATATGATTTACATGTTATGGCAGTTAGTATACCAGAGTGATATAAATAGTAACAACAACAACTACAGTTAAGGTGATAGAATGATAGTTATAATAATAATAATGGTGGTAAATATGATCAATAATATGAGTAGTAGTAATAACAGCTGTGATACAATGAGAAATACGACTGATGATGTTGTTGTGGCTATGAATTTGGGAATTTATAAAACAAATGATAATATTTATGAATAATAGTAATAATAGTAGAAGGAAGCGTCACACAGGACAGCAGCAGCATGCACCACCACGATCAGCAAAGACCTGCGAGACAAAAAAGCATGACTTAGGGGAGAGAAAGTTAATTAGTAATATGCATTAATAGGACATAAATGATACAGATTGAGAGGACCGAAGCGTACCACGAAATTTATTATCCCCCGGCAGACTAGGCCTATAGCAGCATAACTAAGGGCTATTAAATGTAAGCAAAGAAGAAAATTTTTATTCTACTTTTAATTTGGAGACTGTCTGCCTCCCTACCAACACTTGTGAGTTTGTTCCACAGGAGAGGAGCTTGGTAGCTGAAGGCTCTGCCTCTCATTCTACTTTTGGAGACTCTAGGAACGACAAGTAGCCCTGCATTCTTAGAGCGCATCGATCTAGTCGGATAATACGGTACTATGAACTCTTTAAGATAAGATAAGGTAAGAAGAAGGATTTTAAATTATATTCTATATTTTACAGGTAGCCAGTGTAACATAATCCAGAGTAACAGTATCTTTAGCTATTGAGTTTCGGAAGCCTTTGGGGCCAAGTACAATAACTTCAGTTTTATCTGAGTTTAACATCAGAAAATTGCAGGTAATCCAATTTTTTATTTTCTAAATGCACATTTGAAGTTTATCTTACTGATCGGTTTCTTCTGGTTTAATTGATTAATAAAATTGGGTATCATCAGCATAACAATGAAAATTTATGGAGTGTTTCCTTATAATATTTCCTAAGGGAAGTATATATAAGGTGAATAGAATCAGTCCAAGGACAGAACCCTGTGGGGCTCTGTGACTAACTTTACTGTACATGGAGGATTGCTCGTTAACATGTACAAATGTCGTTAACATGTACAAACTGAGATCGATCCAATAAATAAGACTTAATATGATTCCTTTAATACCAATTAGATGCTCCAGTCTTTTGAACAGGAGGGGATGGTCAATAGCAGCACTAATATCTAGTAAAACAAGTACAGAGACAAGTCCTTTGTCTGAAGCTATTAGAAGGTCGTTAGTAATTTTTTGCCAGTGCTGTCTCAGTGCTATGATGCGCTCTAAATCCTGACTGGAAGTCCTCAAATAACTCATTATTATGTAAAAAGTCACACAGCTGATTGGCAACCAATTAGAGAAGAAAAAAAATAGAGAGAAAAGAAAGGTTGGATATAGGTCTATAGTTGGCTAGTACCTCTGGATCAAGACCGGGCTTTTTAAGAAGAGGTTTAACTACAGCTACTTTAAAAGACTGTGGTACATAACCTGCTGATAAAGACATATTAATCATATCTAATACAGGAGTGCTAACTATAGGTAACACTTCTTTAAGTAACCTAGTTGGACTAGGGTATGGAGTATAGAAAATAGAGAATAGAGTAGGAGACAAGTAGAGGGTTTTGATGACGAAATAGTGAGGTGAATTTGTTAAGGTCAACTGTAGAAAAGCAGTCCAAGAATATATCAGGTCGTACTGTTGTTTCTAAGGTTCCTGGGTTTGAAGATAATTTGGTGCCAAGCGAGTTGATTTTGTCTCTAATAATTTTATCTTTAAAGAAGGTCATGAAGTCGTTACTACTGAGGGTTATAGGAATGGATGGATCAATAGAGCTGTGGCTCTCTGTCAGCCTGGCTACAGTGCTGAAAAGAAATTTAGGTTTGTTCTTATTCTCCTCTATTACAGATGAGTAATAGGCTGCTCTGGCATTACGGAGGGCCTTCCTATATGTTTTTAGACTTTCATGCCAAACTAAGCGAGATTCCTCCAATTTAGTGGAGCGCTATTTACTTTCCAATTTTCGCGATCCTTGTTTTAATTCACAGGTTTGTGAGTTATACCATGGAGCTTTTGCCCAGAGGTGAGTAGTCCTGTAATTTTAATTCAAAAGTTATTAAATAATGGTCTGATAGAATAGGATTCTGTGGAAAGACTATTAAGTCTTTAATTTCCACACCAAAAGCCAAAACAAGGTCGAGGGTGTGATTAAAACAGTGAGTATGTTTATGTACACTGACTAAAACCAATCGAATCTAACAGAGAGATAAAGGCAGTACTAAGGCTATTATTATCAACGTCCACGTGAATATTAAAATCTCCTACAATGATTACTTTATCAGATTTAAGGACTAAATTTGACAGAAACTCTGAGAATTCAGACAGAAATTCAGAGCACAGACCAGGAGCACGGTACACTATAACAAGTATAATTGGCTGCAAGGTTTTCCAGGTTGAATGTGAAAGACAAAGAACAAGACTTTCAAATGAATTATAATTTAGTTTAAGTTTAGGGTTGATTAATAGGCCTGAGTCATAAATAGCTGCAACGCCTCCTCCTCGGCCACTGCCTCGAGGAATATAAGTATTAATATGACTGGGAGGAGTGGATTCATTTAGGCTAACATATTCTTTATGACACAGCCAGGTTTCAGTCACACAGAGTACATCAATATGGTTATCTGATATCAGATAATTTATTTATACAGCTTTAGATGACAGAGATCTGATGTTTAATAGTCCACATTTTATTTTACAACTTTGTTGCACTATGGCAGAGTTGGTGATAATTTTCATAAGGTTTTCTTGTATAGCTCCTCTTATGTTAACGTTTGAGTTTATTAATTTAAATGATCAGGGGGCAGACTGCTTGAGTTGAGAAATGCTCCAGAGGCAGCGCAGAGAGGTGTTTTAGAATGTGACTTTGCTTCCTGATCCTAACTCTCTGAGGAAGCATTGATCCAAAATCGTTCATAATTATTTGTGTTATCGTTTGCGCTTGTTGGTTGATATAATTAGTTTTTTTCTACATCGGGTCATGTTGATAATTAGCTAAATGGCAAACTAGTGTCTTGAATCTGTCCTGTCTTTTTTGTTCCTTTTTTTAATGATGAATGGTATGGTTATAGCTCTCACGCAGGTGCAGAACAGACATGCTAGTTGGCTGTTAGCTGTAGTCTTTGTGGTGTGTTCAAGTGCAACTTTTTGGGGCGTGACACAGACAATGAGAGGCAACGCCTTTTGTCGCTGCAAATTTTTTTATATCATGTTGCTGTGAATGGTCATATAGGTGTTTGACTTCTTTCACTAACTAGTTAGGGTAGTCAGAGCCTTTTGCTGAAAACAGCTGTCTGTGGCAACTGGAGAGCAAAGTTGTAGACTGTCAAACTAAAACAAGCTAAAATAGAAGATCAGGAAAACTGAGGGCAACTGCTTTCACATAACACAGTCTTTATAAACTATTGATGAGTGCAGCTATAAAAATGTGCCTCACAAACCCCAAGAATTAAATCTTTAGGTACGGTCTTTCATCAAAGCCATTGCATGCCTATTAGACAGCGTGACAACATTATTACTACTGTGTGATGTGTGTGTGAGCAATTTCACCTTAGTTATTTATGGGTAGGAGACAGAAACATCAAGTGCCAGAAGCAGAAAAATTTAGGCCAGTCATGTATTGGTGCTTTTGCAATAACATCCTGAAGGTTGTATTTTTAGTCCAAGTCTTTGAGTCAGGGACATGAGGCGGCCAGCCCAGGAGGGCCTTTACTGTCCAGATGGTGACAGCGCTCTGATGGTTTTGCCTTTGAGGTGCCAAGATGGAAACATTTGGAATAGGAGTGAGTCACACGTACCGGTCACAGGATGGACAGTTACTCATGACTGCAGAAAACACATGCACATATACAATATGTGTGTGTGCACATGAACACACACTCGCTCCAACACAGTCATGCTGTATTTATATCACACATTTGTTAGTTCCTAAAGTACACCAGTGAGTTGTACTGGCCACAAACATCCAGTACACAAAGGTGAACCTACTTACGTACATGCTGTACACAGAAACATTTCTCTCTTGCATGTTTGTATCATCTCTTTTTATGGGCTCATCATTTGCATGGTAGATGTAAGGTGCAGGAATGCGTTGCAGCATTTATTAACAAACTATAATCATCTTTTAGACCATTTGCCATCATCTTAGTTTATATATTTCAATATCCTGTATCATATCTGAGTAGGATGGACAGAGTACAGTATATACATTTCCTTCATGCTTTGAAGGTTTGCACTCCATCTGGCAAAGTGTAAACTGACATCTCTGTGTATCCAGTTGGAGGCAAGAGGCCTGACACTCCAAATGATGACATGTTTCCATGTGTGACAATGAGCAACAGGCTTTAGCAGGAAACAAGACACCTGTTGCTCTGGTCCAATTACTGCAATTTGTCAACCAGGCAAATATTGATTTTCAGATTTATACCTTCAAATGAGTGAGTGACCTTTACTTATATTAAAAACAGTTATTATGAAGCACTTGCAGAAATAGACCAAAGAAAAGTGGAGACCGAAGAGAGGGTATACTTTATTTTCCCCAAGGGTAAATTATTTTCCACTTCACAGTACAGATTTATGTGTGTATGTGAAAACACTAAAATATACAAAAGTATAAAATATCTAAACATATACATTTAGTATAACTGTACTGCCATCTTTTCTGAAAACAGCAGTTGACAAAAGTGACCTGTATTTAGTTGTTTAGTTATTCAGCGGCACTCAAAATGATATACCTATCACAGAGTTTCTGTTTCTGTCCTGTATCCTAGAGAAAGTGGTCCATATATTTAAAAAAGTGACAAAATTGTAGCCACTGTAGAGGACACAGAAGCAAACACGGAATTAAAGGAATACAATCCCTCTGTCATCCTTCCTTTCTGCCCCCAAACAGACCTTCTAACTCCCCCATCTTGTCATCTGGAACCCCTGTGGAGAGCAAATTACTAATTCCAGAGTCACAACTCTATTCCATGGTGTAAGGGAGATGAAAAGATTGTAATCCGCCTCTCAGGAAGCATTACGCAGGACTTCCAGTCGTGTTGTTACATTTTCCCATGAACTAAAACTCTTTTGGGGGGTGGGTTGTAAAAGTATATGAACTCAACAGAAAGAGAGAAATGTTGCTGTTTGATCATTTAATGCAGAGATTTATGTGAGATGAAAGACTTGGGGTGAAAGCAGAGATATTAGGGGCCACTTGCAATAGCTTGCCTGTTAAAAATCTAATGCACAAAATATACATATTGCTTCTTCATGTTTGAACCATATATGATCAATGCACTGTTCTAATCAAAACCTAAAATCAACTTAACATCATCAGGAGGAATAGATCCACCATCTAAGAGTTGCCTATGAAAGAATCACAATATATACAACAATTTACTTTAAAGGGACATCATACATCAGATAGAAACAGTAAGCACTAACCCTCTTAATTACAGTTCAAATATGAACAGTTGGACACATCAGAGGATTTATGGCAGACTGCCTCTGATGCTTTGTTTCATCTGAAAAGGACACACTGACATCAAGTGGTCAAACATATTACTACAGATACTATGCACAGACTGTTCCAAAAACTTCTTTCATGCAGTAAACCTAAAAGTACAGTAAAGTGGTTACTTAGTTATGTTGTACATCAAAGTAAGCCACAATAAATTCCAATGAATTTAGTTTTGATATATATATATATATATTTTTTTTTATAAAATTCACTTTAGTCTTTTCTTTCCTTGTGTGCACTCTTATGTTAGTAGTGTTAAATGGCGGAGGTTTGGCTCTTGTTCCCCCTCTGTGCTACTCGACCCACGTGTGAGAGTGAACAGGAATGATAATGGAAAGCAGCTCGTGTCGATGATGTAACCAGTAACCAGTGACCAGTAAAAGAGGTGATCATAATCTCATAATCTGTTAAAGTAGGCAAAAGTTAATTGAACACTTTTGATGCAAAACTAATAATAATAATACATTTTATTTATAGGCATTTTCTAAGCACTCAAGGACACCGTGCATTTGTTAAAAACAGTGTGACACAAACAATAATAAAAATGGGGAGTAAACTAAATGATCAAATCTACTGAACTACTGATATGAAAGACTGAACACACTGCTCCATACAGCAACTCCATAAACTCAATGGAAATAGACTAAGCACCAGTTGCCTTTTGTCCAGAATCACAATGCCACCATCTTTGTCCTTAATTATTGCACAGTTGCCAAAACAACAATGAAAACACATGCCGCTCAATTGAAGTAGCAATTGAATATGAAGGTAAATGGCTTGCAGTCGGCATCAATTCAAAAATAAAGCCAAAAATACACTCAACAAAAACATAAACGCAACACTTTTGTTTTTGCTCCCATTTTTCATGAGATGGACTTAAAGATCTAAAATTCATTCCAGATACACAATATTACCATTTCTCTCAAACATTATTTACAAATCTGTCTAAATGTGTGATAGTGAGCACTTCTGCTTTGCTGAGATAATCCATCCCACCTCACAGGTGTGCCACATCCAGATGCTGATCTGACATCATGATTAGTGCACAGGTGTGCCTTAGACTGTCCACAATAAAAGGCCACCCTGAAATGTGCAGTTTTGTCTCACAGCAAAATGCCACAGATGCCACAAGCATTGAGGGAGCGTGCAATTGGCATGCTGACAGCAGGAATGTCAACCAGATCTGTTGCTCTTGCATTGAATGTTCATTTCTCCACCATAAGCCGTCTCCAAAGGCGTTTCAGAGAATATGGCAGTACATCCAACCGGCCTCACAACCGCAGACCACGTGTAACCACGCCAGCCCAGGACCTCCACATCCAGCAGGTTCACCTCCAAGATCGTCTGAGACCAGACACTGAGACAGCTGCTGAAACAATTGGTTTACATAACCAAACAATTTCTGCACAAACTGTCAGAAACCGTCTCAGTGAAGCTCAACTGCATGCTCGTCGTCCTCATCGGGGTCTTGACCTGACTCCAGCTCGTCGCCGTAACAGACTTGAGTGGGCAAATGCTCACATTCGATGGCGTCTGGCACGTTGGAGAGGTGTTCTCTTCACGGATGAATCTCGGTTTACATTGTTCAGGGCAGATGGCAGACAGCGTTTTTGGCGTCGTGTGGATGAGCGCTTTGCTGATGTCAATGTTGTGGATCGAGTGGCCCATGGTGGTGGTGGGGTTATGGTATGGGCAGGCATCTGTTATCGACGAAGAACACAGGTGCATTTTATTGATGGCATTCTGAATGCACAGAGATACGGTGATGAGATCCTGCGGCCCATTGTTGTGCCATACATCCATGAACATCACCTCATGTTTCAGCAAGATAATGCATGCATGCCATGTTGCAAGGATCTGTACACAATTCTTGGAAGCTGAAAATGTCCCAGTTCTTGCATGGCCAGCATACTCACTGGACATGTCACCCATTGAGTGTACCAGTTCCCACTAATATCCAGCAACTTCACACAGCCATTGAAGAGGAGTGGACCAATACTCCACAGGCCACAATTGACAATCTGATAAACTCTATGCGAAGGAGATGTGTTGCACTGCATGAGGCAAATGGTGGTCACACCAGATACTGACTGGTTATAATATTGTGTATCTGGAATGAATTTTAGATGTTTAAGTCCATCTCATGAAAAATGGGAGCAAAAACAAAAGTGTTGCGTTTTTGTTGAGTGTAGTTTCTGATACCTATCTGTATTATTTATATATATTGAAGTGTGCATGGGCATATAGGTGCTAATATCTCTTAAATACGAGTTTACCACTTAAAAATAAAAGAAAAACAACAAAACCGCCAACAAATGACTAAATATTTCTGGCACAAACTTCTTCCTCACGAATCAATCTGCAACCTATCTGCCATCTTTATGTATTTGATTATGCGTAACTGCTACATTTCTCATAGTAGCATCTGAACTATTGAAGTAATACATAAATTACATATATTCATTCATTCATCTTCAACAGCTTGTCCCAAATAAACAGAACAAATACAAATACAAGTTTATTACTTGTATACTTTGCTAAAGCAGCAGTGCAAAAAACCACTTTAGAAATCTTTTATATTATTATTAGAAGTGTGAGCATATTCTCAGTTCATTATAGTTTCTGTAATTCATGGGAAACCCGGCATCTCCTTCTTCCACACTTTTCACTAGGTGTTTATTATTTGTAGGTCTAATAGCTAACTTTTGCAAACAATGTTTACCACTTGCAGTAGAACCCCAGAAATGATGCATCGTGCAGGTCTGGAGATGTTTGGAAGATGCCCTGACAATCGTAAGTCCTTTAAGTTCACAGATTCCCGTTGAAGCTCAACAAGCATAAGCTGGCTGCTTATTTTTAACAGGCTTAATCAGGAATGTGTTTCTCGGAAGCAGAAACACATGTCCTGCCTCTTCCTCACTGAGTCCTTTGAGTTTTGATTGAGTTCTCTTTGTGCATCACAGAACTGTAGCCAACAGGAGGAGGCCACATGTGAGTAGAGTCTGGTGAAGTGGTAACCATTGCTGCTGATATTCCCATTTAATGAAAGATGGTCTTTTTTTTCCTTGAATCTGTGAATGAGTTTGGACATGTGCCATGCAAGGTCAGACTGTCTGTACAACTTTTCAACCACTATAATATTGTGTGGACATTCTTGGGCGACAAAGAATGAGAACTTCTGACTTTGGTGGTCCTGACTTTTCCTGTAGGGTCACTATGAGGTTGCCATGTTTTTTTAACCAAATGTCTCAATGGATTCCTATGAAATTGAGTTCATTCATGTCCCCCTTTGAATTAATTCTGATATATTTTGTCCCTTCTTTGCTAATTAGCAAACTGCAGTAATAGTAGTGGGAGCATGCTAACACGCTTAACCATAGCCGTTTTCTCATATGGACAATGGAAGTTTTTTTCCTTTCACACATGTAGCACACAGCAGGAGATTGTCTGTGTCAAATGTGTTCTCCTAAACTGTAAATACACTGATTGGTTTAGGTGAGGGGTGGTGCCTGGGTGGTGCCTGCAGGAAGCTGGGCATGACGTGGATTACACCGTGGTCATGTAGCCAGTTTGTATTTTGCTCATGACAGTCGAGTTTCTTCCCATTCATTAAATTTGTCTAATTTCCGTGTGTGTCCTTACTGACAGAAGTTCCTGAATCTCATTGTTTTTCCAGTTAGACAGTTGGTGTCTTTGTGTTAATCAGCCTTTTTCACCTTGGTTGTTTTTTTTATCCACAAGCCTCCTGGTAGAAATGTCATCAAAATGCTCTCTAGCTAACTGTGAATTATCTTGACAATGAGCTGCTCGTTTTACACATGGACTCAATTGGACATTACGTTGACTTTGGATTAGAGAACTGGCATTTGAAAGTCTGTTTAATGTCTGTTTCAACTGATTTACACATACAGCGCTCTGGGTAATCTCTAGACAATTACAGGTTTTCTGTGCATGTATGAAAGTATGCTAGTACTGTCAATGTTCAAATGCAGATATTAGCATAGCTCAAATACTAATAGAGTGTTTTGATGACATTTCAATGCAATGACTTTCAGTCCAATTCTCTGCCTAAAAGGAATCTGGACCTTGCAAATTGTTGTTGTTGTTGTTGTTTAGTTGTTAAATGTCATTGTCAATCAGGTTGTCTTGAAATGTTCAGTATTTCAGCATCAAAAACGTTCATCTCAAAAGATGTGGATTTAGGATTATTGGTGTAAGTGGGTGTCCTGTCATCTAATTCTGCACTCACACTTTTTCTCTAGTGAGATAATATAGTTTCTTTGAAACATCACTATTCCTAAACATTCTCTTGCTTTTTATGACCTCTCATTTTACAAGTTTGGAGTTCTCACCACTGCAGAAAAACAAACTCATTACATTCTTAAAATAAAAAAGAATGACAGAGAAACTGTAATAAGAGTCACATACCTGAAGCCTGCTTATTTTAACCCTTGTATTGTGTTAGAAAGCTGTTTACACCTGTGGTGGGTCCATTTGGACCCATGATTTTAAAATGCTTGAAAATGCTTAAAATCACCAGTTTTCTTCAAATGTTGTTTTTCAGCTAATTGCCGGCTTAGTATGTCTTCATATAAATGGAACCAGTGTGTGAATTTTTTTTAGTTGGCTCCACAGGCACAGTATTTTAAAATATACTCGTTTTTGATTGCAAACTGTTTAAATTCACTAAATATATTTATTTTTCTTATAGAATGAGTAATAATAAACTGTAAATGTGTTATAAACTAATATTAGAGTACATCTACCAAAAAAATTAAAAAATTAAAATTATTAACAATAGTGACATCTTTGGTGTTTCGGGTCAAAACAGACCCGCATAGATAAATGGTAGGATAAAGACAACAAGTCAATTTTTTCCATAAAACCAACTTTTATTTAACCATACCAATTAACCAAACAATTTAACCATAAACTGAACATTGAAAATAATATGGTGTTAGCGCAGGTATGTCATTCTGAATTAACCATAATCTAAACACTGGAAACAATGTGTTGTCGGTTAACTTGAACTGTGTGCGCGTGTGTATGTGTGTGTGTGTGTGTGTGTGTCCGTGTCTGTGCGTGTCTCTGTGTGTGTGTGTGTATGTTTGTGTTCAAATGCATGAATCACAGTATTTGATGGTTACCGTGTGCTCCTTGCAAATTAATTTCTTGCATGAATGGCAAGTGGTGTTGGATTTCCTGTCCTTGTTGGCAGGGCAGGACTGGCACCTCTTTCTCTTCCTCCTGGAATCTCCTCCCTGGTTCTTATCAGAGGATGATGGTGTGGGTGTTGGCTAAAGCTCTCTCACCAAACGAACAGACACTTGGGTTCGGGGCAGCCGCTCTCGTCTTTCGATGAAGGGAGACACTAGAGACTTGCCCAACTCCTCCAGAAAAAGCCTCCTCTTGAAGGTTTTTTCTCCATTCCATCCTGGATCTATTTCAGTCCACACCACAAATGCGTTGTATGCAGACACATCCAGTATGTTGTTAAACACAACCATTGGCCACCTTTTGTCCCCCGCTTGCATGTATACGTGCCTGTGACCTTGTCCAGGTTGTTCTTATTGTAGTCCAGAATTATGTCTGGCTTCTTGTCCTCCCTACTGCTCACACCAGCATCCCTGTGGAGAGTGGACATCACTAGTACATTTTTGTTTTTCTTGGGACTGTAGGAGACAATTGTGGTCCTTTCTGTGAATGCAAACTTTGATGAGAGAGGAGCCCTATATTTTGTTCCTAGAAGAGCTAGGGGAAGCTCAGGTTTGTTCTTCCTGACTGTTCCCAAAATCGTCAGCTTCCTCTTTAGAAGCTCTTGCGCTTGGTCATAGGAGGTGAAAAAATTATCACAGGTTATGTTGTTCCCCCGAAGACCCTTGGTCATGTCCAGGACGACCCCCTTGCCTTGGTTCTTCTCTGGCACTCCGCTGGCAGGTTTTCCTGTATTTATTTGCATATTCCATGCATAGGCTGTTTTTGCATCACATGCTGCCCATATTTTGATACCATATTTTCCAGGCTTGTTTGGCATGTACTGCCTGAAGGGACAGCGGCCTCTGAAAGGGACTAGCAGTTCATCCGCTGTCACCTCTGGCCCAGGATTGTACACAAAGAGTAAATGTTCCACCCATTTGTCCCAAACCTCCCTGATGGGAGCAAGCTTGTCATTCTCACGACGAGCAACTCTTGTCTCCCTGTTGCCAAAACGTAGCACTCTTGATAATACATGAAAGGCTTGAAGCGACATTGTGGCACGAAAAATAGGGCATCCTGACTCACTATCCCATAAGCTGGCCGTAGCTTCATTACAGAATCTGTATACCCCTGCAAGAAGCAACAGTCCCATGTAGGCATCAAGCTCTGTTTCGTCCATCTCTGTCCAGCTATCACCAAACACTCTTCTCCCTTCCATGTTGGTCATCTCAAGTAGGATATTCTGAATAGGTCGTGGAAACAACAGATCAAATGCTGACTTGATGTCTTGTGTGACACAGCGTATCTAGTAGGCCCTGGAGTCATTCTGAGGATGTTCTCTGTTGGTGCCCTGGATTGGGTTTGAAGAGGGCTTGATAACCATGAAATGTCACCTTTCTTGACTTGAAAACCTCTCTTTGATCATCTGTGACATCTGGGTCCTCCTCATCAGATGTTTGGTCTTGTTCAGGGTCATACTGAACGTCATCCTCATCCTCAGACACATCCTCCTCAGCTTCACTTTGCCCTCTATCCTCGGGATCACCATCATTACCAAAGATATGATCCAGCGCCTCATGAACAGTATACCTTTTGCTCCTGTTGACTGATGCTCCTACAGAATTCAACTGATAATATCCCACCCAAACCCTCTTTATATGTGCAATGTGTAATGTTTATAAACAATGTATCAATATGCTGCGAGAAAGTTTGAGTTCACGTGGGGGGTGGTGTGTGTGTGCACCTGTATGCGTGTGTTTGTGCGTGTGTGTGTGTGTCTGTGTGTGTGTGTGCGTACGTGCGTGCGTGTGTGTTGGTGATGTGGGCCATAACTGTGCACATTGGGCCATAATTGATCCTCAGAGCCACCCATAGATTTTAAGTGATGCATACAACAGCCAGTATTCTCTGCCGGGTCATCTTGGACCCGTAACACCACAGAAAATTGATTTTGCTGCATTTAAATAGGTGTGTCTGAAGATGAGATGAAGCCTCATTCCAGGACAAAAAAGGAAAGTGTACTTTTTCCATAGTTAAACTTAAAAAAGGGTCAATTTTGACCCTAACACAACAGAAGGGTCTGCGTTTCCATCATTGTATTAAGCTTTTAAGGGCACAGAACATTGCTGTCCATAACATTTTATAACAACAATTTCAAACTTTAATAGACCAATGCAGTGATGTCATGAGATTGCACTACCAACAATCCTTGGTCATGCGTTTTAATAGAAACACCATTTATTGCTATTGTACTGTAACTCACAAAGACTGTAACATAGTGTGTGTATTCCTCCTGGAGCCTGAAGCCATAGTTACTTCTGCAATCAAAATAAGTGAATACAAACATGCAAACTGCTGATGTAATATAACGTTTTGGATCTTAGAAGGGTTTTCATTACGGTAACAAAATCTATGACAAATAAAAAATAAATCTAGGGTCTTTTTTTAAATGCAGTTTCAAAGTTATTTTTAAAATGCATTTCTGAAGAAGAAATAATGACTTCTGTTGGGTCAAGCCCTCTAAACTAAATAACAGGTTTGTCACCTTTCAAAACACATAGCATTTTAACTGTTACAAACAAAATTTATTTTTCCTTATGTGCCGTTGCAATGGTTAAGGTTTGGTGTAGTCAACTAAAACTGCATGGCTATGGCAACATAGGGGTTTGGGTAAAGAAAATAATATTCTGATTGGTTAAGGTTAGAAAGATTGTTTTGTGACAATATAATAACTTCACACTTCTTCCTCTGAGAACAAATAAACCATTTTCATAGCAAAAGTCAGAATCTTGAATATTCTGTTATACAAAGTGGATGTTAATGAAATATTTGGGTTATTAATCCCTTACTACATTTCGATCTAGCTTTAATAGCTTATTTAGATATTTGGCAATTTCTGTGCACAATGTACCATCAAAAATTGTTATTATTGCTACTATTCTTTATATTTCTCTGGTCTCTGTAATTCATAAATAAAGCATAGAGTGTGGTCTAGACCTGCTCATTATGGCCTGAGCTTAACTTTTGTTATGATTTGTCACTATAAATAAAACTGAATTGAAAAAAATCCAAAAGATCCAAAGCAAACTCTTTTATGGCATACTGACCTGAAACCTCTATATTCCCATTCAGTAGGTGTAACAGAGAAAGAAATGATATGTTTAACAAAAAGACAATCGTTATAGACTTGGATTTGTACTGCTTTTTAATGTGTTTTTTTCCCATCAGAAATAGTAAAAGCCATACAATGTAGCCAACCAAAAATGACAACGCTCTCTATACAGGCATAGAAGCTCATTCACACACATTCTACAGTCCACGCTGATCTGTCAAAGTGGCCAGATGCCACTGGAGTTTCTGTCTCGGCAAACAAATGGCGAACATTCAGTTTGAAGAGGAGGACGTCCTCTTTTCTCTACAAGCATTTCGTAGGCAAAAATATAGATTCTTCTGTCTCATAAGCTGAGTGAAGACACAGTCGTCACAGGGAAATCAAATCCTGATGATAACTACCTACTGGCGTGTCTCTGGAAAGGGCTGGATTGAGTTAGACTTGAGGATACTGTGTACAGATTACAGTCAGCAGCGTTTAGGTAACAACTTGACTCGAGCATGCAGGCTCTTGCTAATAAATAATGGAACATTCTAGTCAGATATAAAAGCCCTGTAAGTGCTGTATTTTTTTTTCTTCGAAGAAATACATTTGAGTGAGAATGTAGGCTACCCAATAATCCTTTTTTAATTAGTTTACATCATGCTTCCAACTGATCCTGTAGCATCAGACATACTCTCGACACCTCGATCCTTGAATGGGACTTTAAAATTCAAAACTCATTTGCTAAGAACACTAGCATATGAATTAACATTAAAATTAAAGTTCTTTTTCTCAGTGATCAGATTACTTCACTCAAACATTTACCCTTTGACATGCCATAATCACAGCTAAAACACTGTTAGAATAAAAATGGTTGCTTTGTAATGATGTTTCCACACCACATGAGGGCAGCATCTACTCACTGATTTGACTGGTTTTCCATGAACAAGCTCCAGAACCACCCTGAGGTGCTGCACAGGAACTAGTATGTCTGCCTCCACACATGCAATTATGACATGAAATGGGCCCATTAATGTCCAGATCTTCTCTTTTGACAAGTAAAAACACACTGATAATACTTCAACATATAAGTGCTAAACTTGGACAATGTATTTTCTCGGCAGGTTTAAGTTAATAATAAAATAATTGTGTTTAGGATAACTCCAATTTGGACTTTAGTAACAGCAATCTTTCATACAAATATTCCCCCTCTCTAAAAAACAAACAAAAAACGCCTCCCCAAGAAAACTAGAATGTTAACAAAAAGAAATAATTCTGTGAAAAAAACATTCAAAAACAACAGTTTGAAATGCACACACTTTACACTTTATATGTCAATGACTTTAGCCAAAATAAAAAGCAATCTTCTCTTCTCGCTGTCAGTAATCTTGATGTATACTTCACAATATATGTATACAAGATAACATAAAGCAACAAAGCAAAAAAAATAAATATCTTAAGTCACTGTTTGGAAGTTTTTATATATATCTATATATGTATATTTATATGTATAGCTTACTTTTGGGCAGGGTGTGAGCAGTTTTTGCCGGCTGACGCAAAGAGCTTCTTTCTGTTGACTTTGAACACAGGAAACTGAAGAGCAGTATCGCAACACTTTTCTATAAAGATCGTCCTCACAAAACAACTTTAGGACCTTCGGTGATGAGCAAAATAGTGTGTATATGTGATGCGCAGAATAAACAGTGAATGATGGCAGATAGGAAGCTAATCCAGCCCGTTCTCATTCCCAGGACGTCAAATACCAATGCTTTGTCCCATGCCCTTGGCGTCTGATAGCGCTGCTAAAGGCACCCTTGAGTGTCTGTATTTGACGAACCGGGCTTTTAGCTGTAAACCCATCTGTGTTCCATAATTAGAGGTTTCGAGCAAGTGCACCAGAAGTAAATGGCTTTAAACAAAAAGGGGTGTTATGAATAAACATCACAAAAATGGGCAATACTTGCAGAGGATATTCATACCTGTGATGTGCTTGGCCTGCAAGATTGGCTCAACAGTTACGTAGTCTAGGGCCTTTACTGTGAAAGGTAAGAACGGTAAGATCTGGGATGCATTGCTTCTGTCAAGAATGGGATAAAGGAGCTATTGGGTTGTTGATTTTTTTAAAAATCAACCTTGTTCTGGAAAGAAATTATGTTGCTTTATTGCCACTTAATATTCGCGTTCTGTGACACTAATGACAAAAAGTTGGGATGGGTCAAACACAGGACATTCACTCATGAGACCGCGGTTCATGTCCTGTGCGTCACTTAAGTCAGATCTAGTTACAAACGTACGCATTTGAACCCCACCCACGATCTTTTCCCAACCCTAACCAAGTGTTTCTGTTGCCTAAACCTAATCACAAAGTTTTATTAAAAATTAAGTTCTAACATCTAGTTTAAAACGGCACCGTAGTGGAGCGTCAGTTTGGCGCTCGGGGCTACCCACTGCGTTGAAATGCAATGCCAAGGAGTCCTGACAAAACGTCCGTATGTAACAAGCTGGGATGAGAACGGGTTGTCTGACCAAAGACCAGAGACTTTTTTGTGGATGCAGTGATTCAGTGGGTTTCTTGCTAAAGCTTTCGTGTGTTCGCTTGGATAGTTTTAGCTGATATTGTCAGAAATCTACTGCATCTTTAGAGAGACTAGTGAAGGACCTGGGAAATTTTGGAGAACAACCTTATTTCCAAGTTTGGTTAATTGCATATTTAAGACAGCCTTGAAGAGTATTGTGTTCTTCTTTTTCTTACAAAGCTCTGCATTACAAAAGAAAGTCAGGCACCAAAAGTAATCTAGAACAGTCCTACTCATAAAGCAATCTAGAATATTTACACAGACCTCACCAGCTGCAAAAATGGCTAAAAACATTGTTTGCAAGATGGTTACGGTGCAGAATTGACCTACAGTATCAGTACATACAGAAAGAAACAATTCAGTATTTTTGATTAAGCAGCCATATTTGTTTTACAAAAGAATACTTCCGACCCTCCGACAGTGGCACACTATACATGCCCTGACTACCTTTTTAAAATCTTTGGTTGACCAGTCAAAAGCCTGATAGATTTACAATCCACCTTTATATCACACAACTTGACTTCTTCTTTAAAAAAATTAAAATGAAACAACTGCTAAAAAATAACATTTGCACACACAATGTCATTCCCGCTTCCTGTTAATGTGTTACCCTGCCGGGGGAGATCACAATCGCCTCCCGTCCCATTGTCACACACAGCCACGCCCTTTCCTGCACTTCCTCTGGTCCATTCTGGAGTCCGTCCAAGAAGAAAAGCACATGCATGCAAGCAACGCGCACACACACACACACACACACACACACTCTGTGTTTTGTTCTCTCTCATACACAAACACATACACATAAAAGTAAAAGAGCAGGAAAAATAAGGTGACGTGTAAAAACTTAATTGTCCTAAACAGAAAGTAAGTGTCTGCTGTTAAAAGGAAAGAAAATAACCAAAGGCATTTTTTAAAAAGCATCAGGGTTTGCCGATAGCTCTCATCGTTTCTGCGAGGCGATCATCTTCGAGACGAAGTTGACAATGGCGCTGGCAGGCTGGTCAGGGTCAATCTCAGCGAAGAGGTGGCTGACGTTGTCCGTTGTGCTTCCCTGCTTACGTGCCACAAACCCAAACAGCCTGGGAAGACACAGCAAAAGATTTATTTATTAAAGCTGCCATGTTTAAACACAGGAATCCATATCAATAAACAACTGAAATTACATATCCAAGACCTGTATCGTGTGTCCATTAAAATAGTTTACACCTTCTTTTCTCAAACAATTTCTCTTCTGCTGCAGAGCTCTCTGGTGATGATTGGCTGCAGCGGTTATTCAAATTGCAGCAGCCCAAACCGACAATTTTCAGCATTGCTGCTTTTCTACGATTTTAGCTGTGCTAAAAACCTTTCTGTGGTCCTTTTGTTAGGATGAATATCATTTGACTTAGTAACTGAGTAAATATTCCTCACTGAATCATGTGCTTCCCCCGTGTTCTGTAGAAAGATCAGATCAACAGTAGCACTGTAATCCACAAAGGTTGACTTACTTGACTTGGCCTCCTTCAGGCTTGTTCCACCTGCAAAGATTTGAAGAAAGAATATGTTAACATTTTAAGAGTGCTACATACAAATTCATTTTGGACTTGCTGGTAAGGGGTTAACTGCATCAACAGAGGGAAACACCAGACTCACACAATCAATAATAGTACAAACAGTGGACAATAAGCTTTTTTTAAAAATATATTGGAACTTATTCATTTTGCATCTGAGCTGCCTAAAACAAACAACAAATGTCTCTGTACTTACTTCCGGTCCTGTGGGTCAGTATCGCAGAACGTGACAGTGTTGGTAGGGTAGTGGCGTCTGAAGAAAAGCCTGTAAAAGCAGAAAGCCGAAATAGAGATTACAGAAACACAGATAGAATTTTTTTTTTACTTTACAGTGGGCCAAAATGTATTTAATCTGAAGTAGGGCTGAAACAATTAATCGAGTAACTCGAGTTACTCGATTACAAAATTGATTGGTTTAATTCCTATCTTGTGCGTTGTGCGGCCTGTTCAGCGCAGGGATCAAACGTCAGACAGATCCACGCTTTTTCACAGAATATGTGTAATAAACTTTTAAATATGTGCCAAAAAAACAGATGAATGCCCCCCACAAGTTGGCAAAACTTATTCAAATCTGTATAGAACAAGTGTGGGTGTCACGTAGAATTTTATGCACCACTTGAACTGTTTAAATAGTAACTTATTCATGTTAAATTGCGAGTGTATTGCCTTCAGCACACACACATCTCATCTCTCTCTCTCTCCCCCTCACGCACACTCAACGATTTGCGACTGGATAAGGTTGAGAGAACGGACCCCGACGGCATGCTACGTCCATTTTTTATATGGTCTATGGTTCAAACACATGCCTCTCTCATTAAACATGTCCATATGTTGCTGTGAGATGTAGCACTACTGCTCCATTTCCATTAATGTTTTGAGGCCAATTCTTTGATGACATATTTGGACCTACCGCGGATACCTGTGATATATCTGTGATAAGCTGAACTTGGCATAGTATTATCCATGACGATGTATTGGCTGGTTTTTAAAGTGGTTTGATTAAGAGTTTTATTCGTCCTGACACCCTACACCAAACTAAAATGGGTTCTTGACTAAAATGCTGTAGTAAATAAAAAGACCCTGATCCTTTAATCCAGTGTTAGCAGTTATGGATTACCTCTGATTGTGTGCAGTGGCTTTTGTTGACATTTGATCTTCAAAAACAAACTTCTGTCTGTAATGTGTTCAGACAGCAAATTCTGCAGTCTGCAGCAAAGTCTCCTTATGTCATGCCATGTGTATCTTGTGAGGCATCTTTCAAACATTAACCACTGGACACATGGTATCCACACTTACTTCCTCTGGTTGTCGGTCAGCGTGATGCCTTGTGAAGACACCTTGAAGTGCACAATGGTGGCAGTAGCTGGCGAAGTGGCAGCTAGTGTCTCAGATATGGCCTTGGCCACAGCCTGAGGGCCTGTCAGGGACTCCATCTCCACTGAGTTGATGTAGAGCACGTTGCATGCTGGGAAGAGAGTGATGTCACAGTCAGATAACAAAATAAATGTCAAGATTACAACACGTGGAACTGGAGAACAGGGCAAAACTATACAAATTGTATTTATTCCAAAATGAATCCTGAACAAAATGTTATTTAAGCTTAAGTTGATAACTTTCTATGAAAAATATATATTTTTTCATATTTATTGAAACTTTCACTATATCCTGATAGCACAATGAGACAGACAATCTGTGAAAAGTCATGTAATTTTACCATCACCTGCTATTCCTGTCTGCTCCAAGAGCCCTCTGTGTGTGCACTTATGGCATCTGCTAGTTTCCACCGCACCAGAAGAAAATCAATTGACGCAGGTTCAACGACTGCTCTGAAATCTGGTCAAACTGTGGAATTAGGCAGGACTGATCAAATATGAATCAATATTATGTTACTGTATTGAATAATTCTCGCGAAAAGTGTTTTCAAAGCATATTTAGTGTACCATTTCTTTGTAAAATTAAGAAACTTTGTGACCAAGTGCAGACAAGACTAAGCCCCGGCCACCAACTGACCACCCGGACAAAGTTTTTCATTTTCCAGCACAATGGTACACTAAAATATGTTTCTGAAATAACTTAATGCAAGAAAATATGCAAGTACAGTAACAGCATATTGATTCATATTTGATCAGTCCTGCCTAGTTTCACAGTTTCAGTCCATGAGCAGTCATTGTCACTGCTTCAGGAACTCCTCAGCTCTGATTGGTTGTCTGTCGGGTGCAGTGGAGGATGATGATGATTTCATTGTATTATTGTGTCATGCCTAGTGAATATGTCCAGCCCACAAGGGCTTGCAAGACACCATTATTAAACAAAGACAGACCAGAAACAAAAAATAGATGCTTAACAATACTAATACTAACAAAATAAACCATCCTGGCGTTTCTTCTAGGCTTTTGCAACAAAAGAGGAGAACTTATAAACATTGCAGATCTAGCAGATGACATTAGTAGCAGACAGAGAGAGGTAGAGCTACATGATTTTTTCACGAGTGTCTGTCTTAATGTGCTGTCAGGATATAGTGAGAGTTTCAGCAAATATGAAACATTTTTTTAAAGCAAGTAACCAACTATAGCATAAATGCCTATTTTGACCTATTCATGCAAATATATTGATTTCCTCTCATTAGAGAACATGCTGTCTGGAGCAGAGCTGGGTCAAACCATTTTAGAAAAAAAACATCCAAATCATTCCACACAAAACATTCTGCCTGTTACGGAGAGGAAGCTGGACACTTATGTTAACAGACCAAATCTAAATACATTTGGAGAAATCCTGTTGCATTTGTGCAGGTTAAACATACGCAGACGAACAAGAAACATATAGGATGCACATTCCAAGATGTAGGTTTGCAAATAAAAGTGCACAGGGTTTACCATGGGAATCAGCAGGGGTCCTCTGCACTGGGATAACAAGGATGTCATGTTGTCAGAACGAGTGAATAGGATGACTCTGACACATTAATAACGTGGCCATTAAAGGGAGATTCTGGATATTTTTGAAGTGTGGTTGTATGAGGCACTTATCCATAGTCAGTATAATAGGAATTAATTTTGAAACACTTTAAAGATGGGGGTGTCTTCATAAATGTAGCTTTGTGTATTTGGTATTTGGCCATTATGACAATTTAGTTCACCAATAAACTTTCATTACTTTTATTTAGAACTATTCCATACATTACATCCACATGTAAGCTGATGGTTACAGGTAAAAAAAATTTAACCAATCTTCCACTTCCAAAAAAGTTGGGAGTGACTGCAAGATGAGAAAATGTGTTCTGAGGTTTCGGTATCCGAGTTGCAGAATGAGCATCCATTGCTTTCAAAGTTAAATCTTACTCGAAAGAATTCACTGGAAGGATAAATATTATTAATTATTTTAAAATAAATGTCTTTATCTTTGGGTACTATTGGATAATTTAAGAATTCCAATTAGAGTTTAAGTACTTTTTCCGGATCCATGTCACGAAAGTCTAATTCTATTAGTATTAATATTACATTTTTTTCAAGGAATTGAATGTCTCTAATATATAAACTAGGGGTGTCCCTGACTAAATTTTTCATAGTCGTATCCGATTCGTCACGTCTTTCCTATAGTCGACTAATCAGTTTTGTTTTTTTTGCTCATGAAAAACCCTCTGATCCGGGGTGGGGAGCCATGGACACACACATACACATGAAGCAGACGGTGGCTTCTGCACGTGAGTCCAGCACTGCACTGTCACGCGTGTCAGGCAGCAGGGTTACTGAGAGATGTGATTTCTGATTTCTGATAGGAGCATCTTATTAAAAGTATTTGTTGTTATAACATAAATGTGTTTTGTTTGTATCTTTCTTTGACAACAGCTGACAGTATATTTAGAACTGTAGTTTCTCTTTCACAGCGCTGTGTCAGACTGTGTCGGATTGAACGTCTATGATGAAAAACAACAAATGGGCAAATATTCAAAGTAAATGATACTGATGATTAAACAGGAGCAGACTGTTGCATTTCTGATGCCCAAATAGATTTAAAGCCCAGTCAAGATGCACTTTGACGGTGCTGGATCCTGGATAAAACAACTTAGTCTACGATGGGGAGGGGGGTATTCCCGCAAGGAGATAGATTAAAAGCACATTTCACATTTTTAGCAACACTATTTATTAATAAGCTTATATTTATACCCAAATAGGCTATTTATCATGGTTTATTGGGAGAAACCAATCATCTATATGTAAAATCAGACATTCAGCACCCCCAGATCCAGAATGGAATAATCCATTGTTGCATAACCACATTTTGCACATTTTGCGCATTTTGCGTCGATTCCACTGTGAGACTGACAGTCCAAGCAGGCTCCTCAGAGCGAATCGTCGACTAATCAGGGTCACCCTTAATATAAACTAATTTATTCACTTAATTATATGAGCTCTAAATATGCAAGTGAACTGCTTAGCAACTTGAAATTGTACAATTTTACTCACCCTTGAATGTATCTACTAGCTTATCAAAGACAAAATTACTGTTTTTTAACTCATTTAAAAAAAAATTATACTTTTAATTATACCATTTTATGACATATATCATATCCTTCTTTCATGTCTTTTTCTCCATCCATGATAATTTTAGAAATGTTAATCTGACATATTTTTGTAAATTTGTAAATTTAAAATAAAGTTTGATTAAAAAAAAAAAGTATCTACAGTAGATGGCGGCTGGCCCGCCCCCAAATTGGAGAAACAGCCATGAGGACAGGCACTGAAGCTCACAACTGTACTGCTGTTAGCTAAACATACTGTATTTTAGACACCAAAAAGGAGCCCATATAAGATAATCAATATTGGTTTAAGTTGATACTATGTTTAGATTTTTCTTTTTTTTACCTTGCTGTCAGACTGCTCATTCTTACAGGGAGCTGTAGCTGTTATATATGGTATATATATAATGGTCTCTTAAACTTATTGCTATTGCTTGATATACTGACTGGATAAATATCTCATACAACCACACTTCAAAATATTTAAACTTTCCCTTTAACGTCCTAAAATCTCAAAGTTGTGCTGGTCGCCATTTAACAAAGAGAATGAATGAAAGTGAGTTGATTTTTTACCTGCTCCTTGTTTCAGCCTATCAGCCAGTGGATTTGGTGTGGCGACTTCTGGCACTTCCTCGATAAGATCTAAAACAGGAGAAAGGGAACATTTCCAGTTTAAGTTCAGCTTTTTATTATTTGCGCGAAGGGTTCCTGTGTTGTTGGCACTGCAGGAGTAACTTTGTTTTCATCATCATTTCCTTCAGTAAACATCAGCATATGCCTATTAAAATGTTAATTATACGTTCCAATCTCACCACTGATATTGTATACTGTATGTCTAAATGCAATAAAAGACTTTTATGGTTATCAGTTTTAAACCATACTGAGCAACAAAAGCAATGACAAATGGAAGAAATCTCATTTAAAATGTGATGCAGTTGGGGCAACACCTTATGATTTTTTAAAGAAGGTTGACTTGTGTAATACCCTTTCAGTTTAAATATAATTTTTAACTGTAGAGAGCCTGTTAACATAATGTGATCAAAACTGTACTCAGAAGCAACAAAGAATCATTTAAACATGCAACGCTGCTGAACACTCATTTAGATCCACAGACCTGTGGTAGGGATAACTAGTTTGCAGGGTAGGGCCAGTGGCGTGATAGCATGTTGGTAGACCAAGGCAGACAGACAGCCTGTCAAACAGACAAAAGACACATTTTAAACGTTTTTCACATATGCAGTAGTACTGTCCAACAGATTTTTCATAGGCAAATTGACACAGTCCCCCTTTACAGGTCCCATATTCCGGCTATGTTCAGGTTCATAATAGGTTTCTACAAGAACATGTTTCATGCTTTTACGTTAAAAAAACACGTTATTTTTCTCATCCTGTCCGTCTGAATATACCTGTATTCTCCCTCTGTCTCAAACACGTTATTTTTCTCATCCTGTCGGTCTGAATATACCTGTATTCTTCCTCCGTCTCAAACACATTATTTTTCTCATCCTGTCGGTCTGAATATACCTGTATTCACCCTCTGTCTCAAACACTCCATTTTAGTGCCTGTCTCTTTAAGACCCCCTGCTGAAAAAGCCCAGTCTGCTCTGATTGGTCAGCATTACTGTGTCTTTAGCACCTGCACTCTTTGCGTCATTGCAACATGGGAATGACTGTAACACTATACCATCACTTTCTACCTTTATATAGTGTATTTGTGACATCACAGCTGTACAGAAGTCCTGACGGCTCATTTAAAGGCACAGTTTCTGAATACGGGCAGAGTGAATTTCTCTATGGATTGAGTATTTTGATGCTTACATAGTATTTATATAGCACATCAATCTGCTTTATAATAAATAGAAGACACAGAAATGTCACCTTTTACAATATGGGACCTTTCAGTAGCAATAATTAAACAAATAATGTCTTTAATTATTATTAAAGTCACTCCATGTTATCTCCAACAAAACACAATAACATCATGTTCATCAAGTGTTTCAAAGTGTAGGGAAATCCATTATTTGAAAGTTGTTACATAAAATGACATACATCCCTTCTAGTATCAGCTGAAAATTATAGTTATAAGTCACTATTTCTACTATATCCACCTTTAATAAGTTCATTGTGATTAAATAACATTTCTGGCTCTCCCATAATTTATCATCATGGATTTGGTTGATTGCTGCTTGTCAGATTTTTAATTGTAAGTAAAAAATAGTTCAGTAAAGTCATTGTTTTGCATTATTAGCAGCATCATCACACAAGGAAAATATATTGACTGAAGATAAATTGATAAATTGACTTATGGGCTGAATACAGGAGAGGAAGAAGAAATAAAAAGAGGCAAGGTAAAAGTTTACAGAAGTCAGCCTGAAGTCAGCTTGTCCCATTTTGGATTTGGCAGTGGAGCTGTTTCTCTCATTGCATGCACACAAACACACGTCATACAGCCTTATAGTGTAATTTGTAAGGAGAAGATCACTACAATAAATACTATAATTACTGTAGGATTACAGGTTATAGAACTTGGGAAAAAGGTGCAGATTTCAGACACAGAAAGGAGCACTAAGGTTTGACTTTTTGACTTCATTAAGCACATGTGAGCATGTATGCAGGGAGGAAGGAGGGCCTCAGGCTTCCACCTACCAAAGTAAGGCTCGTTGGGACATCCCTTCAGCTTCACTCCTTTGGGGCTGCTCTCAATCAGGAAATGTCTCACCAGCTCGTTGGTGATGTCACCTGCTACTAAAGAGAGGGAGAGGGGTCAGCCAGTCTAGGTCATACACAGCTGATTAACATGGAGACATCACCTCATATCTTTGGTATTTAGATATTAACTTCACCACCATGACCAAAGAACAACATAGTACATAAGTACTTGTTGCATTAGTAAGTTATATACCTAATAGCATCCTGCCCCCTTACCTTTCTTGTTCTGATGCACTGAGGGTGGAGGAGAGGCCACCTTCATAGCCAAGCCATAAGCCCCCCTGAACGAGTGACTGTCCCGAATAACAAAGGCTCCAGGTTCTCTCTCTCTCAACAGGCCAATAGCTGTAACACAGTGGACATTCAGTTAGTTCAGACTATCAGCACATTCATTATGAGGGTAGTGATACATTAGGCCACTTGAAGTATACTTAAGTGGACATGAACAAGTTGTTTATTTTAAGTCATGCTAGTGGCGAGTCTCTAGTGATAGCAGAGTCTCAATCAGTCGGTCACCACTTCGGTCCAGATCAAAGAGCAACCGCAGAGGCTGAAACATGAAGCCAAGACAGAAGTGCCAAAAGCTGCAGTTCTTCAAATGTCCACTTGAGGCTGATCCCAAAAGTGAGTCGAGCCTAATGTTAAAATGTCAAACTCTACAGCAGAAATAAATATGTTTACAGCTCAGAAATGTTTTACCCTGGGACAAAATTAAATTGAAATCCCCCGCCTACAAATTTGGACTATTAATTATACTACTTGAAACTTACGCACTTAGATTTGTGGTGGCTGAAGACCTTTTTATCATTCAAACTGCATTTGAAAAGTGCAATTCTGAATGGAGCCTTTACCAAACTCTTAAAATGTATGTTACTTTATATCAAGAATTGCAGGATCCTGGAAAAACAGGGACGCCGACAATCACAGTTAGCTTAGAGCCTAATTACATCTGCAGTCCACTGTCAGGTCACAATTAATACTTAAAATAACATACGGCACTAAAGAAAACATGACAAAATGCAGGCATAGCAGTACAGATCTTGTGAATTATCAGTATATGTTAGGGAGACTGGCAATGGAAAAGCCTTTTATACAGCATTGGCTGTATTTGGGAGGGTCAGAAAAGGTCAGCTCATTAAAGGATCAAGGTCTGAAGAAGAGGGTAGCAAAACATTAAAAAAAACAACCAAGAGCAAAGTCATGTCCTGACCCTTTGTTTAAAACAATGCTGTCAGTCTGTATTTTATTAAAACTACAGTGTTTAACAAGACACTTTGTTTTAGACATGCTAATGTTCAAGGAGAAGAGCTTTAGATCATTTAGTTCAATGGCTCAGCCTGTCCACATGTGATGGTTTAAGGAAGGAAGATGGATGACACGAGCAACACATGCAGATGTTCCCTAATGCTCTACATATGGTGTGGCTTTTCTTCTGGGAGTGCATGGCACTAAGGATAAACTGTGTGTGTGTGTGTGTGTGTGTGTGTGTGATGTCATTGCAGTTGAGCATATGCTTGTATTTAACATGATATAATCCAATGCTGGCCATGAGAAAATGCAGATGGGGCAGTCACTGACCACACAACCAAACACATGTTAAGAGATGTGTATAGACCGTTTTTTATCTCCGTGCATAATCATTATTACATATGTGTGTATGCATTTATGAAACGCGGTTATGCCCGGATTGTTTGCCTGAAGGTTAACGCCATTACATCATATTTAACAAAAGCATTAAAGTTCAATCATCGCAACCCCGTTTTAAATGCCTCATGGGAATAAAGTTGCCAGAAACAATGGTGGCCTAGTTCCACGTTGAAAAAGAGCACCTTTTCTAACCACTTCCTGCAGCATGATCCACTTCTCCACTGTCAATGACTTTGTGTTGCATATTGCAAACATATTTTTTTGCCCAAATATTGCGAAATACATATCCCTCTTCTCCTTTTCTTTGCAAGGGTAGCCGTTTATCTCTATTGCAAAAATACTTGCATGCTCCAAATGTTTCATCTGCTCCTTAGAAGTGTATAGGGGTGAACCTTTGATATCCAAAACATTTCAGGTGGAATACTTTTTAATAAAATTGTCTAAACATTTTGCCACACTGGCACACAGTGAACCGCCGATCCCCAGCAGTCACCTGGAGCAGAAAGTAGAAGTTAAAGGGCACGACAATATTTGTCTAAAGGTCATTTAAGGGAAAGTCTTTCTGTATTTTACCTTGCTCCCTGGAAATTTCTGGCTTGTACCAGAACTTGGACGTGTCTTGGACAAACTTGACATTAAGCCTGCTCTCAGGACTTCCATCTGCAACAAAAAACAAAAGAATGTCACAGAAAAAGAGAAAAAGTAGCAACAGAGAAGAGCACTTAAATCCGTTGTAATGTATGTCTTTACCAGGCATATTAAACCTTGAGAAGTCAGAGAGGGTGTGGAAGTAGCTGGGATTGCTTCCTCCACTCACAGGGGACATTATCTTCCCATTCAGCGTGCCATAGGACACTGCTCCATTCGGTCTATCGCCACTCGACATGCGCCTCTTCTCTGGAAGCTGTGGCTGGAAACCAGGAGCCGGACTTCCCTGCCGGAACCCTGCACCCATCCCCATCATCCCCCCCTCTTGGTACCCTGCAGGCGAGATGGGGAAGGAGGGAGTGGGTGGTCCCTGGTAGCCTGAGGAGCTACTCTGTCGCGACAGGTTCCCATGTCTCTCATCCGGGGTGGTGTAACCGCTGTGCATGGGGTGACGGTCCAGACTGGGGCTTCTCTGAGATACCTGCGATACAGATGGGTGACGACCCAAAACTGGACTTCCTTGCGGATGTGTGATCGATGGCTGTCGGCTGAGCACGGGGCTGCTCTGCATGGGCTGGCCGAGGGAAGGCTGTCTGCTGAGGACCGGGCTCCGCTGAGACCCCTGTCCCAAAGAGGCCTGTCTGCTGAAGACTGGGCTGCTCTGAGCTCCCTGAGACAGACGATGACCAAGGATGGGGCTGCCACTGAAACCCACTATACCCACATCAAAGCCGTTAGCTGGTGACGTTTGCTGGCCCAAGATAGAACCATCCTGATTAGGACATGAGCGCTGCTGGAGGTGGGGGTTGTAGGTGGAGCCAAGGTTGTTGGTCCGGTGCTGTGCTTGGGGACTTCCACGGCTGAGCATTGTCTGGGAAGGTTCTGAGGTGGGTGGGATGGGATCTGAGGCCACATAGCTCCCCAGCAGGGTATTGGGGCCAAGGTAGGATACCGTTGGGGTAGTAGTGCCAAAGTAGGAAGAGGTTGGAGAGCTGGAATCTAGGTAGGAAGAAGTGGGGGTATTCAGGGCTTGATATGAGGGGGTGGGTGTAGGGTAGGGACTTTCTGTAGCCCGGGAGCGGAAGCCTGAATCAGTAGTGGGTTGGGAAGGAGTGCTAACGTTGCTCTCTGTTAAGGTGTGAACACTGAAAGAGAATTGGAAATCTTTATTAAGTGACATTTTTACACACATTAGACCGTTTATCTGAATGCATGACTTTTCAGGATAAAAGTTTATTCAGTTTTTTTTGTACCCATCCAAAATATTTGAGTATTAAGCGTAAAAAGTGATTCAAAGAAAATAGTGATTGACAGGGTCCTTGCCAAGAAGAAGCAACCTATTGCTCCGATAGACAACTCTTTATTTGACACTGTCCTGCCCCCCCAAAAAATACCCCATAGGTCGTTTGTACAAGCAGCTTATTACAACCCAATTTACATTTGTAGTGATGGCGACCTTTTGTGGCCGTAAGAATTATGACAGGGAAATGTGATGAAATCCTTGTAGGGAGGAGGTCAGGGTGAATGGATGGGTCAAGCAAATACTTTCACCGCTGTTTGTCAACACTGACTTATTTAACATACATTGTAAAACTTACAAATTAACATATACATACGTACGTTCCATGTGCTATGTCAGATACTTGAGTACATAAGTTAAGTTACTTAACAAACATACTTATTTTAACCCAAACCATGATCTTTTGCCTAAACCAAACCAAGTGCTTTGTTGCCTTAACCTAACCGAACTGCAACAGTTTCACATGTTAACCAAGTGTTTAAAACTGTGACAGTTATATTTAGGTATAAGGACGTGTTGATCTGCTGCCACCAGACCTGTAGGTGGATTAGAAGGTAGGAACAAATTATCTATGTGGTTGTATAGGTTGGAGGACTTGTTATGTTTTTAACACATTCACTAATTTCTGGTATAAAATCTGGCCTTGGACCAAATAGTAATAATGCATTATGTATTAGGCTCACCCCTGTGAGTTCTGGATGGGGCTGCTGCTGGACAAAGGTGTGTTCAGTGTGTGGGAGGAGGGACTTGGACTTCTCTGCTGGCCTGTAGTCTCTCCTGGTGGGCTAAGGCCCCGAGGTAACGTGGGCTGCTCTCCGCCTGCCACTGCTGACCTCGCCACTGACTCTACATAGCTTCTTGGTGCTGCATGAGAGAGAAAAAAGTTTTTCTGTGAGCCACACATGTACTCTACTTCTGCTTTTCCCCCCTTAGCTTTATAGCATTGTAGTTGTGGGAAGGTGGTACTATGCCATAGAAAAGAAAACAGTGACAACAGACTGGCACAAGATGGAATAATGTGTCTGTAATGGTGAATGCTGCTGTGTGAGTGGTTGTGAAGGTTCGAGACAGGAATGGTGGAGATTAAAACGTCGAATGTCGATGATGATCTGTGGCAATATAGCAGCACTCTTACCTTCCTCACCCTCACTGCTCTCATCATCTGTGGAGCGTCATTGGAGATAATCCAGAGAAACACAATAATGTAAAAGAACAGAGGTACAGCAAGGGAGTTGAAATAATGTTTTTTTTTCTGTGGCATATGTATTTAATTTGGTGTGTGTGTGTGTGTGTGTGTGTGTGTGTGTGTGTGTGTGTGTGTGTGTGTGTGTGTGTGTGTGTGTGAGAAACTCAATTCATGAGAAATATTACAAGCCTTTATTTGCACAACAAATTGTGCATTTTGAGAAAGGTTGACACACTTGTTGTGTTGGTACACTAGCTTCTTGGTGCAAGGTTTTAAAGATAACCCAACTCAAATGCCTAATCTGTTATATTTGACCAATACATTTCAGTGCATTTTTTGTTTCCCAGTTGAGCATTCCTGTTTTAGGAAAATGACTGATGTAAACAAGCATTTTAGAAAAGAACAACTACTTGGATTTAGTAAGTTTGTGATTCTAATGAACTGAGTGTTACAACCAACCTGAGCCTGTTTGATTGAGGAGGATTTCTGCTGGGTTGTGGGGCTTCAAACCCAGGGCTGACAGTGGAGTCTTGGCAAGACCAGGAGGGGACCGACCTGAAGAGAAAGGGGCACTTATCACCACACAGCATCATACATCATTGACATCTTGACAGCTGCTACCTGTTGATACAGTCTAACAGTGATTTATCATCTACTTTTTTTTTTAGTAAAATGAAATGCCAGTCTATAGAAACATCCAACAAAAAAAAAACTTTTTGGTCTGCTGTATACTAATACACGGATAAACAGCTGTCAAGAAAATACAGAATCAACACAGTTAAACACACAGGAGTACCATGTTCAGAGGGGGGGTTCATGCTCTGATGGAGGGGCAAAACATGCATGTGACTCATCACAATGTGACAAACTGGCCGTGACACCACCTCACCCTACCAACAGCAGAATAAGGTGTGTGTCAAACACAAGATGACTTCAAAGCAGAGCTGGGTCAAACTGAATAAAGGGGGATTTTTTCCCCCTGGAACTCTCCCTGTTACATTTGTATTCCTCAGTAGTAGTATTTCGACTCCTGCCTGTTTTAGTTTTACATTAGCAATGCTAGCATCCCCATATTCCTTTAAATCAAATGCTGCCACAAAGTTGTCACTGTCTATGTAAGAACAGGAACTTTGACCTGGTCTCTGCTACATTAACACCAGAGGGAAAGATCAGGAGTAGAGTGTTTCGCCACAAGAGTCTTACGTCTCTTTTCCACAGCACGGTACGGCTTGATTTGGTCTTTTTGGTTTCCATTAGCAAAAGTGTGGGAAGTAGCTGGTACCGATACAGAGTTAAAATGCTGCAAACCACCGATTGGTCAGAGAGAAACGCCACAAGCGTGGCAGCAGATATTCTGCACCAACACTCCATTTATAAGTAGCCATGTGACGGCTATTTCTTTATGTCACTTGACCCAGATTTAAAAAAATAGCAGATCAAAACCACACCGTACACTACGCGGTGCAATTGACAGTGCAAAAGTTCCTCTGTTTAGTTGCTTATGAAAGGAATTCAGTGATTGTTGCGTTGATGATAACGTCTTGGCAGTTTCATGCAGCATTGCTATGGCGATCAGCTGAGAATCCTGCCTAAAACTGAGGGAGTACTATCCAAAGTGGAAACAAATAGAAAAAAGTACTGGTACAAAAAAGTGAGTTGTCTTGAGCAGAGCCGTACCATACAGTGGGAACATGGCATTAGTCATATCATAGTTAAACCGATCTTACTAGAATCAGCCTAACTGTGAATATATTTTTAATCAGGGTGACTTTAGACTTCATGAGTCACTCTAGTCTTCCTTTAACAATGTCAACTACTCCGTTATTCCCCTCCAGTGGAATCACAAATAATCACGTAGAGGAAGTCCGTATTGCTAGTACAGTTACCAAAGGAAAAGACATAAATTGCTGGTTAATTAAGACTGCTGGGGCAGGGCAGGCAGGGTGCTGGTTGTAGTGAAACAAGGCAGCGACAGGAACCCAAACACAGACGACAACAGCATCACAGAGAGCAGCAGCTGCTGAGAGAGTGGAAGCATGTCTTTGTGCTTTACATGTATGGGTCTCTACATGTGTGTTTTTGTGTGTGTGTGTGTGTGTGTGTGTGTGTGTTTGTATGTCAATTAACGCAATAGTGGAGGCTACTCTCTGTTTTTGCACCACATGCATTTATATCACAGAAAAAGACTTGTAGGGTGTTTACAGTTGCACTGTTGAATATGTAATGTGTATGGGTGTGTCCTATACTTTGTTGCCGTTGCTGCTCTCATGTGGCTTTCATGCCGAAGCGGTGCAGCTAAGTGATGGGTAAAGCTCATTCGGGGAAGGGAAGGGACAGGGACTGGGGGATGGGAGATCCATTTGGCTGACATTGTGGGACAGTGGAACTCCAGTAGAGAGAGACGTGCATCTTCCACTTACCAAAGAATCTGAATCAATTCTTTGTACTTGCAACCGAGATGCCCCACATTTAATCGTGGGTAGTGTGAGGGGAACCAGTTAACACTTGGGAATGTGATTTGAGGACACGCCGCTCAACATGACGGTGTAATAGAGAGTAAACCTGGTGTTGTGCGCATTAATCAATTACCTAAACATGCACCTTTAACAAGTTTTGCAAATAACTGCAAAACCAGTTTAACTGATGACAGTTGACTACAGTTTGTGCTCATCTGAGAAAAAGATAATTTGGTTAGGAGGTCTGTTAAAAACACAATGAAGTGTCACGTTTTCACACAAATTACTATCTAATGCAACAATTTTATATTCATTTGTCCAAGTAGATTCATTCAAGATTCAACTTTCTTTGTTTATCTCAGAAAAAGTCACAGCGTACGAAATGCTCCACTTTGAGGGGAAGGAAAGATGTTGCTCCAAAGAGCGGGTGTTAAAAATATGGTGCAGATTTTTATGACTTAGTTTTATGGGTGTGTGAGATAGGCAAGGACTGGATGACCTCATTGGTAGAGTTGGCCAATGACATGTTACCTAATACATGACTCTTGTTTCAGTGTGGGGTGTATGTGAGACTGAGAGAGGGAGTTGGGAGAGGGCAGGATGGGGAGATGGGTGTGTGTATGTCTGTTGGTTTGTCTATCTATATCTGGACTTTTTTCTTAAAAGATCTACTTATTTCTTCTTTGTGAAACAGATCTACTAAAAAGAGAGAGGCTGGATAGAAAAGAGAGATGAAGGTGACACATGATCAAGTAGCAAGCTGCACTTGAATTTAAGACATCATTTAACAACAGTCTCTACACCTCTTTTCTTATTCTGCATCTACTGAATGATGACTGCAGACATTCTTGTTAGAAAAGAGGGATGATTAAGTTCTTACAAGATGAGGCCACTCAGGCATTTTGATTAGCCGACACAAGATCAGTACGCTGCAGCGTCCCACTCGCACATTGGCAATGTAGCCCATTTACAATCTGAATTAAAATGTGTTGAGGTAATTGTGGGGTAAATATTTTTTCGCTTGACATTTGTGGTACCAAATGAAGTACATAAAGTAAGAAATTTGTGTAGGTCAAGATAAAGTAACTTGAGCGACAGCCGAGGTTCTCAAATCCTAAAGGAACCTTTTACATCTTCCTACCGTAAGTTCAGTTTCACAGGTTAATATCATGGACTTTTCGAAGAAACAGATGTAGCTTGCGGGTCTGAAAAGTTAAGTCAATGTTGAACTACCTTAAAGCTGCATTCTCTCTAATGTCCAGCAGGGGGCGACTCCACTGGCTCCAAAATGAAGTCCAACTGCATAGAAGTCAATGAGGAAATGACTCTACCTCTCACTTGATTTATTACCTCAGTAAACATTTTCCTAAGGAGTTTATGGTCTCAATTGCTAGTTTCAAGTCTTCTTTAATACAGTATGATGTTCATTTAGTAAATCATGGTCCCATTTACAGTAATTGTGATTGACAGGTCAAATTAATTGAATTAAATTATTTTTATAGGGTCAAAACATCACAGAAGTTATCTCAGGACACTTTTCGTATAGAGAAGGTTATTGTTATTGTCACACGATAGAGGCTTAGCAATGTGTTTCCATAGCACTGTGTAAATTAACACAGCCCTGTACTTATTTATAAGCGTAGTCTGTGTTTCCTTCTTGAAAGTTAATCGTAACTTTTTTATCACCTAAAAATGTCTTGTTCAGCGTTCGGTTATATCTTCCTAACCAAGCTAACATTAACTAGCTAGCGATGCGCCGATTTTTATCCGACTCTGTTTCACAGCGGGATGACGGCCATAAACTGGTGGGAAATCGTTTTCCTTGTTGACATTTAGCTTAGAGAAGTGCCATTGAAATTACACTGGCTTAGTGCTCCCTCCCAGCTCCACCCTCTCATCCTCAATAAACCAAGATGGCGGCGCAAATGCCAAACTCGACTCTTCACAACAGTAATCCACAAACCAATGGGTGACACCACGTAAACTACGGCCACTTCTTTTATAGCCTATAGTTAAACTACATTTCTGATATTACACTTACACAAAAGATTCGACCCCTGATGAATTCTAACCTCAATACTACACTAAGGCATTTAACAATGAATGTTAGTACGCAAATCTCAAAACTAATCTCAGAATAAGAAATATTATTATGGTCAAACACAACCTTAAGTTTGGATTTGATACATTTTGATTGACTGATTTTGTTAATTTAAGTATCTTACACCAAATATAAATCATGTTCGTATTTTGAATATCTATAGCCTAAGCTCCACAGTGCCCTCTGTCAGCCGGAGGATGGGACTTACACAGGTTGAAGTAAGGGGTTTGCGGCGAGATGGGGAAGGCAGGGGTTTGGGGAAACACCTCACCACCAACTACAGGTGTAGGACTGATGGGACCACCGTCCATCTCCTCAAAGGCCTCACGATAGCTGTGCATGTGTCTCTGAGGAGCAGAACAAAAACATGTCAACATGCAAAGAAAAAAGGCAGGGAAACATAAAATACAAAATACTCCTCTTTCTACCTCCTTAGGTCGTCCTCCTGGGTTCATCGCTATGGCATTGACAAACTCTGGAGAAACACAGCGGACGGGGGACCGCAGTGGGACGTCAGGAGAGGAACCATCCTCAGGACTGTTCTGATACTGGCTGTCGCTGGTGACGCAGTGGCGAGGCAGAGTTGCAGGCTCATCCAAGGACACTGCACGGGCCTGAACACCTGGGATTACACGCAAATGAGTGTTAGAATTCACCAAGAGCTGGTCAATGCTGCTCCATTACTCTGCTTTCCTCAAACAATGCCACCACTGTCATGGGTTAATGGTGGTCAGCCATTGTGAATGCTCACTGCACAGGCCATTGTGTGCATTTTGCGGAAGGCTGTGGTTCTTAAAACTTCTGAATTTAACATGCAAACAAAAGGTTAATGAAGGGTTAGCTGTTGAAGGGGAGCTATTATGCTCATTTTCAGATTCATACTTGTATGTTTGGTCTCTACTAGAACATGTTTATATGCTTTAATGTTCGAAAAACACATTATTTTTTGTTTCAGCACCTCTTTAGACCTTTAAGTCACAAAAATGTAACATTAATTCACTGATCAGGGCGGCACAGTGATGTGGTGGTTAGCACTTTCCAAGAGGGAAGAGGGTTCCTGGTTTGAATCCAGGATGGGGCCCCATGTCTGTGTGTTCTCCGGCTTCCTTCCACAATGCAAACACATGCAGGTGTTAGGGATATTAATGACTTTAAATTGCCTTTAAGTGTGAATGGGTGTCTGTCTCTATGTGCTCTTGTGTACCCTGTCTCACGCCCAATGTCAATGGGATTGGCTCCAGCCCCCCGCGACCCTGTTCAACAAGCGGTTGAAGATGATGGATGGATTCATTGAGAAACCATGATGTCCCCAACAAAACACACAAACTATTGTTAAGTGTTTCAAAGTTTAGGGAAAACCTTGACCTCGTACACAAGTAACATTCATACCTTCTAGCATCAGATGAAACTATTATATATATTTGGAATGCCAGGGGGGAAATATTCTCCCACACAAATGATCAAGACTTTCTGATACACTGGTGCAAACTGAATGTTCCTTATCTAATGCGTCAATGTGGCCAGATCTGGCAGAACCTCAAAGCAGCCAGTAAGCTCATTTCAGTTAATCTGGTTTGAGAGCTAGAGAGAGAGGAAAGCTACCAGCATAAACCAAACAGGATTTGAGTTAAGAGTTTTATGCTAATATGCGATGCCACTGACTGGCGGGTGGAGGCAGCAAAGCAGGGAATGCTGGCCAAAGCTGCAGGGCCAATGTGAAAGCCTGTCACTGGCTGCCCTGGGCTTTGGCACAAGATGAGTTAATGTGAGAAAAAAGGGAAGTATAATAGGTTTTAGGAAACAAGTGGGACAATTGATACATCCTATGGGGTTGTTTGTACTGAAGCAGATTATTCTAAGTGTTGCATTCTTGAAGGTACAAATTCTGTCACTGAACCGATTGGATGAATATGTTTGATGGACATGGAGTTAATGTATTGTTTCTTTCTTTGAGCTCCCCTTTTTCACCTTCATGAGAAAGTGTCTTAGCCAAAAGAAGACACACCCTACAAGCCTGACCGTTATGGAAACGTGAAAATATTAATAACCCGCTTCACTTTGAAGTGAGGGTGCAAAAACCTGGCCAAATACCTGTGGGGAAAATTTAGAGATAGCAGCTGTGAAAATTCAAACAGTTAAATAGTTTGGAATGAAGTTAGCTGCCATTGCCAGCTCAGTATAAATTCTCTAAGTTTTCTTACAGAGAAGTTACCTCCAAATGTATTATCATTATAAGGTCTGTTATTTCTTAATAGCAGGCTGCTCCTATGAATAACAAAGGTTTTCTATGGACACAGTTCTAATCCTAGACTCCGGAGGACCCTTTTTAAATAAATAAATTCATTTTGAAATAAATATGTTTTTGTCAAATGATTGATTTAATTAGTAAGTACAGTAGCTATGCAAAAAGTGGGATAATGTGGACTGTATGGGTCATTTTTGCAAATTAGTGTGTATGTATTATTTTTTTAAATAACAGAAATTAACCAATGATAAATAAGTGTCAATCATGCTATCTGTAAGGATGCTTGACCTTCCTTCAGCTTCAAATAGCTTGGTGTTGGCAGGGTGTTGGTTAAAAAATCTTGGAACTGACAGCTTTGAAAAGCTTATAGTCAACACCCCCAAACAGAAACACACCCAGCTTCATGCCGAGCCTAGAAACTGAGAAGCAGATGTACGCACGGTGCACTGTTCAGCAGCAGAGTTCTGTCAAACACTGCACCGTTGCTCTGGTGACCACTAATGGTTTCAAGCTGGGATGGCTGGAGATTCTCGAGGACTCACATTTCTCATCTATTTAAGTCTCAGTCATCATAAGAATAAGCATGGTGTTGATTTCAAAAACATAAACTTGATAGGTGATCCTTTTTTTTTTTTTAAGGGAGGGAAACCACAATCCCCATATGTGCACACCTGAAACTGAGAGAGTCATCCAAGGTAAGAGGTAAGAGATGCATTCCTGGCAAGGTCAGTTCAGATCAATGAGAGAATTAGGTTAAATTGTTTTTTTTATAATCTGGTGGTTTTTTTACTCGTAGAATAGAAGGGTCATGATGACGACAAATCCAAGATCTACTCTTTAACATTTAAAGGGGAACTATGCATATTTTCAAAATTCTTAAATGTTATTCCTACAGTCTAAGGCAGTCCAAAAATATTAGCAAACATGAACAACTCCCTACCAAACCAAAACTAGAGTGCTAAAACTCAAATGTTTGACATCATCAAGTATAACGTGTGGGGCTGCTCCACAGACAATGTTCTGAATATATGGGAACATTTTCTGGTTCACATGTGACAACAAGACAATAGAATAAAGAAAACATTAAAAATCAGTCATTCATTAAATTCACTGCTTATGGAGCAGCTCCACACTACTTGATGACATCACAAGGTTGAGACTTCCTTCTCTTGTTTCTGTCTCTGACAGAGTAGCTCATGTTCACTAACATTGATTGAACTAATGACATGGAAATAAAAGATTGGAATTATTAATTTAGGTGGAGTTTCCCTTTACCTTTGAAGTTGTGTTGCATTACTAAAAAGGATATTGCTGTCTGCGGTAAGGAGATCAGACTGGTCCCTGACACCCTAGGGCCCTACACAGAACAATCCTGTCTGCAGTGTGGTGGCCGTCTCCCAGTGGACACATACAGCTTTAGTAATGTTTCCAACTAGGACTGTGGTCTCTCTCCTAGATTTGGTGTCCTTTGTCTGGCTTTGTACATCTTTAAAATAGTGCAAGTGAAAAAAAGCAGCCTCGAATGAAGCCAGTGTATCCTGGCCTCTGTATTGTTCCCAGAGTTTGGCAAAATGGATCTTGTGACATGTACTCTCCTGGCAAGGGACAGAGCCTTCTTTGTGCCTCCCCTGTTTCGCTCTTGTGAAACTTTAACATTATCCAACTGGGTTTTTTTCTATGCTGCAGTTGAGGTAATTTCCTAACCTTGAGGTAGAAAACAGCAATTCCGAACAAACAGGAATAAAGGTTGAGTATGTATGCAGAAAAGAATCAGTGGTTAGTTTGATGATGATGCTCTGCAAAGCGGATGATGACAGACTAAAATGTGTTATATATGAAAGGGAGAAAGAGGAAGTGAAAAAAAAACAAAATGAGTAGCTGCAGATGGGGCAGTCAATTATTGAACAAGACATGAGAAATGATTAAAAGCAAACCAAAGCCCACACCACTCAAAGGCAAAGCAGATACAGACTTGAACTTGGACTACTTGAGGGAACACTTGCAAAAAGGACCTTTCCTTTAAAAAGTGTTCCTTCAGAAAGGATGGGAGAACCAACCCGAGAGGGAGTGAGAACGGCGGTGCTCAGATTGAGAAGAGGTCATGCTGGGGATGACACTCTGGACGCGAGCCGAGTATTCTGGGTAAACAGATGGATGATGAGAGAAAGAAGAATGATGTTGACAAAACTAAAAGGAAAAGGAAAACAAGCAAGACAAGGTCCCGCCTATGAAAAGAATAAAAATTTGAAGATTTACCTAGGAGCATGCAAACATATGACTCCCACATTACAAGCCACAAGTGAAATGGTTTTGTCGTTACGGTCTCCAAACAAATCATAAACAAAGAAGAATTTCTATGATAAAGGAAAGCAATCTGATTCCTCACAAAAAATATACACTATGTCTCTAACTCCTAATGGTGTTAAACTAGCATTTAGTAGTGTATTATGTGGACAACTGCTCTACATTTAAATGGCAGTAAAGTGAAGTGAGCCGTATTGTTGATTCTGAACCTCTTTCTGGCATTTGTTATCAGCTATCACATTGCTTTATGTTGACTTTGTTTCTGCTCTGCAGGATGTCTGATGCACTTATCTAGGGAAAGTCAACCTGCTGGACTGGAGAAACACTTCCTGTTTGAGCGTGAATGACGGGGACCGATGAGGTGACATTAAGGAAATGAGATAAGTACAGAGCAGTGTTTTCCGAGAGACATTTGTACAGTGCACAGCTGGTTGCATCAACAAAAGCACATGTTCTGTCTTGCATTTCCTTCCACGAAAACAAAGATTGCACACAACTGAACTGTTTCAATGAATATTACACCATAAAACCAACAATAAGTCATTTAGAGTTTAGCAATGACCATTAAAGAACAGGTTTTGGAACTAATTAAACAAATTTAGCGTTTGAGTGTTTCTTGGGAGAAGTTATAGTGGAAGGCTACAACCAAGATTCAGTTCTGCGTAAAGCCTCATGGAGCCCTATAAACAAGTGGGCTGTAAAATGAACAGGACAACCAAACATCAGCGTATGACTCTTTAAACCAGAATAGAGGCCATAGAAAGGGATTGCATGAATTGTATGTAAAATGAAAATTAAACAGCTCCATGAACTAACTATGACATGACATAATGTATTTATCTGTTACTGTGCAATGTAAAACTAAATAATGTGTCTTCTTTTGGAAGTAAAGTCAAAGTCAGTTTGTCGGTTAGTCACATCTTTGACCCCAGTAGTCTGTCACACGCGAACCTTGTGAATAAAAGCAATCATTTTTTAACTTGTTTTCAAGTAGAAAGTTTCATCAGTATTATTAAAGGGTTGCCACAGGCCAAACCAAAGATTGAATCCAATATTCCCACAGAATGTGCCAATCCACTCATATATCTCTTCTTTGTTGGATGTATTGTAGGTCAAGGCCAATGCCCTCACCTAAAAGATGGGGCAGTGAACAGTGCAGTGTCTGTGAAAATATTGGATTTCTAAGGTTGGTTTTGCCCCATTTTACCATTCAGAGCATCTTTGAGATCATGTCAATACAAATGAAGATGCAACCTGGTAATGGATAACAGGTGATTGGGTCAATTGCTGAGGTCATTAATAGATCAAGATGAAATAACTTAATGTTAGATCTTACCAGCCACTCTTTGGGCCACCAGACCTTCAACGTTGAAGACTTCATCTTGCTCACTTTCTCTTGGTTGGGATAATGCTGAGGCAGCGCTAGGGCTTCTCTGGGGCTCAGAGACCTCTGCAGACTGGGACAATGTACTTTGTGGGTAGCTGTTGATGGACTTGAGCTGGAGGTGACCAGCTAGAGTTGGGAAGGCTTGTGGGGAAGGGCTCCTTCCAGCCCTTTCAGATGTGTAATTCAGAGACCCTTGGGCAGGTACAGACTCTGGTGGACTTGGCGTACCGGGTGAGATCTGAGCTGGTGATGAGTGGCTGGCCAGGCTGGACATGGCACCAGAAAATTGGGTATGAATGGCTGCATCAGCCTGGGAGGAGGTCCTGGGTTGGCTCTGGGAGAAAGATGGCTGGGTGGTCACTACAACACTGTTTTCCTGCAGTGGATCACTTTGGGACTTCGGAACCAGTGGACGCCCTGGTTCCAGGTCCAACATGAGGAGATTAAGGGTTTCAATAGATTGCTCAATTTCTTGCTGGGAGGCGCTATGGCGATGAGGGAATTGTGGGAGGCTGTGGTGGCTGGGCATCACTGCAACACAAGGAGGAGGACTAAAAGTGAGGCCTTCAGTTACTGGCTCCTCTGGTACGCCAAACTGCTGCCATACGTTGAGACCACGCTGGACGGCATCCCTGCTGCTGGTGGTGCGGGCAGGAGCTTGTGGCATAGAGTTTGGATCTGAACCAAATGACTGAGAGCGGTACAAATTGCCATTCTGTGTAGCCATGTAATTACCCGAGGATGGGGCTGATTCACTTTGAGTCAAAGTGGCAGGTTTGTTGGATGCGCCAACCTGTGCCTGGATGGTTTCCTGAGGCCTTTCTGGGACACTGTGCTCCAGATACGGCACATGGTCCTGGCCATTGACAAGTGTCTCAGGCTGGTAGTAAAGATCAGCTGGTGTAGCCCGACCATCCATGGAGGAGAACGTCCCTAGACTGTCCACACTGTTGCCCTCTTGACTGGTGGGCAGCTCATCATCCAAAATGTCCGTCTCACGGTCAATGCTAGGGTGACCATTGACATGGACCTGGGCAGGAACCAGGTGAAGCATGCCTCCAACAGCAGAGGCTGGGCTGGACAGGTAGCCCTGTCGATGCATTGGCCCTTCCAAGCCACTCAGCAGCTGCTCCAGCTCCTGTTTCTCTTGGGGACTGATTGTTTGTTGTGTAGGTGGGCCGTGGTGAAGGACTGAGGGTAGCTCCTCACCTACAGGGACATGTGTCTGGCTAACTGTGGAAGCCTGAGGGGCCGCTGCTGCTTCATCAGTTCGGTCAGTTTTGATGGAGGCAGTAGAGTTTCCTGAGTCACTGCTCACTGACAAGGCATGGTCCACCGCAGGTAGGGCATGTTCAACAGCAGTGGGTGGAAGGCCATTCACTGTGACTGTTCCTTCAACAGACTCCTTTTTACGAACTTTGGCGTAGAGGCTGCCATCCAAGGGCCCCTCGGTATGGATGACTTCTAAAACAAACGAGAATGACAGAGGCTCATTAGAATCGGATTAAGCCAAATACGACAATCAACAACCAATCAGCTTTCCACAACCGTTTAATTTTTACTCATCACTCAAGTATTTTCAGAGCCTTCAGGGGTCTGGCTATTACAGAAATACATGTGTATTATAGGTTTTTTGGAGACACTGGGAAGAAAAGAGGAACTATCACAGAGAGAAGCAGGGGTATCGGGCGATTGTGTGGGCATGGCCAAAACAGCTTCAGCTAAATTAAACACTGGCTCATGTCCATCTTTTCTACCAGCTTCAGGAAATGAGCAGAGTCTGTGGCATGCACTGTGGAAAAACAATGAAATTACAGGAGCCTGCCTTGCCCATTCTCAAGCCATTTTGATTTATCTGTACCATCTGAGGGACATCGTAATTAGGGGCGATGAATCAGTTGTAAATTTGATGTGCTCATGCTCCTAACAACTGAGAATGTGATATGCTGATGTAAAAACGGGATTGATGAATGGACATCACAGACTTTTGATAACTCATAAGCTCCGATGGAACACAAATGCACATGCACACACACTGTACATACACTTATGCACTTACACATTCACACACAGCCACACCTAAGTCCAGTGAAGAGGAAATAGGGTGCCCCAATCAGAAGAATTTAGTCATCACTGGAAAATCAGCCTCACTGAGTAAAGAAGGCCCGGAGGCTTTTCCTGGCCTCCGAAACCCGAAGCAAAACAAAAGCTTGACATACAGAGAGTCACACTGAAAAGGTTGAACCCCTACCCCCTCACATCGCATTCTCTCATACTGCCAACACAGTGAATCAATGCAGACAGATTCATGTGTTCTGTCTAAAAAAAAGAATTAAAACTACATCACCCCTCCACACCATTAAGTGACAGTTTGTTTAGTTATTTTTTCAATAACACAGCAATACCTTGTCAGATAATTCCTCTTCTACTGCCCACTAAAGTTCCGAAGAAACCTCATAAATCCTGATGAGGCATGTCCTGATAACCACCTCAGATTCTACAGCTGGGAAAGAAGCTGCACAAAGAAGCTGTCTGTGTCTGTAACTTATAGATATCTCCATCTCAGCTTTAGTGAATACAGGGCTCTGTAATGGAGTTTGGTGGGCGTACACAAGCTGGGTACTGCAAGGTCTCCTTGGCTGGCCCGGGGCAACTTGCCAAGGGAATGGCGCAATGTAGCGGGCTGTACTGTCAGGCTGGTGGAAACAAATCTGGTGGCTCTTGGTCACAGAAAAACACAGTGTATGTTTTCTGCTACTAATCCATTAGTGAGCTTACTTTGATTGGTACATTGGTGGACCACATGCGGAAAAAAGAGGCTACTGTAGCTTCTAGCGTCTAGTCTGATAATGGCCTGTTGCAGTGTTGCAGGCCATTTGGTCTATTCAGCTCATTATAATTGTCATGATTGCCATACAGACCATAGCCTCAAAAAACACCAATAAAGATGCAAACTTTCAGATTTCTGGTATCTAATTTGAATTATCCACTCAAGTCAATGCTGTCTCCCCTGAAAACTTAGCTGCTAAGGGAGGAGGCTCCAAATCAAGTCATCACTACACATTTATACAGCTCATGTAGTGCAAGTATCAAGTTTTGAGCTGTGTTTTGCACATGCACACGCATGCACACACACACACACACACACACACACACACACACACACACACACACACACACACACACACACACACACACACACACACACACACACACACACACACACACCCCCCAAATGCATCAGTCATGTAGATAAACATAGACATAAGTCATGAAAGAAGAGCTCCCCTCACTTTCTCCATTTCAGTACCTTTATAATTACCTGTTCTGTAGCCAAATGTCACACAGCTCAGCTGATTTCACATCCTTAAAGCCTGAATTACAACACTGCAAGCAAGTCCCCTTAAAGTAAGTCAAAGCTGATTCAAAGAAAATAGCAGAAACACCTCCACAGGAGGAGGCTTCCCTACCTGTGTGAGCAGTGGACGACGGTACAGTCCCAATCTAAGCTGAAAATAGCCCTACAGCAAAGCCCCCGGGATGGGACATGACAGGGATTACAGCAGGAGTTTGGGGAGTTGATTTTGGCTACTTTTCCTTATCCTCCCTCTCCTCAATAGCTGTCTGGCCGGATCAGGAGAGCTACTGCTGGTACTGGCTGCTCAGTGGCTCGCACCAGTCTAAAGGCTGCCCCTGCTGTGTGTGCGTATGTGGGAGGTCTATCACAATAGCCAGTTTGACGGTGTATGTGGGAGGTGGGGGGTAAGGGACCATTGAAATCCAGTATACAGAGTTTGATAGAATGACATCAGTCCCTTTAGGTTAGGCTCTCTCACACACTAACTCCCTTAAGGTTTGTTGTAATTGTGGAAATAACAGGCTAAATTAATTGCTTTGTTCCAATTATGTATATAAATACAGTATATTCAGTATATAAGACTTGCTCAAGCCATAGCTGGACGAAAATAATAAGGCACCTTCACCTACATTTGTAGAAATATGCCCTTTCCATGCACAAACATACAGAGATGCCCCTCCTTTGGCCCACTGTGTTGAAAACACTCATGTAATGGAAAGAGTTACTTCGTCCAACAACAGTCTTTTAACAAGCTCTCTGCAAGCTAGGAAGCAGGGAGAAAACCCCACCCTGCTGCAGGGCAGATGGAGAAAACAGAAAAGCTTAGTGGGTAAAAAAATAGAGAGATGAACACACTGAGTGGTCGCTGATCTGATACAGAATATAAGAGGGGCTCATTGTCTTATTGGCAAAGGCTAAAAATGACAAAATCAGATGTAGATGATCATCAGCTGATGTTCACTTAGATGGAAGGATGATTTATGCATGCAGCATTCTGTAACATACGCACACAAAACACAAAACAACAACCTTTTCCCTACAGTTTGAAACTCGTCAGTATGTGTGTTCCAGTTTATATTAGCTAGTCATCAGCAGCATGGTACAGCAGCTGTGTGCGCTTTACACTTTTCTTTTGTAATCTTAAAATGCACCTAATATTCATATGGCACACTAAAAGGTAAAAGAAATCCACCAGGTGTTGAAACTGAATTATACTCAATTCTCATATATTTCCGATTAAAATCTGACCGCTAATTTTTCCGGTCTGAAAAAAATGATTTGCCGAGCTTTCTGCCTGTCTTCCGGGGTAGGCCTGTCTTCCGTTTCTCTGTTTCAGTTGCGCAAAGTAGAAACCCCCTACTAGCGAAATCGGGGATCTCACCCAAATTCGCTAGTAGGATGTGCTACTTTGACAGGCTTTTCGGTGCACTTGACCTAGTTGGAGGTCCAAAACTTCCACACAAAGTCCACACTAATTTATTTACGGAAACTAGTCAGTTTGATACTAAAGCTGTATCAGTGTTTTGGTTGTGCACCAGAAACGTGAGGTTCATCTTAGTTTCATTTTGCCGCAGAAAATTTCTGTGGCCAATCAAGGAAAAGCACTATTCTTGATTCAGTTAGTGTATATTACCGTGTTATCTCTCATGCCAGTTGTCTTTGAACACTTTGCTACACATTAGTGATGAGTCCAACGGCTAAAAATAGCTAATGTTTATCACCGAACAAAATCAATAAGGTAAGTAACAAGAAAAAATTATTATGTTTAGGTGAAAGTACAACCTAAATCTACAGCTCTTTCAAAACAACTAAAGGCTAGGTGTAAGATTAAAGATGTAACTTATGTCTGCGTTGGAACTATTTCAGCTAATGTAACCCTTAAAATGCTAGTGGCGCATTAACTCTGACCTAAGTTAGAAATTACATTCAAACTAGCATACGTTTGAACTTATATCTGCATTAGCATACAGGTCACAGTCAGTTTGCTATTGCACACCACAATACAGAACCATTCCACATTGGATCTGGCTGATAACAATAAACATGTGACTTTGGCCTTCACAAAACCTTTTTTGTATTTACACCCTCATTTTTCCAACGTGATTCTAGATTACTGTGATAGTGTTGTCCCTCATTTGACTCACAAATTGTCACACCAACTCTTCTTTTCACTCTTTAAGCTCTTACTTCTTTCTTACTCTCTCTTTCTATCTCCACATCCTTCCCTTGGCCACTCACTCTATTCTTTTAGTAATGATGATGATGATGATGATGATGATGATGATGATGTTGATGATAATGACTGCAATGAGCCGAGCCGTGGTCCTATGGTCCCACCCTCACATCAAATGAAAGCCCAATTTACCCCCCCCCCCCTTAACTAGCTCATGTCTTCGCTTTAGAGACAACGTTACAGATGAACGATCCACTGAATCCACATTTGTACTACAGGAAATCCAATCTGTCACTTTTTACGGCAAGCAGACTATTTATGTTGAGACAGCTTCTGTGTGTGGTGCTATGTCTGCTGCTGTTTCATTTGGTTAAAATGGACGCACGTAAGCCTCTGCAAATAACCTTTGACGTGCTCCTTCATGTGATAAGAAAGGGCATAAGAGATATGTATGTTCACATTGGTCTGTGTTTTTGCATACTCCCTAGGAGGTAAATACTTGTTCTGTGATCCCAAGCACATTAGTCAGAGGAGAATGTCTGCGATCCCGACCTCATCACCCTAACTAATTATACAACAGCAGGGGAGAGGGAACCATGTGACCAGTCTGGAATGACCAATTGGTTGCGTCGCTACATCCTCTGCATTAGAAATGCTCAGGATAATCACAAAATGCTTTAGAAAGCAATAGCAAGTTTTAACAAAACAAGCACATCATGGTCTTGGTATGAAGTATGAGGCATTCAAACTGGTCTCACATGTATAAAAGTATAGACAGTCACAGGTAAGAGAATATTGCACACACGACACCGTAGATAAAAACTGAACTCAAAAGCAAAGTGTTGTATGTGGAAGGTGCAGCCAGATATTTTGAGGTTCTGCGGGCCAGATGGTTCAACTTTGTGACCTCTTGATCTTTAAACTTTGGGCTTTGACCCCTATGGCAATAGATCCCCTTTACAGCAGAAATAGCATGTTTCCCCTCTAACTTAAATGGACAAACACCATGTGCTACCCTATGCTCGTATGTGTGTGAGAGAGAGAGAGCATGTGTGGGCATTCCAAAAAAGTTGAGGGTCCATGACGGCTGGCAGCTGACATTAATGAAACGCAATAATGAAACATTTTCTAAGAAAGTCCCATCAGGCCTCAACTGCTGCAGCCCGACAAGAATAAAGTTCTGAAGCATATCTACATTCTAGAAGTCCAAGAGAATAAAGAGCTTCAGTAGCTGTACATGATAGTCTGATAGTGAGTAAGTGTAGCCTGGTGCCATATTTGGTGAAAATTAATGGCTGAGCTATTGATTTGGCAACAAGGCATGCCTGTACTGTGTGTGAAGGCTCAAGGACAGGTATTAAAGTAATACTGTGGTCTTGTTAATGATCTACACAAAATACTATTATATCTTCTGAGCTGGGCTTATTTGACTTTTGAAGATCAGAGAAGACTGATGAATCAAAAGAATCAACAGAGACCTGATTAAATAAAGCAATGCAATAGTTGTCATATAAGAAGCTTCAGGATTGAAAGAGGACAAGTGCCTGCTATACAAAGTTATTATCTCATTCCTAGAGCCCTCTCGATGTTTGATGCACAATCCATGCTTTAGTCTCTGTATGAAACACACCAACGGCAATATTAGACACTAAGAGCTCAAGAAGTAGAGCAACAAAGTCTGTGTAGGGAAGAGGTCTTGGTTGTGGAAGTGTCAAACAAACACCACACTCTCACCAAGGAGACTGCGACTCTTGTCCGGTCCATGTCCCATGTGTCTTGTACTGTACTTACGTTACAAATGTACTTATTTTACCCGTCATTATTTTCCTAACCCTAACTAAGTGGTTTTGTTGCCTAAACATAACCAAAACATTATTGTGTGAATTCACCACATATTGGCCGTGTTAAGGCTCTTTTCTGCTCCCATTTTTTGCGTAAATAGAGTCGTAGGATATCAACATTCTAAACATCACTGCATCCATGGTTTCATGCGCCCTTTTACGCTGGAATGGACGTTGAGCAAAAACTCCTCTAGAGGGCGGCGTTCGGATTCAAAAGTTACTCCAATGAAGTTTAAAAAAAAGAAAAATTTATGACAACAACAAAAATGGCAAAGACGTGGGAGATAACGATCTTGCGTCTGTTGAGAAGGAGGCAGAATGGCAGGCAGCGTTGTAGACAGCAGTGGTCTGTGAGAAACTAAATACGAGTGTGGAGGAGTACTCCAGACAGTGGTTTTACAGATGCAAGAAATTGACAATGAATGTCACTTCCAGTCAGGATGTTCGTTGGGGCTTTTAATGATTTGCTCACTCCTGCTGTTCCTGCACTGTCCCCAAGATTTCCAGTGGTACTGCAACGTTTGGTCCGTATCAGTACGCATCCACAAGCTTGCAGTATACGGACAGAAATATGGACGAAATGTACGCAGAGTGTGGACAGATCCGTATGCGTATCTAACACAGAGCATAAATGAGCCTTTAACCACATGTTCCCTGTGTTTGAAAAAGGGACCGCAATAGAGTGGCACCGTCAAGTGACACAAAAAGCACAAAGCGTCCTGACAAAACGTTCGTATGAGACAAGCTTGTATGACAACAGGTTGCATCTGCAGTAATACAAAATAATAATCAATCAAATGATGCTAAATGCTAACGATGCCAAGGGAAGAAGAACTTCTCATTATAATGTGGATGGGTATTCTCAGTACATTAGTGGCGAAGCACACTACGATATACAGAATATTTAAAAAGTTTAGTTATTGCCAACATCAATAGCCCAGAAACACTTAGTCAAATGTAAGTACAGGAACTTGTCTTAATGAACACTTGCCTTGCAGCTCATTAAATATACATCAAAGATTACTGTAAATCAATGTGTGTGAGTGCAAGCTCGCTAGTCTCAGAGAAATAATGGCCAAGGTAATGGAGGGTGGATTGGAACAGGGGGAGGATAGTGATTGTTATTGATATGGAGGTTCTGTTTACCTTCAAACTAGCCAACACTGTCCTTATGGTATTGCTACAGATTTATTATATTATATCAGTATTATTTGCATTCCACAAATATACTTTGAAGTTGAACACAAAGTAAATTTCTAAAGTAAGAATTCATATATAACTGATCAAGTCTTAGTATTTAAAAGTGCTATGCAAAATGAACTGTAACCAGCCAGCGGTAATCTGTAGCCAGTATTGCTCAGAGGTCAGGACTATATTTAGTACAAATACTACTGAATACAAACACAAATGCATAGACACAACTAACACACTCACACACCATGTGCTAATTTTATGCATGGACATAACCAACACACACACACACCATGTGCTATATATCAGCCAGAGAGATCATCCATGCAGAGCATTATGTTTCACTCTGGATGAGGTTGTGTCTCAGGAAAAGTCATCAGCGGTCGTTGCGTAAGAAAAACCTTAAGGGCCAAATGAGCAGAGCGCCTGATGAGCTGGCTGTAGTTATCTTGCTCAAGAGGTTAAGAGAAGCTTTGATGGTAACTCTTGCTAGCTACGGTCTGGAGAGATGACAAAGTCAGAGCCACTTCATTTTGCCTGAAGCCTTGATAGCTTCTGCAGATCCTCCTCAAAGTCAGCTCTTGTGCTAATCAAGATCGTGGAAAATGATTAGACACCAACCAGTCTTGTTCCTGACCAGGTACTTCCTGGTATTAGAGCTGTTTCAATATGATTCTTTACACTTGGTGAACTGTCAATAATCTTTTGCGTATTTTCATGAGATAAAAACTTTCCAGTGACCTAAATGACTGTTCAAAACGCAAACCAGACACACAGAGAGACAGAAAGAGAACAAGGAAGAGCAGAGGATGAGGGTAATAAAAAGCTCTTTTCTGTCACTATTTAAGAGGTATTTCTGTGGTCGTTGGTGATGTTTTTGCTTCTCACCAGGTTTCCCAACCTGTTCAAAGTGTTTCTTGAGAGCTTTGACTAGTTTGAAAAATAGTTGTTTTTAATGACTTCAGCGCACAAGGAAGGACAAGCAAGGATTTTCTTTTACTGCCAATCTCCCCCAAATTTGGCCAGTTCCCTTGTACTTCAGTCACTCCCCACATATACATTGCGTCACCAGTAAATTAATTGCACCTGCTAGCAAGGAACGTAAAGATGACCCGGGATGGTGTAACACTAAGAGTTTATTGCTATCTCTTCAGATCACATCCCTATCGATGTGGGTGCCCTGAAAAATAGTAAGAGCCACTAGTGCAGTTACAACTCCATGCTCTTTCACCAGCACTCTCCCTTTCTTGTTTTGTGTTGGTATGGAACACATGGATAAACTGGAGGTACTGCTATTAGGGTCTGGATGAATCCTGAACCGATGAAGGTACACAGTTGAGAAAAATGGACTTGGCCTGTATATGTTCCTTGATATTATTGGCAGTATAATGGGTTGTATAACAATGCTTTTTCAAGCAATGTTTCTTTTGAAGTGAAGAAAACTATGACAGAGACCAGAAAAGGCTGGTGCATGAATATAACTCTTTTTTTAAAAAGAATAATAATAACAAGGAAGGAGGGGCCAGTGTTCCCAATAGAGCCAAAATGAAAGCGTTTGAGTTCATTCTGAAAACTTAGTCCTCTTTTCCTCTTTTCCACCCATGTCTATTCAGCCTTTGGCTCAGGAGGGGTCTATTCAATAGGCGGAGTGACCCATGCAGAAGGATGCCACAGGCCAACAACAGTCCTGTAACAAGACAACGGTGCCTGATGAAGAAAGTGTAAACTCTTGGTCTTTGTATCACTACTTCTTCTCCCATCCTTGCTCTTACTTGATTCCTTGTGTTGAATTAGAACAAACACTTAAAGGGATAAACAGATTAAGGGCAAAGGTTAGGGGGACCAGTTGCTGGTGCCTAGGCAAAGCCATTTTACATCAAGCGAGCACAATAAGCAACCTTTGAGAAATATGTGTACACATTTGATTATCAGCTGGTAACAGTGACAGTCAAGCTGTCTACTTGAGGTGACTTCAAAACAGTAGTTAGGACAGAAACGTCAGGCTTAAAAGTAAATCAAGTTGGATTAACCAGACAAATACTAGATAAAGTGACATCAATACTGAATAAAAGATCTTGACAGAAGCGCTTGTGGAAAGCAATGATGATTAATTATGTCCTGGCTCTGCTATGACGATCTTAGCCAGATCAGCTGTGTAAAGATGGCTAGAGAAAAAGAAGGAATGAGAGAGAATATCTGGCCAATAGCTGGAGTAAAGCTGCATCCGTGAGGAGGTAACAGACCACTCATTTGTTCCCTCACATTATGGATGGTAGATTACCCTGTCCCCCAGGATTAGCCATGTCCTGCAAAGATCGTTACAATACTCAGACCATCTAGTCTCCTTGGTGAGATTAAACTTTGTATGGATTTGTATGTAACAAAAGTCTATGTTACTGGTTACTACTTGCACCACAGCCAATGGCCTTGCAGACACCACTTTCCCTGTGCCCACGCAGCCAGGGTCCAAACAGGAACACTCCACAACACAAGCCACTTGTTCTCTCTTTGTGTCCAATGCAGTCTTTTTTAGAAGGTCTTAATTTTTCCATCTTGGCTGTTACACAATAAGAGTTGTGCAAAATTTGGAGTCAAAGCAGCATAATCCGCCCAAAGCCTCAGACTAGACTGAGGGATTGATAGCGTGGAATCCTGTTGCCAACACAAAGGACCAGACATTTCACCTCTGCATCTTCTTGGAAAAAGGGCATGGCCTGACAATGTTGACGATTTGATGATGGGATCAAATTCTTATGGCGCAAGTTGTTGTCCAGAGCCACACTTAGGGCCTACTAACACTGTCCATTCATACCGTGCCCGAGCATGCTTCACGGCTAAAATTTAGTCCGCTTGACCAGTGTGAGTACAACGGCCCAGGCATGGCACGCTTGACGGCCGTGGCCCGGTTGAGAGAGATGGGCTTTAGTAGAGCACGGATTCACATGTATGAGCATGAGCGTGCGCACGTGTACGAGCACGTGCATTGATGTCCTGACGTCTGTTTATATACGAATGTTCCCCGCGACTGACATTTAAAAAGATGCAGCCAAGCGGTTTGCAATGCTCTGAGGAGGAGGTGGAGTGTTTACTGCAGATTTGGTCAGATTATAATATATATTCATAAACAGTCACACAAAACTAAAGCTCAGAGGGATGATGAGGTATAAGCAAGAAGAAATTGAGCCAAGGTACGGATCATTTCAAGTAATATGATGGACCGTGAAAGAGGGAGGGGGGACAATCACGCTAAAGCATGACACAGATCATCTGGGCCATGTGTGAGTGCGCCCTTACCTTCATTATTCGGCTATTTTTGTCTTTGAATATTTCAGCCATTGGCAGTTGCTGGGCTTACGAACGCCTGCTGGTAAATTTGGAACATTTCACCCAACCCTATTATCTACTACTAAGGACTCATGAGCAAGATGCTGACTGTAATTTCATTTTTTGCATTTGTATGTCATACATATTGCAATTTTTGACAATAAAACTGACTTGACTTGACTCCAGATTAAGTGTGCCCCTCCCTGACCACCTTGTTGTTTCCATACTCGATCAATTCAAGTATCAGATTATAATTACCATTTGAGCCTAATTTTATGTTAGAAAAGGCCATGGCAACATTTTAGTTGAGGAACTTCAACTTGAGCTGAGAGTAGCTGAAGGACCAGTGGAAGTCAAATAGTTAAAGAACACAAGTCATTAACTACAGTAATGTGTCAGCAGTGTATTCATTTAGAATTAGTAGTGAGGATATGTCACACTTGTCTGTGGTAATTCACAGTGCACCTGGCTCTTGATCAACCCTTGGGCCAGCAGACCATTTGAATCTCAGTCATCTGTTGGGCCAAAACATCCTCAGCGGTGATATCATTCTGTTGCATCAACTTCTATCTCCACAGATTATATAACTTCCCCTCAACTCCACCCTGTCTGTAGCTCAGCAGGCAACACAAATACATACTTAAATATGCCTTGACTCACTTGAGCCTCACTCTCTTGCTACAGGAATATAACAACCAATGGCCTATGCATCATGCCAACAGGACAGACATGGTCAACTCATCCCTTCTGTTGGATAAGTTAAGGCTGTGGGGACAGGAACACAGACATCTCCCTTTGACCAATGGGATCAAAGAGGAAGCATTAACCTCCTGGAGAGAAAGTGTCTATTGTGCCTGAAAACTTCATTACACGGAGCTATGTACAGTTTAATAATAATACCGATTTATTACAAACTGAGTCTAGATTTAGTTGTTTTGGCCCTTATTTGCTGAGTTCTGGGAACACAATTACACAGGTACAACAATATGTTGACCACAGATGAAATAGAAAGTCAGTCTGCAAACTAAAAGTTTGTGTAATAATTGTAGCATTTGCATTTCTTCCAAATAAGTTTTTCCAAACCTGGGGTAGAGATGCTCCTATCCGACTGTTTCAGTCCTGATTCGTTACCTGTGTTTCGTTAAAGGTATAATATGTAACAAGTCTCGGTTACTGTAAGAATAAACACAGCGGTATTTTCTGATGGTTTCACACCGGTTACATTTAAAGCACAAACAAACACACGCATACATACACAGAGTCCTGCTAAAATGTGCTGCAGTGTCGGCTAATGATTGAATGCAGAGCTTCATAGCTGTTTTTGTCTGCCTTTTGTTCTGTGCTTCAGAAACTGATGCTGAGGGGGATGGGCGTTACAGAGTGGAGGTTGGGAATCAGGGGGCTGCTAACCCTGCATGCTGTTATTGATTGGGGGTTAAACCCCTCGTGGGCCAAGCCACACCTAAAAAGTCAGTGTCCCTGTCTAAATACATAGAAAACAGGTAATCCAGGCAAATGGCAGGGTCTACAGGCATCACCACACTCTTCTAGAGGGTCATAAGTAATTACTGTGAGGGATTACTTTTCTTGTAGTTTATACATTGTTTCTTGGCATAATACTACACATTATACCTTTAATAAGTTGTATACCTCCGTGTGAGAGTTGCTGGGATCATTATTGTATGTGCAAGGCAACACTAGGATTGTCTTCAACCTAACTTTGTAAAACAACATTGTGCTTAACACCTGTGTGATGATCTGCTTGCTTGTGTTTCTTGTCCCTTTAGGCTTGTCAGCACATAACCAGATCACAGCAATCAGCTTGGCAAGTAGAATGCTTATTGATTATTGCTGATAGAAAAACTAAAAAAGAAGAGCTTGTAAGTAATAAATCTGAATTATCCTCCTGCCTGCAGTGTGCCACAGCTTTTTATTAATATTGACTAACAGCATTTGTGGAAGATTAAACATCAGAGATTAATCTTTCCATGTGAGCATGGTTGAAACATGAAAAACATTAACATGAAAAACACAATGTGGCCAAGTGTTTGGATAATAGACAACCTGGTGTCAATAAGTAATTACGTACGATTCCAGATAGAGAGAAAATCAAGTTTGTTGTTTGCTATGGAACTCCAATACAGTAATGAGAATCCTACTCACATGCTGTAAAAGGCATCAGCTGCTTCACGCTGAAGGGACATTGAAGAAATGCTGGACACAAAATCACCACATAACCGTTGGAAACTGTCTGGGCTGAGCAGCAGCATGCACTAACCCACACTGACATTCTGTGTCACTCCTCCTGTGACTGTGTGCACAAAAGAGCTACACAGTCTGCCTTTAACTCCTCCAACTCCTTAGAGGAGCGAGAGATTCTTTGGAGGGAGAGGATCTCATAAAACTTGAAAAGTTCAGAACCAGAAGGGAAAGGAGATTTAGGCTACGCACCACAGTTAAGTGACCTGAATCTGATTTTTAAGCTCATATGTGACCCATATCTGATTTGCTTTTGACAGTGTGAACAGCACAAGTCACATTCATTCTGTAAATGAATGATAAATAAAGTTGACTGAAAAAAAAAAGTGTGCCACAGGTGGGAGCCAGGAACAGAATCAAATCAAACATGGAGGACATCAGTGAAGCAGGCGGCCAGTGGAGGGAGAGGGAGAATGTTTAGTTTTGAGCCATAAAGTCCTACAATACCGGTTGCTGCCGCCATGTTAGCTTCCGTAAACACCGTTGTGAAGTGATGTCATCAATGATCAACTGCGCATGTGGGTTACTTCAGGAGCGTGAGCTGTTCACACAGCAATCCGTAGACAGGCCACATTTAAAGACATAATGTGAACAGCGAAACAAAACATTGTATTTAAGCAATGAATCTGGATTGTGCATTAAGACCTGCAGCGTGAACGCAGCCCCTGAAACGCCACAACATTGATGGGGTTAAGTGCTATTTTTTTTGTGTTTTTTCTTGAGCTAAATCCTCATCTTAATGAAGAGGTTCTGTAAAAAACACAGCAAAGTGTACTGCTAATAAAGCGTTGTGTAATTGATATATCTCTCCCTTCTCATCCCAATATACCAAAAATGCAGTATGAGTCAATCAGCGAGACTGAATGGTTTAACAAGAACGCAACAGTCTGTCATTCCACAAATGACAATCTATGTCCACAGATCAATTCGACATTGTCCTCTCTGTTCCTCTCTAGTTCAGTAAGAGACACATATGTCAAAAAATATGTCACTTATAGCAAATGGTATGCTGTTTAATCTGATCTTCTAACCTCTCACCTGCTCGAATATGATTGGATGTTAGTCAGCTGCTAGCCACGGAGCTGATAAATAAGCTGGTGGTTGTGAGGCATGTATGAAGCTGCTGATGCCAATCAGCTAAAGCACCTTCAGTACTGTACCTGAACTAACCCCATGCTCTAGCTACGTTTGTTTACCATGAATCTACAGTATGTATGAAGTCTATGTGTATAGAAATCTTCAGATAGGCTTCTAGTGTGACAATAATACTAAGACACACACACACACACACACACACACACACACACACACACACACACACCTCCTAATTCACTGACAGCACTGCAGTGGCACAGCAAAAGAACAAAATACAAGACCTACTCGTCCCTCTCAGACACCTGTCTCATGAAATAGATGCGAAAAGTGTTCTAAAGCACTGTGCTGTCCAATAAAAACTCCACACTCCTGGTATATTACTTTGTAAGTAAATCTATTGTTTACCTTTTAATCACACAATTGTTTTTCTTAGTATTCTGGACTATTTAGGGTAAAGAGGACAGAAGGGGAGGAGTGGTGGCCAAGTGCAATGATTTAATTTCCTTTTTATTTGTATTATTTGTATTCTTATCTCTACTCTATATATATTTAGCTAAGAGTTTGTTTACTGTCTATTGTTTACCTTCTATATTTAACTAAGTCTATTGCACACTATTTTTTGTTATACTTTCTATATTTATTCAGCTAAGGGTTTATTGTTTAACTTATACTGTATTTTTTTTATACCTCCTTATTTTTCCACACGTGTTCTGTAAGCTGCTGGAAATCCAATTTCCTTGCATGGGTCATCCCAAAGGGACCAATAAAGAGAAGTCTAAGTCTAAGTCTCTGAGTCTATTTTGAGGTATTTTTGCATCTGAGGCACCTTTAAGGGGAGACACCAAAGGCAAAAACATTATTTTTCATTCACTGGTCAATTTTGAACTGTTGGGCTATTTGGCCTATGTCTTCTTTCAGACTGGTTACACTTACACTTTGCCTATTTGTGTATGTAACTTTCTCCAAAATTCACCAAAAGTAAGTATTAAATAATGCCTCTTTTTTCATATTTAAACATAATATTTCAGAAAACTTCTAGTGTAAAAACAGATTTTTACCCCATTCGCCTGTAGTGTCCTGCAAAATGTTTTGAATTAATTATACAATTTGTATCTTTAAAATCGTTTTTCTCAAAATGAGATTTTCAGAAATCTCAAGTTCAGTAGCACTTACTTACAACGCACTCTTCAGTTTCATTCCTATCTATATTCTGAAAGTTTTTACAGATGAGTTTGTTCATTAATCATGATGAAAATGGTTGGTTTTCTTTTGTATAGCTGGAGTGATAGAAAAGGGAAATCCCGCTCTATAAACCCTTGACTATATTACGCAAACAGGACATCTTGGATCATATTTCATCTTCCTACAGGCACCTGAAACAACCAAACAAACCAGCCCCTTGTGTTTTTGTTACTTTGTGCTATTTTCAGGTAGACTGCAGCCTTAGACGGACCCATGGACTCAAGACACTGTTGCAGAAGGCTCTAGATTAGGGATTTCAATTCTATTAGAACAGAAAAAATGCTGAGGTCTTACCCACCAAGCAGCAGCAAGTACCAAGTGCTTTGTTTGTTTCTCATGAGATATGTACCCTTTCTACAATTGTGTGTAAAAGTTGTGGTGACTTCAGTTGTGTAAGTGTGATGTTTTGGATATTTTTTTTGTGTTCATGCAAGGTGCAGGCACGACAAAAATCCCTGTGCTGAAACTCAACCCCCGCAACTGGGGCTTTCTTAGCGGAATAAACAAAATGAAGGTCAACATCAATCTTTGGAGACCAGCAACCACACAGACTGCACTTACCCAATGTTGATCTCAACAAAACATCGACCCTATAATTTTAAGCTTTATGCAATGCCTTGATAAGCAAAGAGGAAAAACATTTGTTGGAAGTAGCTTTCTTCAGAAAGGCAACTGCAACCCTGACAAACTGCAAACCAGACAACAACAATACTTGTGAAGATATACACCCTCTCGCCTGTAAAAGCCACTAAGTGCCTTTTGAGCATTAACAAGTGTGAAGCCAAATGACAGTGGGAACACTCCAGTTTCCTGGAAACCCATTCTCTCTTGTTTCTGAGGCAGTGAAACATTCTCAACTGTCTCTTTAAATGCTATTCACCAGCTAAGTCCATTTAAAATGCAGAGTGTATCAATCTTGCTGAATCACGCCTAGTTTGATGCTCATGGAAAACCCAGAGCTCTCAAGCAACTAAATAAGAACTTGTGATTGTGTGTTTGCGTATGTTCACTCACTTATGTTTATTATGTATTTCTGCTCATCTCTAAAGCTATATTTGTGTTTATGTGTGTCTATGTATATGTGTGTGATGCCGTCAAAGGCCGATTGAGCTTGACAGCAGTTTCACAATCATATGACAGAAGTCAAGATGAGGCAGGCAGCTTGGACCTGGCTAGACACACACACACACACACACACACACACACACACACACACACACACACACACACGCACACACACACACACACACACACACACACACACACACACACACACACACACACACACACACAAACACACACTGAAACAGAATGAGAGCAAACTTTCACCTATTCTATTTTAGCAAGGCCTATTTCAAGCTGCCGCCGAGACACTTTATGGGCGGTGATAGAAGGTAGCCAAGTAACCTCTGACCTTTGGCTATCTGGGAGACCAATAAAAACATTCGGGGGGGAATCAAGGACACCAAATATCTAGCAAGCATCCCTGTTCAAAAAGTCTGTGTCATTCTGTGATTGTCCTTTAACTTGGAGATAATGGTCACTTTCACTCTACTAGAAATGCTCTAAATTGCAGCACCCTTTACAATTGTTGCAAAATTATCATTTGCAGCTGCTGGACAAGAACTATATTTTTTCAAAATTCACACATTTTATTCCTATGATCTAAGACAGTCCAAAATTATTAGTAAACATGAACTAAAACCAAGTTAATGTCACCAAGTATAAAGACTGTATTCCAAAGTGGAGGCTGCAGTCTTGCAAGAACACTTCCTTGCGAGTTGCGTTCTATAGAGATGAGTCTAGAATGCTGCCTAACGTTTGTGAGCGCGTTAGTTTGGAAGGGCTCCACTTCCGTTTGCTGGTCTGACCCTAAAAAAGAGTAAACACAAACATAAATAGGGTAATTTGTTTGTTATACGGCGTTTTTTTTGCATTTTCACGATGAATTTATAAAATGTACAAAAAGCAATAGTATTTAAAATAACTTCACTTATATTTAAAAATGTGTATTGTTTCCCTTCCGCTATTTTAAAGTACCCCATGCTGCGTGTGACCGCAGAGGATTGTGGGTATTTAAGCCAGATGAGGATCCATCCGTGCATCCTTGAAAATTCTCAGAATTCTCCAAAACAAAGGACGTGAAAAGGGCACGTTCTCAACATTGGAACAGTGCTTGGCGACGTTCTATGACATGGCGTCCTTAAAAAGACGGCCGTTGAGCGTTCTTCCTTCACATTGGAAAACAGCCAAAGTGTGGAGCTGCTCCATAGACAATACATTGTGAAAGATGTTCTAGATGACACTGAGAGCAGACAGAGGAATGTTTTTTGATTATATGGGGATATTTTCACTAACATTGATTGGACTTTTCTAGACCATGGAAATAACAGATTGAAATTCTTAATTTAGACTGCAAAAGCAATGCTAAAACTTTACAGATATGATAGATGGATGTTAAACTTTAAATACAACATTAGACAATAAATATCTGCTTTTTATCTGGCACAAACATAAGAAATTTTCTTTGCAATGATTGACCATCCAGACATCAGACTCGCTGCTATCGCTCAGGGCGTAGCATTGCTTCCTTTTTTGGGTGGCAGAGAAAGCAGCACTTTGGACAAAGAGTGACCACCACTCCCTCAACAAGAAGGCCCTGTCCATGCCTGTGGCTCAACCCAGGAATGTCTCGCACTGCGCTCAAGTCCCACAGGCCCTTTGGCTTTTCTGTGGTTATAATTCCACCACAAATGAATTCAATGATACCAATGCCTCGCCTCCATTTCAAAACTGATTTACTATTTACATCTAGGACAGCATGAAAACCTCATGATGTTTTTTTGAGTTGATTTATGGACTTTGTGATGCATTAATCCCTTGACTTACACCGGCCCACCAGCAGGCCCTGCCGACTTTTTGTCTTCCGGAGGCTTTAACAGACTCCGCTTTGGAGACCTAGGGTGAGGGCTAAATAAGGTCCCACAGTAAGGCTAAACTCTAGCAAGGGAAAAACTGAGATGGCCATTTTCCAAAGGGTCCCTTGACCTCTGACCTCAAGGAATCTAAATGAAAATTGTTTTTATGGGTACCCTCAAGTCTCCCCTTTACAGACACGCACACTTTATAATAATCCCTGACTGTTTTGGGGAAAGCTGAGACTCTTGTAGATTCAATAAGCCCAAGTGTGTTTATGAGTGATGATGTTTGTCTCCATAGTAACCATTTCATTGTAGTGAGAGCACAGCCTCCTGAAACTTTACAGTTAGGGACCTAGGGTAATCAAAGCTTTCCTACGTATATTGACAATAACCAATAAGAGGGTTTCTGAGCAGTTTACACAATAGTGCTCACCATTTAATCGCTGAACAATGTGGTAAAAATGGTTATATTGTGCAGCAAATATGTGTAAAAAATGGTATCAACTCAAAAATATCTTCAGCAACTTATGAGACAATAGAGAGCATGAGAATGGCCTTCATGTATTTAAATCTTAATGTACTAAGGCCTTATACACACTACTAGATTTATTTATTTAATTAAATATTTTTTTATTTATGATTGATGACTGGAGAACCTTAACACACAGTGCTGAAACTCAGATTTATCTTCAGGTTACAGCTTTCAGATGATGTGCACCAATTCTATGTGGCATCTACTGCTGACCTGATTTCTCCCCCTGAACATCCCCTGTCTCACACCCTCAACACTCTTAGCTGAGCATTTAAACCTGTAGACTTAACAGCTACCCTGTGTCTTGTCTCTGGAAACTTCCCAGCACTGGTTTGAACTTAAACATGACTTCAGTTTGAACCTGACATATGGGAGTGTTAACGAGATGATAATGTGAAAGTCTTTAAACTCCCTTAGGACGCAGGCGGAACCTTTCCTCTGGGTCACACAGCAAAACAAAAGAAGCATTGTTAAAGAGGTCAGCTTGGTAACATGACATTTATATGTGTGTGTGTGTGTGTGTGTGTGTGTGTGTGTGTGTGTGTGTGTGTGTGTGTGTGTATGTGTGTGTGTGTGTGTGGGTGTGTGTGTGTGTGTGTGTGTGTGTGTGTGTGTGTGTGTGTGTGTGTGTGTGTGTGTGTGTCTGCTTCCTCTCAACCATCATTTCCAGTCACATGTAGTTTACATAACATAAAGTGACCTTTCAGCAGGGAGTTCATGAGGAGTACTGTATGTCACTAAAAATACACTTCAAGACACAATCCACTCCCTGATATAGACGACTTATGCAGACAGCTTATGCAGCCTGCTATTGGACATTCACTTGGAGGTGTGTTTGCTCAAAATGAACCAAACTGTTTGAGTAACCCAGTGGTAATGGGGCACATGCATTGACATGATTATGATAATTGACGTACTTAAAATAAGTTAGCAATACAAGTTGTGGAGAAAGAGTTGCATATAAGCCTAAAGTGGCCATAAGGGCCACAGCAGTAAACGTTAACACCTTGTTAACTTTACAGCACCCAAGAGAGAGTTAGTCCTGCCTCCTTTGTGTAATAGATGTGATTCCCACGAGACCACAAGAAAACAAATATCTGATGGTGAAGAAGAAGGGTGATTTGCACCAGGATGTAGGGCTGCTCTATTATGGCAAAAATGTAAATTTGAGATCCTGATTATTAAACACAATTTCTCATTGACTTTAGAAACATCAAGCATTTAATGAACTTGAGAAAAAAAGGATCAGTCAATTCAACTGAAAAACAAAATGTGTAAAAATAATAGATAAATAAAATAAATATTATAATAAAATATAATAATGTCAGGAGTGTGTAGAAGAAGAATTCTTGTTTGGTGTTTTTTTTTGTTGTATGATGGAGTTAGCAAAAAAAAAAAGAAGCTCACAATAGTAATTTTATCTGCACTCCTGCAGCGTACAGGCAGACTTTAGAGAAGGAAACATGCTGGTTTGTCTTTAAATAATAATAAATAGGGCAGCTGGTGGAAGAGCGGTTAGTGCAGTCTCCCCATGTAAAGAGACTGAAGGTCCTTGCGACAGCAGACGAGGCTTCGACTCCGACCTGCAGCCCTTTGCTGCATGTCTCCCCCTCTCTCTCTAACCCCATTTCCTGTCTGTCCTATATAATAGAGGCTTAGAAAACTGCCAAAAAAGAATCTTTAATTAATAAAAATGCCAGGACAAGTGAAACCAAGTTCCAGGGTCTGCCTGAATATTCTGGCTGTAACATATTTGGCTCACAATCAACTAAAAAGAAACTAAAAAGAAATTTAAACACTTTGGTATAGTATACTTAACATATTCCAGTCAGCAACTCAGTGAAAACTATACTATCTATAACACAAGAAAAAAAGGCGAGCATTTTTTTGAAATGTAATATGTGAATATGGGTGTGAATGGTTGTCTGTCTCTGTTTGTCTGTGCCCTGTGATAGACTGGCGTCCTGTCCAGGGTGGACCCCTCCTCACGCCTGATGTCAGCTGGGATGGGCTCCAGCCCCCCACGACCCCGTTAGGGACAAACGGTTGAAGATGGATGGATGGTAATGTGGAAGTATAAACGTTTAATGACTATCAAATTCAAGGTACTTTGCGACTGCTGTGTAATCTGCATAATGTCCAGCCTCCTGCACGCTCTATCAAACACAAACCCTCGCCTAAACCCAACGTACAGTAAGTGAGAATGCATCTGACACGGAAAGTCTCCTGTTGTCTGCCACACATGTGAAAGGGAAACTTCAGACAATGACTACACCTGATTTGTTGGACATGGTCCAGTTGTTCATATGAGAACATTGCCATACAGACACTATACATGTATTTATTTTGTACTGTGTGCAACCAGAGGAAAAAATCCCCACCTAGTCCATCTCCTTCATAAATCTCAAGAGAAAGAACAATCCCAAAGATATAACATCTAACACTGCTCTTAGTGTTTACAAGTTTTTCAAGTTTGGACTGGTGTCCGGCAGTGTGCGTACCAAGCTTCGCCCAGTGAAGGATGCAGGACAGAATCTTTAGAGTTTCATTTAAAACACAATTTATATTCCAGCTGTACTTACCGTCTGTGGTGTCCTCACAATTCTGATTGAAGTTTTCATAGGAGTCCCAGCGGATCAGAGGATCTTGTGTGTTGTAGTCAACCGAGACACTCGGCCCGTTTTCCAGTTGATCCACACCTTGACCCGCAGTACAAAGAGACAGAGCAGAACATGTGAATGTCTTTAAATCACATGGGAGAGAAAAAAAAGACGGCATTCAGAAGAGTCTGATGCTTTTCTTCAATTATCATGAGCTTAACTTACAGTGATATCATTATTTTCATTTCTGTTTTGTTCCCTTTATGGGATTTATAACGGATTTGAGTCACAGCTTTGAGTTTTTTGTTCACTGAATAAACAATATACTTTCACAACTAAAGAAAAGTGGAAATACAAAGGTGCAGGGCATCAAGCCGACCTCCTGGCTAAGATGTGAAAAAACTGAAACGTCCATAGTTCAAATCCAGAAATCTTTTGTTGCATGTCATCTCCCCACATGTCCTGTCTACATCTCGATAGTCCTGTTTGCTGAAAATTAAGTTCCCATACAACAAAACTGCATCCTCAAGTACATTTTGCGGGAAACCTATTTTGTCTGTTACCTTTGTCTTTGACATATTACAAAACGTTTCTATATGTGTGTGTCCCATGTGAAACCATAAATTTATGTTTAACATAAACATTGATTTGTGTATGTAATGCACCTAAAGAGATACTTAGCTTATTTTAAACCATCTCTGTCATGGCAATGTGGACAGTGTGTGCAGATGAAAGGCCACAGAGGGAAGCCAAATACCATTCATCCACACACACACACACAGTCAACATCACGTACATAACACACTTAGGTTGGGTACGTAACTAAAATTATGTAACTAACTTACTTATTTTAACCCAAACCATAATTTTTTTCTAAACCTAACCAAGTAGCTTTGAGACCCTAAAAGTAACTATGAAGATGAAGTACAATGTGTGGAAAATGCCCCTTTATTCAAATAAAACACGCTGATTCTTACCATGTATCTTCTCTGGTCCAAAGGAGAAAATGAACTCCACTTTTCCATATTCTGGAAACCTGTCATCTGCACACAGGAGATAAGAAGGAACTCTTTTTGGTTTACAGCAAAACAATGAAATTATTAGTCATACATCATTAATCATTACAGCCTCAAAGAGATAGAAGAAAACAGATTAACAATCTATCCATTGAATACAGTATTTACAATAGGGTTATATTGCAAAAGGTTCATATGTTATTGCAAACATTATGAGGAATTTATCCATAATGTCTTACCTTTGAATGTCTCATCAAGCTCGTCTTTCCCAAACACAATCCCCAGGTCGTGCACGGCGCAGGTGTGAAACTGCACCCGGAAGATCACATCTCTGCACGGGCTCCGGAAGCGCTTGTGGTAGCACTTGAGCTGGAGGGTGAAAATCATCAGAGGAATTTCAAACAACACTGTAGGAGCAGCACTGCATCAAGCAGAGCCAACACAACTCAACAGACCAGTTTAATAGGGCTGGATGGAGTAGGTTTATTAAATAAATAACCATTTCAGGATGTGGCTTATTTATACAATGTGTCGACTCCGATAAAGAAAGGGAAAAAAAAGAATTTTAGCAAAAAAACAACAACTGCATAATCAAATCCCTTCTATGAGCTGAATCCCTGAGCTGACCATTATATGAAAAGAACTTTGTAAAATACGAGCCAGAGACATGCCAGGTTGATTCGATGCTTGTTAGCTACAGAAAGCATTTTACTTTTTTATATAAATATATATATCCCTCGTAATGTATGGCCTCTCCCCAAGAATTATGTCCAAACTGCGACACAAATGGCTTTAAGAGCAACACTAAAACCACACACAGGAAAATCTTCTCTCTCCCCCCTGCTGTTTCCTGGACCTGTTAGGTTTTTACAAGGACCTCACAGTTACAGGTACTGGAGGAATATCCCTCAACCCAAACAACCGGCAGCTCACAAAAAAACGTGGCTGTAAAGAAAAAATACCCTGACATAATCACATAGAATTTACCGGAATACAAAAAGGATTGTGAAAACAGCCGCCGCTTAAAGCTAAATTGAAATATGGTTTTGAGGGAGTTGGGGCAGACTTGCTTTCCACCAACCTATTTTTCTACTTGTGGGGTCAAATATGACCAAAACATATAAGGTTCCCAAATCCACACAAGCATATAAAGGATTGAGGAAAAGAGGAAGGCAAAGCAGAATATCCTTCGGCTTAGTGCAGCTTTCTGGGGATATGGCAAACCTCCCACTGAGGGGTCTGTTTCATGACGAACAGAATGCTCCTGAGACAAGTCTGACTACATTTACATGTCATTTACAGCTTACATGCTGCCTTTTGAGGCTTAACACATTTTTGTTTTCACACATAGGCTTAAAGCTAACAAAAGCCATGTCCACCCATCCGGCAATAGATAATCTGTAATGTTAAAGCAATAGTTAGACATTTTGGGAAACGGAATATTTTGCTTTCTTTCCAAGAGTTCGCTGAGAAGATTTGATACCACTGACGTGTCTGTATGGTAAATATGAAGCTACACCCTAAAGATTGTTATCTTAGTTTTCACAGGCAGCTTTGCTAACTGCAAATTGCAAGAAAAAGTGTTAAAATGGACGACTGCAGGGATGTTAATAAAAGACAGCTAGCTTGGCAGAAGGTAGGTGGTACTCCTGGGGAACTGATCAACAGCACCAAAGTCCACAGTATGCTGATAGAAGAAGGTGTACACTGTTTGCCCCATGTTGTGGTGATACAATTCAACTGTGAATCTGCTTCAGGTCACCAATATACTGGAGGTGCAGTTGAAAAAAGCCTGCCTGTGAAAACCCAGCATTAGTTTACCACAAAGACACAAACAGCTAGCATGGCTCTGTCCAAAGGTAGAAAAAATTCCACCCATCCGTACCTCTTACTGTGCCTATTGCTCCATAGAGCATAGGCCGTGAACCATGGTTCGTCAGAGTATTCTGTCCTGGGCTTTCCTTTCCAGCTGTTTCCATGTCAGCCCCCTCTGCTTGTTGTCTGCCTTCGCCATTTGGTCTTGGGCCGGTCTCTCTTTCTTGTTTCTCTGAGGTTCTATCTTAGGGCATGTCTCGTGATGCTGGCATTGGTTTTCCAGAGTGTGTGGCCGATCCATCCCCATCTTCTCCTCTTGATCTCCTCTTCCACAGGTTGTTGGCCCCTTTCTCTGCCAGAGATCATTGCCACTGATGGTATCTGGCCAGTGGATGCTCAAAATATGCCTCAGGCAGCTGTTGATGAATGTTTGGACTTTCATCATCGTGGTCTTGGTTATCCTCCACGTCTCTGATCCGTAGAATAGTACAGGCTTAATGTCAGCGCTGTAGCATTTGAGCATTCTTTGATTACTGATTTCTTTGGAGCTCCAAATGTTCTTCTTGGATGAATGAAGCCCTCGTCCTGCTGATTCTGCACTTCTTCAGTACCTCTGAAGCTCAATAACTGAATGTGTCATATCCCAGCCAAGACAAAGGCCAGCATATAACCTCTTGTTAAATTAAACTTGTTATTTTTACATTTACTTTGTTGTACGGATTAAACAAACGTGGTATAATGTGTTAATTAGAGAGCTTTAGAGGTGCTGGTAAACCGTTTTTGGTCAGAGGCAGGCTTGCCATGTTTCCAGTGTTGATAAACAGAGATATCTTTACAGACATGAGGGTGGAATTGATCTTCTCATTGAACCGTCTGCAAGAATTAATAAGCTAATTTTCCTAAATGTTGAGTTATTCCTTTGAATTTCTAACTGTTAACTTTTTGTTAACTTAAAAACTGAACTTGGAATTTAAATGACTAACACAAGCATTGAGAAGAGAAAACAGCCAAAACCTGAAGAGTTTTGAGTCATGTTTAAAAAGATTTCCCTCTGTCATTATCTTTTTTTAATCAAACCATTCAGTAATTAGTCATTTTTTGGCAGTCATATTATCCACAACTAATTTCCACAGACACACACCAATGCACTTTTAAATGCAGGAGCACACTCCATGCTGACTAATGTCTCTCCCATTTGGCCATAAGGCGACAGCTCACATTCCCTGTGTTATCTGAATAATAACGAGCATCTGCAGCTACGGCTCGGTTCGATGATACATTCAAAAGAATCCATTAGTCCGTCTTAAATAAAGGATGAGGCATGAGCTCAGCTTTGTGGGGGTAACACGGGACGGCCTTGAGCATAAAGTAAGTGCTCCTTTGAAATTCTTCATGCTGAAATTATGAGCCCTGAGGACATCTCCTGGATAACATTATGGCCAGAATGACAGCAGAAGCAGAAACTTTGCTGATGTGTGCAGTTCTTCTGCTTCAAGTAAATGCAAACTACACCACAGGTGCTACTTTATTGAGGATCTCTGTTTTCCAGTTAAGAAGTGCAAATGGAACGAGAATGGTTTTATAACTAGAATTACTGCGTTGTGTATGCCTCCTAAAGTGTCAGTTTACATCCAAACTGTCCAGACTCACATAATATATTTAGTGAAGACTTTGAAGGAATTTAATAAAGAGATATTAACTGTATTTTTGATGAAACGTGGATACATCTTCAGATCTATACAGTCAGCACAGTCTCAAGATTAGTGTCACCAATTCAGTATCTGACCAAATGTCTCTCCTTCTGTTCCTGAGTTATGGCGTCCAATAATGGACAGAAACTTCATCATTATATCCTGGTAGAAATTTGTGTGACATGTTGTCATAATTACTGTAGGAATTCTGGAGTTATAGCCAAATATGTATAATGTGAGGTTACAGTGACCTTTGACCGTAACAACCAAATTTGAATCCTCACGCTTAAGTTCAAGTGGATATTTGTGCCAAATTTTCAGGAATTCCCTCAAGGAGCTCCTGAGATATTGTGTTCATGAAAATGGGATGTCTCTGGTCATGGCTGATGTCGGCACATAGGAATCACAACCCCTTAAATGTAAAAAAATATCTCTCAGAAATATCTTGAAATATCCATCTGACACTCAACCTTTTTTTAAATGATTACGTAATGATAAAATAGTACCCTATGACTCCCAGACGCTGTTGGAAAGGAAGTACAGTGAAGTGCGTTGCCATTTTGACGTCATAGTTTCCAGCAAACACATTATGTGCTAATGAGGGTCTATAAAGTGAGGTATAGGACCCAGTCCAACTGTCTTCCCTCACGTTTTTATGGCCCTACTTCTGCTATGAATGGACACTAAAAACTGCTGCAGCACATGCATTCAATATAAACACCGTACGTCAGATTGGAAAAACTAACTCAGTACTAAGATACAATAAAAACCTGTGCATCCTCTGTACATGTCTGCAGCTGTACTCACTGGCATTCTACAATAATCATCACTTATTTCTCTTTCTTTCTTGTTTTCCTGATGAAACGTGGTCCAAACAGCTAAAGACACTCTCACAATAACATTCCCCTCATTCTTACCAGGATGTCCCCTTTCAGAAGAAGACCAGGTTCGATGGTGATACAGATGCTGGTTTGGCTGTCACCCTGAACATTACTGCAAAATAAAAAAAAGCCACATGTTAGAAAACAAGCCTCCCTTCTTCCTTACTGCTGTAAATAGGATCCAGTACACACAATAATATCCACTGCATCAGTTTTCTTTATGATATTACTTGTCTGGGTATAACCATGCCCACATGATCTACATTTTCTACGAACAATCCCTTATTGGCGTCAACAGCAGCCATAAGTGGCGTAACGGCGGTGCAGCTCTGGGATTATTTTGGGCATTAGTGTCTACATGATTGTCTAACTGGGAGAGTAGGATCAAAGGGTGGAGAGTGCTAATAGAGAGCATGTGAGAGAAAGTGGGCAGGAATGTAGTTTGGAGCTTTAAGCGGTTGACAGTCTGGAAGTTTATGTGCAGTGATTGTGTGACACTTAGTTATGGTTTATGCTATAAATGTGTTTATAGTATTGTCTCTATCGTAAGAATGGACGTAGTTCCACACCAGCGGGCTTTACTGTTTACATAAGTAACATCACTTCATAACAGCTCCACAGTTAAAATAAGGGGGACGGCAAGGAATGGGAAAATGAGAAAAAGGCTGGACATGGGGATCAGACTGTTAAAAGCTGCACTTAGAAATATTTTCATAGTAACAATGGATCAAATGTGTATGTGTAAGGCAGCTCTGTCTCCTAAATTCTCATAGCATTCTCAATTAGGTTTTAAGGAAAGCATATTTTGTCCTGGCCGTTTGTCTTTGTCACAAATACCTATCTAATTAAAAGTGTGTGTAGGTAGGAGGCCGGGGTGGATGGATGGGCAAAACTAACACCAGAGTTTCTAACAGGAGACCACTGTCAACGGTGACTTGTTTATGTAATTTACTTAACTTTACATACATAATTCCGTACATTTAGGCCACGATAATGGCCCTCACGATATTTTGCACTTCTTTGTCAGTCCTCTCTCTCTCTCTCTCTCTCTCTCTCTCTCTCTCTCTCTCTCTCTCTCTCTCTCTCTCTCTCTCTCTCTCTCTCTCTCTCTCTCTCTCTCTCTCTCTCTCTCTCTCTCTCTCTCTCTCTCTCAGCAGAGGATATTCAGTTAAAACAGATTTGTGATGCTCGTTTTGCTCTCACGGTTCTCTGTGAAGTTTGCTGTAGTGATGTAGGGATGTACGTTAATGTGATGCCAGTGGCAGTGTGTTTATTGGGGACTGAGCACTGCACCCACTGCACTGGACCCAGCTGCTAAATGAGCCATCCACCTGCTCTCGTCACAGAGTAGAAAAGCAAGTTTCTATCATGTTTTTCATAACCATACAGTCATGTACAAATTGCACCTTTAGGAATAAAAACTGCCCGACCTGACCTTTGCATGTATGCTTTTTCCAGACTGGAACAAGTTCATTTTTACTGTTTACTAAGATGTAATAATCCATGTCTGCCTCTACACTCTGGGGGCGGTACAGCTCTCCCCTCCTATCTTCTCCTCTAACCTCCCCTCTTCCTAAAACGCAACAACAACAAAAAAAAAATCATAACATCCATTATTTTCTGTCTGGCCCTGGGAACCAATGAGGTCCTCTGGCAGGAAAACCCTGCAGGCGTCCACACAAATGCCTGTCTGCCTGTTTCATTGGCTCTCCAGTGACAAATAACACAAGGAGTGATTGCGGGATCTAAAGTAGAGAAACAAGAGCCTGCAGCTGGGGAGGCTGGCTAAATACAATGTGAGGCAAGCACAGAGTGTAAACTGGCAAGAGTGATGGTGTATGTGGATATTGGGGGACAGGGGAGTTAAGCGAGAGGCTATAAAGGAAAATCAGGGTTTTTATTATTGAGCCATTACGTGCTTGCTATCCCTGGAATCTTGTAAAAGCATTTGAGTGTGAGTATGTTTTAAGACTTACTAGATCCCAGATGTGTACACGGGCTGCATGGCCTGGTAGATTTTGAGAAAAGGACGACAACCTGGAGCACAATTTTTAAAAAGTTTTAAAAAAAATAAACAATGTGTGTGAAAAGACTTACATGTCAGTGCACATGTGTGAAACTCACCTCCTTTAGATTCAAAGTTGGGGATGCCGTGCATGATGACATGATGAAGGAACAGGGGTTTGTTGTTGATCTTGATGTGTCCGGAGAGTAAGCCGCTGAAGTACTCCACATACCTGAGAGACGCCAAGGTAGAGAAAAAGAAGGCGTGAACATGATGCTCAGCTCGCTTCTTTCAAACTGTAACATGAATCCTCATGTTTGATAACAGAGTGATTGAGGTATAATCATGTGTTCATCACAACAAAGAGACACAGGCTTTGGCTCCAGTAACAACAATGAGTGTCTCTATCTATTCTGAATGTACAAGGCCGTATTAGGGCCATTAGGCAGATCACTGACTTGTGGTATGGTGGGTGTTACTGGCAGAGAACCGCAGGTGCATGGACGGACACTGCCCGCCCATGTGGCAAACATTAGCGATCTGCAACTAAGGGTACGTCCACACGATCGAAAATGACCTTTTTTCCTCCATCATTCTTAAAAAGTTTTCCGTCCACACGGCCTCGACTCAAGAAATTTCTGCATCCACATGAAAACCAGTGAAACCGACTAAAAACGCACACATGCAAGGCCTGGATTTGGCGCTGTAACTGCCATAGAAATACAACAACAACAGAGAGGAAGACACAGGGAGACGCTGGAATAATACAAACACAGGAGAGATTCTTACCAAATCACTCTGTAGTTAGTGTCCTCAACAAACAGAGGGTGCTGCTGTGAGCCCCTTCCCTGTACCAAAGCACTCACAGGTGCCACTTTCTCACTAGATTTTATTTACTAATCGCACCTTCTTAGCAACTTTATTTATAAAAAGCGACTAGCGATAAATTTAGTGACTTATTCAGACTATCAGGGAAAAGGGAGAAATATGTGGTTGGCCTAATTCCTTCACATGCATGTTGCTGAAAGTATAGTTCAGTATACAGTCTATGGGTCCGTCTCTCTCCTCTCACACAGCAGCAGCATCTGGGTTAGAGGTCAGAGGTGTGGCGATGACAGCATCGTTTAACAGTATGTAAGTATGCGGTTTTGCCGTCCAGACGACAATGCCATGGGGGGCGTTTTCAAATCTTCCCACTCTGGGACCCGGTTTCAAAAGATATCATTTTCATGCTACGATAACACAGGCTCCGGGGGGGTGATCGGCCAAAATGATACAAAAGCTGTGCATTTACAGTAAAACGTGTCTCTGTGTGAACCTGTTGTGCACCTAAAATCGCCAACGAGCAGACGTATCAGAAGTGGTAAGTATAGTAAGCATCTTTTATTAGTTTCTGTTGTTTGTTAGCTTGTTAGCCTGTAACTGTCTGTGTCTGACAGCTACGATGGCAGTGTGTTTTCTCTCTGTACTAACAGTCAGCTCTGAGCTGGAGGGTTCACGTTTATTTGTCAATGTCGATGTGTGTCGTAGTTGTTTCCACGTCAAATAGTGTTTCCCACATTGGATAGTGATTGGCTTTTGGATTAGTGACGTACGTACTATAGCTTTCCCAAGATGCGTTCTCAAATTTCAGGGAAGTGCACGGACATCTCCTACTGCAGGAGAGGAATGTGAAAAACTTTGCTCAGATACAAGTCACTAAAGTCAATGTCAGATATCTAAGAGGCCATAAACCGAAGAAAAACACATTTTTGAGTAGAGGCAGACTTTAAGCGTGTTCTGATGTCTCCCAGGTGGCCGTTAAAATCAATTAATGCAACCTTAAAGTATTTTAGCTCGTCGATAGACAAGGGTTTCTTTGTGAGGCAGTTCACTCTGGGGTCTAACTCATTCTATAAACAACAAGTAATGGATGGCTGACCTTTTCTGAGAGGGCTGGCCCACAGGAAGCACTTTGTCTTCATAGAAGCGCTTCATGGCAAACCTGTCCAGAGCCTGGTCAGCACTGCATTGAAACAGAAAATTCAGGTGAGTACACTTCACTTTAAGGTACTTTTATTTCAACTCCAGTATTTGCAATGTATATGTACTTCATGTTATGTGTATAATGTGAATGTGTGCGTGCAGCCTTGTCACAGTAAGCTTGGTCATGCCATATTAGACATCTGTCTGCACACCATGACTTGGACAGGAAAAAGCACAATCAGGAGAAGCAATACTAAGGTCATTCTTATTAGAAATATATATGATAAATCTTAGTACTGATGTTCATATTATTTCCTGTTAAGTGAGTCCAGAACACATCTTGTGGACAAAAGTGGCCTCAGTGTTCATGTCTAACAGCAAATTCAGCATAACCTCCATCACACAGAACACACTAAAGCATCTTATTGCAATTCCCACATGAAAGTATCACAGTGTGTTCATGTTCTGGTAAAACTTTTCAAATTCAAAATGAATTTGAGAGATAATTAGTTGAAAAAGAGTGTGTGTTCTTTGAGAGACAACACCAAGTCATGCGCTCCTCTGATTGTTAATTGCTTTTTGTAACAGAATGTCATTCTATTTGGACTAATCTCCAATAAAAATAAAGAAAAATCAGGCACTTGTAATTCCAGTCTTATGATTCGGCGTCTAAGTCATTGCTTTATGCTCAGAATTATTATATCAAATACGGTCTCAAAGTGCTGTTCCCCAGCCTCATGTTCCACCCCTCCTTCTTCTGTTCATCACATCTCTGTCTGTTCTTCCACTGTGGGCTTGAGTCTTGTGATGAACAATATTGGCTTATCTAGTTTTTCTTCTAACTGTTCCTCCTCATGTCTCACCCTACTGCAACTCCCCCCTCTGCAGGTATAGTTGGGATAAAGACCTACCTGGCAGATATGTTGCTGTAATGCATGTAGGCTGCCACCACCACTCCAGTTCTGCCCCGGTTGCCCTGAAAAAAGACAATCAAATCAAATCAATCAATCAAGAGATAACTACAGATTTATCTTCCAAGTCATGATGGTGTCCCGAAGCATTTTTTACCACATCTTTATAATATAGAATTTTCTTTTAAGGGGTTAATGGGGTAGTTTTATTGTGGTGTTTTAAATGCAAAATTGGCTTATTTTTAATACCACTTCTCTTTTACTACTTATAGGTGTTAGCTCATTCATTTAATTTAAATATTTTGTTCGTTTAATTTATTACTATTTTTGTAATTGTATTTATTTATTATTATTCTATTTCAAGTATGCATTGCTAAGTAATGTCATTCAATGAGGGGGTGGGTTGGGGATCAAAAGGGCGAACTGTAATGTTAATGTTCATGACAATACCATGTTGTTGCTGTACTCTCTACACACTCTCCTTACCCATAAAGTAATACATTTCAAAACTGATTCGAAACTGAAATATTTCTGATAATAATTTTGATGGATAATGTAATAATTTCAAAAGTATAGTTGTGTTTTCCTCAGAAATGTAAAGTGTGCAAGAATAGAACATTTATAATACTGCTGGTGTCATGTCATGCCTACACAAAACAATGATATATGACACTGATTTGATGTGTGAAACTCTAGGCCTTTTGTACAATTAGAAATTTACAATAGATGGTATGCTGTTAACAGGCAAAGATACATTAAACTTAAATTCCTGTCGATGGGAAATGAACTCACACACACCCATGCTCATTGGTATTGTGCAAGGATGGCTCATTAGACCAGAATGGATCTTAGATCAGATTAATCAGAAGAAGGTTACACAAGCGAGGGATGAAGTGTCATTATTGGTCAGGTTATTACATTAGTGGGATTTATTACATTTTCAATCAGGTTAAGTGTTTATTTTATTACATTTTCTCAAAATGATTACATAATCCAAGAATGGATAACCTGACTCCGCAAGAAGGATTGGTTCGCATTTGCTCTTCCATCTGGGAACTCTCATTTGGAGATCTTTTGGGAAGGGGCGGAAATACTGGTTGCTGATTGGATAAACCATCTGTCTATCACCAACATACAGGCCAAATCCACCAATCAGATCAACAAAGCGTATGTCGTACTAACAGAAGAAAGTAAACAACATGTCGGTAAAGTCTCCAAACTCACCATAGCTACAAGCTAAATAGTACCCCTTTATAGATTTGCTTACATTAGCAATATAAATTTCAGTCATAAAAAGTTTCAATTAAATATGTTTCTATACCTGTTATTCATATAGTAAAAAATAGTGGCTGGGCATTTAATGGGTAGTTCACTGAGCCACAGTCCAAGCACGTGCTACTATGGCAACAAACCAGTCTCAGACTGCATTCATTATACATATCCATCCATCTTTAAAACAAGGGTCACTGTGGAGGATAAGTGTGTTCCACATTATAAATATCGTGGCTGTTTAAACAGCGGGGAGCCCAGTGGAAATGATTTGTTGATATATGTAAACGCAACACGGTTTGCTTCCTTAGTGACCACCACAACTTACAATCCTACACTCACACTCATGACCAGCATTACTCAACTGGCAGTCAAATTACACCAGTTGTTATGGCAGCCGACTTTTGTTTGTTTGTAACCTCCCTGAGGGATGATCCTGGAATGAGGCACAGATCCCAGGGTTAACTCTTATGTTGCAAGACACAATCAGAAACACGGTTGGGTTAATGTGAAAATGATTAGGTATTACATTCAGGACCTCGGTCTAGTAGTTGCATTTGGATATACTTTTTATGGTTTGTGTTGGCATACTGAGGAGCCAAACAAGTGTGGTTTGCCACAAGAGTATAATGTGATGCAAGTAAGTTTAGGCAAGCATTGGTCAATTCAGTTTTTATGATATTGTTACAAGTATAAGGGTAAATAAACCTAAGAAGCCATGATGAGTGGCTTTCCTCACCTCCCTAATTTGTGTTTTCCTAACCTTCGTCCAGCATAACCCAACCCAAACAAGCGCACAAAGAGACACACTCTCACGCACAAACACTCCATTCTGACTGTCAGCGTTTCACTCAGGGAGAATGGCTTTACACACACAAACACACAAAAAAGAGGCAGCCTAGGGAAGTGGGGTCCTGAGAAGAGCCTGAGAGCACCCTCTACTGTCTACAGATACCATTCTCACATCATTGTCCTCTGCTCTCCTACTGTGGCCTTACCTTGTTGTGTATGACCACCACGTTGTGGCTGTCCGCACTCAGCCAGGTGTCCATGGCCTTGCAGATGCTGCAGATTTTGTCCAGGGCTGGAGCATGGTGATCAGGCCAGCCAAAGTCCAACACCTGGGAGAGGAGAGAGATTGTTGTTTGGACTGAATACATGGAGAGGAGAGGAGAGGAGAGGACAGAAGAGGACAGGAGAGGAGGAGAGGAGAGGAGGAGGAAAGGAGAGGAGTAGAGAGGAGTAGAGAGGAGAGGAGAGGAGGGGAGGTTTACCTTTGGGTTAAGTTGGCTGATGTCATAACGCTTTTCACTGAGGTTGAAGAGCTACGGAGGAAGTAAAAGTAAACACCATTATTACAAATCTTGGTAAATTGACAGAGAAGAAAGATTGCTATTATTTATCATTTATATATTATATTTTGATTTTTGATCAATGACCATTCATTACTCTTAAGGTTATCCTCTGCCAGCTTTACTAAGGTGGTATAGAAATGCTAGGTTACTTCTCTATTAACAAACTAGCTGGACATGCTAACATTAGCGATATTAGAGCAGATAAACACACTGTCCTCAAACTTTTGTTCTTTTATTTTTTCAACTCTACAAACCCCTTTAAGCCCCTTTCACACGCACTGCTAACCTGAAATGATCTAGACGTTACCCAGAGGAGCTGTATGTGAGGACAAAAATGTCGGAAACAGTTGGATGTTACATCAAACGTTGTTTACCCTCCTAGATCACCTTCGCCTGAGCCCATGTGTAAATACAGCCACTCATCTCAAGTGCATACAGGGCGCGTGTGTTGATGGAGCTCCTGCTGGTGTACGCACCCAAACCGGAAGAAAACAATCCTCTGGTGGTGAATAAGAAGGGTGATTTACACAAAGGCTGCGATGCAAATGTCGAACCAGAGAGACGATGAGATTCTGAACCTTCTGTCTAGTATGTCAAAATCTGATAAATTCAAGGAACAGCACGACTCTGTTGTCAATGTCTGAACTACGACTGGTGACTACGTGACTGCAGTGAAATCAGCATCTTTACTCCCTCCTGCACGCTCTACCCAGGCACCACCCCTACCCTAAACCAAGCATTCCAGTAGAAGAGAACGGAACTCACCCGGACAATCTCCTGTTGTGTGCAACACTTGTAGAAGGGCAACTCTAGACTATGCTCAGAACTGATCTTCCTGACATTGTCCAGGGTTACTATGTGAAACCGGCTTTACTGAGACTCTTACTAGAGACACCTATAAATGTGGAGAAATCCAAAGGGTGACCAACCAGCTGTGCCCAGTTACGGTTACTAGGCAATTATTGGACAATCACCACTTGGAGTAGGAGTTTAGAGAATGGTCAATTCCGGCCGTACTAAGGGCGTGACACAGTGGTACATGTTGGCGATTTCCTTTTCACTATTTATATAAATAACATTGTTTTGCGCACAAACACCGGAGGCGTTGAGACTCAAATAACTAAAACTACAGAAAAATTATCCACTGTTAAAGTACAAAAAAAGAAACAAAGTACTTAATGTTGGATAGCAGAAGCAATGGCTTGAATCACATCACATATACTGTAGGGGAGGGCTGTGGTTTTAGGTGAGGAGTTTCAGCTTGACTGTGGTAGCACCCACTGGCCAGTGAACACCAGATAGCAACCTGGATGTACTGAGGTGTACAGAGATACAATCATACATAACAGCTCTGTTGTGTGAGAGATCAGCTGATGATCGGCTGATCCGCTCACTGTCTTTGTGTTCATGCCTGAACTAAGACTATTTGCTCCATCTGTTTACGAAAGTTAACTGTACTGAGAGAGTCATCCAGATGTAGGCAGGAAAACTGTACCAGGTAGTTGTGGCCGTGTTTGGAGCGCAGCATGGAGGCGACCTCCTGCAGGTTGGCAGCATAGCTCTGCTCCTCCACACTGCTGGGGAAGGAGACGGAGATGATTCTCTCCGTGATGTAGATCAGGTCTAGCTCGTAGCTCTCGTCCAGGGCCTGCAGCAGACTCACACTCCTGTCAGAGAAACAGAGAAGCGTTTAATCTTCAGTGTGGGTTATTGTGATGAGTCAAACAGCAATCTTTCATATCAATGGCCCCACTGCGAAAAAATACTAAACTAAGGTGAACTGCTGGACTGGAAAAGGTAGATTGGAATTTATTACTCAGAAGTAATGCAGCACATGTGCCTGTGTTAATCAGATCAGCCAGTGCGTGACCATGGCATACCCAGGACAAGAGAGGCCAAAAGGCCTAAAGTAAGTTTGTTGATGCCTTCACTGTTTGTATTGAACTAGCCTAAAATGTGCCTGTGGGAACAGGATGATTGCTTGACCAAGAACTGCTCATCCAAACAACTTTACAATCCACACTTGGGTCCTGAGCAATACACCTGTCATGACATACTGTAGTTGTGCCGGGATCATCCCCCATGATCCTATGTTCTCTGGGCATGTGTGTCTCTTAATATAAATCTACACTGCAAGGGACAGCTTAGGACTATATTCACAGTTCAAATGGCAAATGATGGTAAAAATCTGTTTTTTACCATAATTTGCCATCTGTCTCCACTGTGGAGATATTGATGTCTAAAGTCAGGAAAAAGTCTTCCTAACAAATTTGAGGGGGTATTGAGGTACATAGGTAGGCTATAAACTGTATTTGATTTCAACATATTGACCTAGGGAAACATACTTTACTTACTTATTTGACATAGGTTAAACAACATAAAAACCTTTCCAAAGTCTCCTTAATGTGACCATTGGGCTAGGGAATATGTGACCCTGGTATTTACAAATCCACTAGGAATGCTAGAACAAAACAATTCAAGTCATATTCCAGTTAAGGTTAGTTCAAGCTACATATTTATCATATCAAGTAAACAACCATCAAAAATCTTATGGATCATCTGGTTCACTGTCACATGATTCATTCCAGTGATTTAATACAGAACCACTGTTTCACAAGACGCATCATATTGCTACATACGTTCTGTACTTCAACCACTATCATTCCATATCCAAACACTTACTGATCTGGAGCTAAAGCGCTAAAATGTGGCTGCTTACTTCATCTTTAAGCTGGGTAACGCTTAAAATCGTGAATGTCCTCAATGCAGCAAATTACAAGAGACAAATATCCTAATATGGAAAAGGCAACAGGCCACATATTTTTCATATATCTACACTGACATCATTTAATCCCAGAGGGGGTTCACTAACCTCCAGAAGAATACGATCTCCCCTCTACATTGTGTTGTTAGACTTTGAGAGCAAAAAACACACAGAGAAGTAATTGATTGAACAAGCCAGATAATAAAAATATTACAGCATACCAAGGATTACAGAAGATGTGCACTTCACAGACCAAACAAAATGTGCCACTGGTGTCAGGTTTGTCTGGAGTCATATCAGGTCAGAAATGAGAGTGCTGAGGGGGGAAATGGCATTTTCCCAGCGACTGGCTCAAATGGTCGTTTTTTTAAACTCGTGGTGGATGTTGTGAGGTTTGGAAAAATATCATTGTTCATGTTAAATAAGTGTGTTTGTTACGTAATCAAGTTAGGTATGAAAGTTAAGTACGCTATGTGGGTTAAGTATTTGACTTTCGGTTTCATACAGGACATGAACATCCACCCTGACCTCCTACCTACAGGTTTTCTTGCAGACTTTAATTAGAACCGTATTTGTTATACATCAAAGACAGGCATAGTTAGGTACATGTGAGAATACAATTTCGGTGTATGGAAACCCAGTTTTGAGGAGACAACACTGTCCAATGTTGTGTTGCCAAATAATTTCATTGTCTGAAAGTCAGATCATTATCTCGTTATCTTCTTGATTTGCCTCAACCATTATGCTACGGAGAAATTTTAGCTATGACAAAATGGCTCGCTAAAAGGAATAGTTTTAACATTATAAAATATAATTTTGGGGAATACATTCATTTGCTTTCTTGCTGCAGGTTCGATGAATAAATGTCAATATACAGCGAAAGCAAGCAGCCTGTTAGAAAAAAAACATTGTGCGTTAATTTAACTCTTTCTTTAGGTACCGGAGCTGATCTTGTGTTTTTTAGAACTTGTCTATTTCCAAATGCCGACAGAGAACGGGGACAGTGAGATGAAGAAGCTTAGGGAGAGGCGTCTGGACTCTTGGGGCCTCGACTGCAGCATATTTCCCACATTTGTCAGCTGTGAGTAGTCCCTGAGGAAATTGCTCATAAGTCTGGGAGAGAAGAGCTCTTCACGTTTACTATACAAGTACTGTAGCCTGTTCTTTGCTCTACATCTGGACCCACTCACAACTTGCTTACTGGAAATTATTCATCACCAGTGAAAGAGGGGAACCTTATATGTTACACCTGTTATCTCTCATGTATCGCAAAAAACATCTTACTTTGACATTTTTGATCTTTCTTTTAGTGTGATTTTATTGTTTTTGTTATTTTTTTTACCTGCATATCCCTCTCATACTTTCTTCCCTTTTTCCATATTTATTTGTCTTTCTTTTTCTCCTCTGTTCCCCTCTCTGCCTCTGCATATGTATGTCTTTGGCCTCTGGGCGCAGTCAGGGCCAGTATAGACCTGTGGTTTGGTCTTATTCCAGCACGCGTTGACCGGCCGAGCACCAACCTGCTTCTCATCAGCTGCAGAGATGAGTGATTGCTCTTTTTCTGCACATTGTGTTTAAAGAATGAGGCTTTATCTCCAAATGCTCAATTTCAGCGCCACAGTGATCTCACTGGTGCATTTGGACAGACATCAACTGTGAACTAGGAATGTATTATCAAGAAACTTGAGACATTAGGCTGTAAAACATCTGGCCAGATATTTCTGAGTAATAAAAGTGAACAACCAGGACTTCTGTCTCTTCTATTTCAAATACCGAGGCCTCCTTGACCCCATACTTCCTGATGTGAACACCTACGGTTTCTCACGATCTCAAGGGTCAATGAGTCTAAATTAAACTCAGTACTTGGAACTTTTTGATCATCTTTATAAGTAAAGTTTATTAACATAGAATAGACTAAATGCTCCTGCACAAACACCATATGCTATTCATTTATGATTAACTCCAATCCAAATACCGATACTAGCTGCACTAATCTTTGCTTTTGTGTTAACAATGGATTTGAATATGAATGAATATGTGCAAAGTTTGTATCAAGTAGTGACAAAACCGTAGAGAAATATAACCCAACCCGCTTTGAGACCCAGGTCGTATTGACCAGGGACTAACCTGTGTTGACTGGCTTGGTCTGAACTGACAAAAGAAGGGATGAATATGGATTCAGATTACTCCGGTCTGACCCTGGTTATCGATGTATTGCTGTATTTATTGTATAGAGTGAATATTGTACATGTGTCCGACAGCTAGAAAGAAGCTGTACTTATATGGTATGTCCTGTAACAAGAGTAAATATTGTTTCATAAAGTCCCTACAAATGGTCCCGTTACCTCTCGTAATAAAGTCAATTCAAGTGGATTACCAAATTAAATCCAAAATGGAAGGAGTCCATTGGTGCTTTGTTTTCTGTGTAGGGACTCTTCTCATGCTGCTGCAGAGGTTTGCTGTTATTTTGAGCAGTATTTGTGGTTAAAAAAGACGTTTTAATGTCTTCACCGTACTGCCCCGAGCTAATAAGTGTTAGCCACATCCGGCTGTTAGTGTCTCTACAGGATTTCTCCGTTAATAGTTGTTACACGAAAAAAACTGTCTCGATGACTTCTTCGATGTATGTAAGTGCCGAAAAAAACCCTGGGAAGATTTTGCGCCGTAATTTCGCTTTAAGTTTGTTTACAAAAGAATACCTTTTCTCAATGAAATGCACTGAAACAAGAGAAAAGAAAGTCAAATTTTGGACGCAGCCTGTAAGTGTTAGATTATCACTTTCACTGTACGAGCTGAAAATAAATATTGCTCTAACAAATGTTCCTAAATGTGCGCGTTTGAAACGACTGAAGTAACTGTTACATAAGAGACGACAGTCAGACGACTGTGCTGTTGTTCCCTTTTAAAAGCCTTTGATTTTCCTTTATATGGATGGAAAATGACTGTAATCAAATACTCTGCATGTGCTGTCAATAGGGATGATGGATCATATGTTTTATGTGTTTTTATAACTTTATATCAACTCTGACTTGCTGTGAGGGAATCAAACTGTCACTCAAGCTTAGCGCAACACTTCAGCACCAACTGTTGTGGTGTCAAGTTTTACACATTAATTACACAACTGACAACACGTGTGACTCCCTGAGGACAGAGGTGAGAGGGGCTGACACCAAATATCTTTGTGTCCAACAAAACAGTGTGAGGTCCAGTTCAATGGCAGGGCACGTTGCTTCACTTATTCCCCTTGTCAAATTTGCAAATATCCTATTACATTGAAACTTTTCATTTCAAATGCTTCAGAACTCAAGCTGAATAGGATTTCTTTCTGCACCTTCGTTATCTTTTTGTCCTTTTGGAGAACAGTGAGGATAAGTTCCTAAAATAATTCAACTAATACAGTCCGATAAGCCGAGTGAAGCCTTTTATGGGAAACTTGCAGCTGGAAGAGAAGAAAAGAGCTCCTACCTCGATGGTCTGCGCCTTGACTCCATGCTCTTTGAGGATTTTGTTGAGCCCTGCAAAACACAAAAAAAACACACGAGATTTAACCTAGGTCAATGTATATGAAACTTGGATTGTACAATGAGGGCTGGACAACAAAAAAGTGAATTACAGTATATTAGAGGTTAGATCATATCGATATTGTGATATGAAATTAAATAGCGTCTTAGATTTGGGGTATAGTAATATGATTATTGTCTTTTTCTGGTTCTAAATGCTGCATTACAGTAAAGTAATGTGATTTTCTGAATTTACCAGTCTGTTCTAATTCTATTTGTTTTTACCCACTTAGTCATTATATGCACATTGATCTTGTTGTGTAAATATTATGTCAAGCACTGATAGTCAACCCTATAATATCCACATTGAGGTAAAAAAAAATATTGCAATATTTGATTTTCTCCATCACCCAACTCTAGTTACAAAAGTGCTTAAAAACATATAAGTACAAAGCTGTCAAAATATACTATTTGTCTACTTAACAACTCATTATGTTCAACACCATTTCTAACAGTTGTTGGTTTTACATTAAAAGCTTCCATATGGTATCATCAATTCAGGCTGTCCTCATTCACTTTTCATAAATATACCTATGAAAAGTAATGCACTGCTATTTGTAATTTAATACTGGAGAAATTATGTCTGGAGCAAAGGAGGAAGTCAGGTGACATAGTATATGGACTTGTACTTCTAAAGGGTTTAAATATATGAGCACCAAAGTGTGCATAGGGAGGAAGGTCGGGTAGTGGATGTGTCCCGAGACACAGGACTTTCACCTGGGGGGCGGGTATTCATGTTCTGGAAGTACTAAGACAAACAACCACTTTTTTTCTCAACCATTTCAATTTGATAAAACTAACCATCACCTTTTGGTTACTGTCACGATCACATACCAGCCGTTTCACAGCATCAAAAAGATATACTGTACGTAAGATACATACGAAATAACAACAACAATTATTAACATATCATATGAACCCATTGAATACTTTGATCCAGGCGCGTCGTTCAACATGGGCATTCTGGGCTATAGCCCCGGATCTCTTGGAAATAGCCCCGGACCTCTGTGCCATCTAATAAAATAAAAAAAACTGCATTGATGAAAATAGCCCATTACAGTAGACTTTTATGTGGTTGCATTACCTGCAGCCACAGATGCAACATTGTAGCAGTGAAAACTGCAAAATTCTGATGTGTCCACACTGACAAGTGATAACTTCAGAATCAAACTTAAAGCAGACTGACTTATAACTTCAGAATCAAACTTAAAGCAGACTGACTTGATGACTTCACAATCAAACTTAAAGCAGACTGACTAAACAAGTGACCCTGTTAACTGGAGACTTTCAGCTGAGTGCCTCTGCGGTTGCAGATGATGAAAACAGGATTATGTTTTGAGATACTCATAGATTGTATGGAAAGGAGATTCTCTGAGATAACACAGGACACCAGGGGTTCAGGTTCGTGGCTGGTGAAGCACCAAGTTAATCTCTTAACTTTTCATTTATTAATGTTTACCGTAACAACAACAAGCAACGTACAGAACGCCACTGACACATTTACTCAAACAAAACTATAGAGACTGATCCGGTAGGTGACGTTATTTTTGACATTGTAATGAAACACGAAACATAGAGGCATTCACAAGGACAGTTACGCATCTGCTGTTACTGTGGCAACCGCAGACTCTTTCAGCTGAAAATGTCCAGTTAACGGTCACTGGTTAAACCCAAACACCGGTCAGGAGGGAAAACATCCGTCGGAGCAGTGATGTCTTCCAGTTTGCACAGTTTCAGGACCTGCAGTGGATTCAACCCGGTCCCCTTGACATCGGGTCGGTGCATGTCAGTGTTTCTGAGGCTGTAGGCTGTTCTTTTGTCTCATTCTGGCCTACTCAGTAGCCCTACCTTGACGGGAGTCACACATGACCATAGGTTTTTCCTGTCCCTCAAACTACGTCACAGTTGCATGTTCATCTGCCCAACTTCAAAAATTTCTCCCCTGAATCCCCGTCTGAAAAGGACTCTGACTTCTCGGCTACAGCCCTGAATGTTTTTACTCACTAGCGACGCGCCTGCTTTGATCAATTACATAGGCTACAGTATCATAATGTGTACATCTTATTCTCGCATTTTTTACATATCTTTTCCATTTTTCTTATATTGTGTTACTGTACAGCTCTGTACCCTTGGGACAAATTTAGTACAGTATTTTTTTATCATCAATAGTTCCATTGATTGTGGATCTACCTGCTATGGATCTGTGATTTTATTGTCTATAAAGTAAGGCCTAGAGCTGAGCTGTTCTTCGATGATACCAAAATTTCAATCTTGTTAATATTGTTGAAGAATAGATGAAAATTTGACATCTTGTAAATGAGGTAAGTCTTTGTATGGTTCATTATTTAGACAAGATACGTTGAAATGTGTCATTTTGGTAAGCGGGATATCTTCAACAAAGCAGTACTCAATATGACCAAAATGAGAATGACAAGGTAAAACTGTATGAACCAACTTGCTCCAATGCCGTATTGTGAAACAATATAAGAAGCAGTTGCATGCAGTTGGAGATTGTATTCATCCCTCTACTTAGGAAAACACTAGTGAGAATAATTCAGATTATTGCTTCACTTTACAATGAAGGCCACATTTTACACTCTGCACAAAAAGTGCATCTTGTGATGGGGTCTGTTTGTGTGTGAGGATGTCATCACATGGCACCCTCACAAAGCAAGGCAGAGAGGCCCTCGCAGAGGAAGTGTGGCTGAAGGTGATTGACTGTGTTTGGCTCCACTATGCCTCGTCTGCCTCGCCTCCCCCTCAAACCAGCTCAAGGAGAGGGTCAAAGGCCATGTGGACTTGTGCACCCCCCTGTGGTGTTTGGGTCACATGTACACAGGAGGGGGCTGTTATCCATCATCATCCATTAGATCAGAACGGCTAGCTGAGCATCAGTGTCAAGAGCCCCGCTCGCCTCTCTGGATGAGTTTCAGCCTGCTCTGCTCTTCTAACACCTGACTGTCTGTCAGTGCACACATTTAAAACTAACAGAGACAACATCCAGTATATCTGTGTGTAGTTAATCATGTGAGTGGCCCTGTTCATGGATAAAGTTCACACTGTGTTATTGCAACCCAAAATGACAGCTTTTCCAAAATGAATTGCTAAAAAACTGCAATCAATTTATTTTGCAATACATTGGGAGTACGATTTAAAAATGGCAAGTCAGTTGTAAAAAATTGCCGTACTAGAAACGTTTGTGATGAAGGCATGATCGCCCTTCTCTGCCACTGATTACCCTGGTATTCTTACCCCAACCTGAACCAATCTCCCTTCTCATACACCTAACCAACCCAACCAATGAAAGTGCTAGCAATAAAGAGGCAGAGTAGGGCAGGTCATGACTTTGCCATCCTAGGAAAATAATATTTACGTCCTATATGTGGGCATTCCTGTTGCGCTAGTGCAAGGAAGTTGAGTATGTTTCTGCAACCTTTTTCTATTTAATTGAGTCTATAATTTTGTGGAGGCGATCTTATTCTATTTTTCTGACCTATTGAACTGGATGATTTGAAGATTAAAAGAAACAGAAGTCCAATTAAAAAACAACAGGCAGGATTATTGCATCAAAGTCATTTCTTGATGGGGCTACAGAGAAACTATTTGAATCGCCCTATCTAACCCCAATTTAGCACAACATATGCTCTGGGGCAACAAAGTCTGACCCAGTGCAATTACAGGGATGTTGCAATCGTGTTCAAATTCTTGCAGGGACTGAGTGAATACTCATACATATATGGGCAAAAACACAACCATAAACAAATCAGATGATACAATGTTTGCCATTTTTGTTTGTATCTCCGCAAATCCACTTAATTTCAACAAGTTCTGTCCACCATTCCTTCCCATCTTACATCCCAAGTATTCACATGAGTCCGTGGCCCGAATGAGGCGACACAAAGTAAATCCCCCATTTTCTGTCTGAGCTTCGGCCTAAACGTTTCAGTATGTTGCCAGGGGCTATAAAGTGGTCGCCAGAGGAGGACAGAGATGAATGAGCAAGAAACAGCCTGTAACAGGGTTCACAGACAGATGCAGAGCATGAAGAGGGCTTACAGTGCTTGTGTTGAGTGGAGTCGTGAGACTTATTGTACGTGAAAGTCAGCCCAAAGCACCCCTAAATGGACCACTGTGAGGTGATGAGAACATCATCAGATGTGAATGACAAAGTGAATAAGTCAGAGAAATTCCGTAAGTTGGATGCCATAGTGTTGCCACTTTAACCAGCATACAAACAAATATCTTCATTAGAGACTGGGAGAGAGTGTTGAGGTGTTTGTATTGCGCTTCAAAGATGGCAGTTAATTTATAGTTTTTGCTTCTAATTAGTCTGAATTGGTGCGTAGACCATTTTATGAGCCACAATATGTGCAACCATCTGGGTAAATGAAAGTGTCGCAGTGAAGCTACGGTCAGTAATAAGACAATTACTTTCGCTATGGTCACATTGATGTCTTTGTCAGTGAAAAACATAAAAACATCGTGATGTTCAAGTACCGTGATTCTATGAATACTTTGTATTGTGCAGCAATAAATATCAATTTATCCATTTTATAGTCATAGCTGCAAAATTTTAAGTAGAAGACGTTAGTTTGTGAACATCACACAATCCGAACCCCCAAGTAAAACAGGGTTCACGCATGTATGCCAATGCAGACTCTTTGAGCTACGCAAGATCAACTTCAAGCGTCGTTGCCTTCAGGAATGTCGTTCTGAAAATCGTAACGCAACACAACCCCGAGCTGCAGCCAGAGCACTGCCACTAGGGCTGCTATAGCATGGAACAACAAGAGAAAGCTAACCCTGCCTGACATACATCCCATTGTCCAAAAAAAGCAAAGCAGTATACGTTCCTCAGCAGTTTAGTACTGTGGTCATGGAAACACTCTGATTAGCTCTATATCGCC